>NC_041733.1:24484318-24787348 GCF_004115215.2 Ornithorhynchus anatinus | reverse complement strand
AGTCCTTGATAGTCAAGTGATGCACTGGTGGATTAGGATAACAATTCTTAGAATATCTTCCCATAAAAGGAAAGAAACAATCCATTTCAACATTACCACTTTGCATGGAGAGCTCAACAAGTTACCTTCAGGTCTCTGAAAGGATACAACTATGTTGAATCCCCACTTCCACAGGTAATTTTTTTATATCCCAAAAGTGAGATGAGGTACCTCAGTAAAAACATAAAGGGGATTAAAGAGTACATTTATTATCTCCATTCACTTTATTCGGAAGTGCCCCCCAATCTTAAGAATGCAGAGATTTAAATCAATGCAAATAGCAAAAATTACTGCATAAAGCAGGAAAAAAAAGGGAAACGTGAGCAGATAATTTAATATACTTCATTTGGTCAATTCCTTGGGGGCTTTTAGCAGATTAAAAATTGAACTAGCAAAGCGGTTGGCTTCTAATGAGTGTGCAGCTGACAGCAATGTACATGATTAGACTGTAAGCCCGTCAAACGGCAGGGACTGTCTCTATCTGTTGCCGACTTGTTCATTCCAAGGGCTTAGTACAGTGCTCTGCACATAGTAAGTGCTCAATAAATACTATTGAATGAATAAAACCAAATAATTTAATACTAAAATGAAAATTTTTGACTAACTTCCGCTTGGTGTTTAAAAAAATATATTTTAAAAAGCAGAGGAGCAAATTAAAAGAATCCCAAAACACAATAATGGAATGAAAATTTTCTAAATACCAACCGATTTCACTGAAGCATCTTAACCAAATACCTGTTAAAGGACTTGTGAGATGATCCAACATAGTAATAGTTGTGGTATCTGTTAAACCCAATCTTTGCCAAACACAAAGGTAGACACAAGATAATCAGGGCCTCCAGTTTAAGTTGGAGAGAGAACAGGAACTGAATCCCCATTTTACAGATGAGGGAACTGACGCACAAGGAAGTTAAATGTCTTGCCCAAGGTCATACAGCAGGTATGTGGCAGAGTCGGAATTAGAACCCCGATCCTCTGACTCCCAGGCCTGTGTTCTTTCCACTGGACCACGCTGCTTTTCACCTAACACCTCCCCCAAAATTTGAAGGGGAAAAAAGGGTAAATACAGTCAACTATGAAAAACCATGTCTATTGAGAAAATAAATGAGAAGCAGCATGGCTCGGTGGAAGGAGCCCAGGCTTGGGAGTCAAAGGTCATGGGTTCTAATACAAGCTCTGCTGCTTGCCAGCTGTGTGACTTTGGGCAAGTTGCTTCACTTCTCTGTGCTTCAGTTCCCCCATCTGTAAAATGGGGATTAAAACTGTGAGCCCCGCATGGGACAACCCGATCACCTTGTATCCCCCCAGCGCTGAGAACAGTGCTTGGCACATAGTAAGCACTTAGCAAATACCATTATTATTATTATTAAATGCTCTTGAGAGTTGGGTAGTTTTGGCCATGTCATTTTCACCACCAAACCTAAGTCATTTTACAAATGGTATCAGCAGAGGGCGATATCTTCCATAAAATTCAAAAATGCTGAATAGTGGTGGGCCCTCAACAGCAATCAGTTTCTAATAAGAAAACATTGCTATTCTGGAGCGTAGTGGTACCACACAGATTAAATGCCAAGCCAATGAGTATAAATCCTTAATTCAGATGTAACATGACAATCATTGTGTAGTTTCAAATTATGAAGAACTTGTTTCTAGACTGTGAACCTTTTGTTGGGTAGGGATTGTCTCTTGCTGAATTGTACTTTCCAAGCGCTTAGTACAGTGCTCTGCACACAGTAAGTGCTCAGTAAATATGATTGAAGTCCCACATATTTACCTGGGACTACACTTTAGTTCAAAAACCTACCGTCTTTTACAAGGAACTGTGATTTGAATCCCTCACTTACAGGGCTAGAGTGATTGTAACAAGAAGTTTTTCTCATTCAAGGGTAAAATTTTAACACTGGATTTTACAAAGTCCTCGTGACCTCCTTAATTTGATCTCCAAATTTTTCAAGGCTTCTTTTACGATACCAATAACTGATCACACAAAGAGCGATATGTGTATATCGAGCAATTTGCCCAGACCAAATAGGTTTTCAAGATCTAGGCAAATTGCTCGATATACACATATTGCTCTTTGTAATTCCCACACCGAGGAAATTAGTGTAATGTAAACAAGACTCCTTTGGACTGGGCAGCATTACACAGTTCTAGAGCATGCACAGAATCCTCAGAATCAAAAATAGCAATACCTAGTACATGTATCAGGGATTGGCTTGGCTCCCTCTGGCATGAGTCCCAGGGAGGCAAACGCCTGGTCTAGTCCTATCAACAATCAGTTAGCAGCAGCTCAATCATCAAAGCAATTGTCATAGTGAAAAGTGGTGCCAAACTGGTTCAGTCCCAGTGGAGAGGGCTGTACTATTCAGAGTAGCCTCTCTGGATCCAGTAGAACTCGGGTCAACATCCCATCAGGTGGATTGGACGGATCTGTTAAATAGGTATTTAGCTTGAATTTTTTGAAATATAGATAATTGGAATGTTGAAGAGTTTTGATTTTTCACTTCTTATTTGACAATCCCCTCCCACGTCCAAACCTCACTTCTCTCGTATTTCCCAAGCTCTCCTTGGTGTTGGGAAATAGCTGTGTTTCTGGACTCATATTTAATGGTCAAAAATGTAATAATAATTAGGTGCTTACTGTGGTTCTCCTCTGTGCTTAATTGCTGGGGTAGATACACTTTTATCAGGTTGGACACAGTCCCTGTCCCACATGGGGCTCACGATCTAAGCACACCATTTGTTTAAAAATAGAGGCGAGGTTTCCATGTGTGCCTTGACCACTCCTTGCTTATACAACCAGCTCTTCTAAAACACAGGGAGTGTTCTTGCAAAAATCTGTTAAGAAAAACTCAGGCGGTACTTATGGTGCCTAATGCCACCCACAACCACTTCTTCCAACACAGCAGTCCTGTGTCCAAACAGGGTTGCACTGTGAGGCAGACATTTCTTCGCTTTCCTGTGTTCCAGCTGAAATGTGTAGTGAAGACATGCATTTGGACAGGACTGGATGTAATTAATAAATCAGTATAAATAGGGTTTAGAAAGCTTGCAAATAAGTTAAACATTAAGACAACTTTGAGAGAGATAAATAAAAAATAGCAAATAGAAAAGTGAATGAAGATAGCTGAATTTAGAGAAAAATGGCATCCACACAGTTTATTTTAAAGAGACAGCCTTTATTGTAACATTTTGCATTGTAAAGTTGTAAAAGTAAATGTAGTATTTCCAGGATACTGTATATTGGTTTTTGTTTAAAAGCAACTAGGGGACAGACAAACATTCAAATGGGTTGTTTGGTCCAAATGTTTATGTCTTTCATTTTTCCCAGATAAGAGGTAGAATGAATTGTTTTCCACACACTATTAGATTCCCTGCTAAAACAATGATAAAGCAATTCTAGGAGATTTGGTTATCAGAACATAATCAAACTCTTTGGATCTTGTAACAGGTCTCTAACAGATAATGTAACTGACTGCTCTTCTAGCTTTATAACACCTCTATAGTGTGACTGTCAATATCCAAATACTTCCATTTATTTCACTGAAATACAAAATTAAATTACCAATCTAAAAAATTAATATATTTTCATCTTAAAATGTCTCTTTCATTTATAATCTTTAACTGTTTTAATTCAGATTTGATGCAGATTAAGAAATTTACCATTCAGGAGTCAAATGATGATTTAAACACTAAAACCCATCCAGGGGTAGCTGATAGTCTTTAGGATCATAGTGCAAATAAAATGTAGAGTGCAGGATGTAGCAGTGGCCTGACATTTGTAAAATATAAAATTTGACAGGATTTTTATATTGTGCATGCAAAAACCTCTAACAAGCAAATGGTCATGACACTAGAACATTCTAGAATCTCAGCTGGTGTTTCAGACTTGAAGTTGATAAAAGGGAAGGACCCAGAAAGTTTCAAAACTCAACTGTTAGTGCAATGGAATTCCTCAATCAGGCTTTGTATTTCTCTTTCCCAGTCTCACTAATCACACAAATATGCTGGAAAGGAAAGCCCAAAAATTAACATTAGAAAACAAGGGATTTCTAATCAAAGTTGAAGAATAAAACCTTGTGTACAACATAAGTTTACATTTAAGTATTCTACTCTTCAGTGCTTTTCATGCAGCTATCCAAAGCTATTTGCCACTTGAAAACAGTGACTGAAGAATCTGAACAATAGTGAATGAAAATCCTTAAGCTAGAGCTTGGGCTGTCTTATTTAGGATCACATTAATTTTATGAATAACAGGAGGAGGAATAAGTTTCAAATACAATGTTTAAACTGTTCAAGACAGCAAAAAGTGCACTCCATTTATTTCAGTTCCATTCCCCCTGCCTATAAGCCCCTTATGGACAGGAAACATGTCTACCAATGCTGTGGTACTGTACTTTTCCAAGTGCTTAGTACAATTTTTGACACACAGTAAGCACTCAAAGATCACTGATTGAATGAACTGTTCTTGACTGCCTTTTATGGGGCTAATGAAGTCACTAGACTGGTGTACAAAATCTTCAGTTTGGATAACGGGAGGCTGAGAGAGAATTTTGTTCCCCTGCATTTTGCTTTTTAACCTTACAAAAAAAAAAGCACTACTTACATTCAAATCTCTGAAGTACTCGTTATAGTCAAGGGCATATCCAACAACAAATTTGTCTGGAATTTCAAAGCCAACAACTAAAATGAAATAATTAAAATCACTTAGACAAAGAGAGAAAGTTTATTTAAAAGTATCACATATTTCTAGCCAAAATGCCAGCTTGATATATTCCAAATATTATTCCTGCATTTTAAATAATAGTGGTTTTTATTATGTTGCATTATTAATGCTCACTAAATAATAATAATAATAATAATAATAATGTTGGTATTTGTTAAGTGCTTACTATGTGCAGAGCACTGTTCTAAGCGCTGGGGTAGACACAGGGGAATCAAGTTGTCCCACGTGGGGCTCACAGTCTTAATCCCCATTTTACAGATGAGGTAACTGAGGCACAGAGAAGTTAAGTGACTTGCCCACAGTCACACAGCTGACAAGTGGCAGAGCTGGGATTTGAACTCACGACCCCTGACTCCAAAGCCTGTGCTCTTTTCACTGAGCCACGCTGCCTCTAATACTTACATCTAATACTAATAATACTTACAATCAGGCCGATATCCTACACTTCGAGGTGTTCTTTTCACCAACAAGCTGTTAATTAAAAAAAACCACACACATAAGCAAATACAAAAGCCAAGGATACCATACAATGTAATGTCTATTATTAATAGCTGTGGAAACCGAAATTAAATATCCTAAATGGATTTCTCAAGCAAACACTTTTATCTTTGAGAAATTCTTATGAATTTCAGTCTTCACCATTATGAATACAATTTTTACACATGTAATATTTCTTGGAGGCATGATAAAGTGGGTAGTAAAGGCTCAAAGGCTCAATTCTCAATTGAGAGGCAACTGAATACTGGGTGGAATATGTTCTCTACCCCAAAAAGACATTTTTAAAAACAAAAAGTAAGTAGAACCAGCAGGAGAGTGCCATGTTTCTTAATATCCTGCTAATGAAGTCAAGATGGCTCAGAGGCTTCCAAAAGAGTTTATTACTTTAAAAATTCTTCTTTTTCAGTCCCCAACCTGGTTAAGCTTACTAACAAGACAATCCTGCCTGTCAATTAGTAGTATTTATTGAGCACTTGCTATGTGCAGAGCACCATAGTAGGCGCTTGGGAGACTACAATACCACAGAATCCCTGACCGTAATGAGCTTACCCCTTGTTCTGGCTACCACTCACCACCCCGGCCATCTTACCACTGCTCTGTCTTGATTCTGTTATCAAGGTTGGACATGCTACACTGAAATGTGGCTTGTCAGATACTTTGAAGTGGCTTAAAATAAAACATGGCAGAATCAGAAAATATGGGATTAATGGACAACTCTACAACTGGCTCACTTCAAGTTACTTTACAATTTTGGGCCTATTTTCCAGTCTATCAATGGTATTTATTGAGTGCCACGTCCTACCGCTGTCCTGGAATGCCCTCCCTCCTCACATCTGCCAAACCAACTCTCTTCCCCTCTTCAAAGCCCTACTGAGAGCTCACCTCCTCCAAGAGGCCTTCCCAGACTGAGCTACCCCTTTTTCCCTCTGCTCCCCTTCCACCTTCTGCTCCTCCCTCTCCCCCCCCCCTCAGCTGAGCCCCCTTTCCCTCTGCTCCTCCCCCCACAGGACAGTGCTCATTTGTATATATTACCCTATTTATTTTGTTAATGAGGTGTATATCCCCTTTATTCTATTTATCTCGATAATGTTGTCTTGTTTTTGTTTTGTTCTGCTGTCTCCCCCGTTTAGACTGTGAGTCCGTCATTGGGCAGGGATTGTCTCTATCTGTTGCCGAATTGTATATTCCAAGCGCTTAGTACAGTGCTCTGCACATAGCACTCAATAAATACTACTGAATAAATGAATGAATGAATGCAGAGCACTGTACTAAATACTTGGGAGAATACAGTGTTACCGAGTTGGTAAACGTGTTCCCTGCACACATAGAGTTTACAGTTAGAGGGTGAGAATTAGGGATGGTCAAAAACATTTACTATGCTAAATTACTCTGCTAAACATGAAAGTTGGGAAGGGAAGGGAGGAGGAGGTAAGGCACTGATCAGTCAAAATAATCAAGGGTACATGTGTGAACAAGAGTTCTAAGTACACCAAGCCTGCTCCCCCCCCCAAAAAAAAGCTCAAGTTTCTCTGGTAGCTCACCCCCTTTTCAGGATGAATTAGGGGAATTGAGGGAAAAGAAGAGGCCACATGGTAATTGGGATGCTGATGTATAAGGTGGTTCCTTGTGTCATTGTGGTTTATAGCCCCAAGCAGCTCCAGACCTACTCCAGACCCAGGAGGCGTCAGATGTTAATATGGCTTAGTTTGGCCAGCCTGCTCTAATGTGAGCAGAAAGGAGGAACGTTCAAATCCACCAAATCCCACATTATCAGAACTAGCATCACCCACTGAAACTTGAAAGAGGTATTGAAGGAATTCATCACCATAGGGTATTTGCTGAGACAAATGAGTCCCAGAAGGGTTTAGACAAATTCCTCAACATAAAGGGGGAAAAGTTAGAGTTTCAAAGCTTCACACCTCTTCCAAGAAGCCTTCCCTAAGCCCTCACTTCTCCTACTCCCTCTCCCTTTTCTATCATCTATGCATATGGATCCGTACCCCTTAAATATTTGACATTCACTCCACCTCAGCCCCACAGCACTTTTATTGTAACTATAACTTATTTCAATGACTTGTATCACCATTTAAACTTTAAGTTCCTTGTGGGCAGGGATTATGTTTACAAAGTCTGTTGTACTGTACTCTCCCAAGCCCTTAGTAGTGATCTACACCCAATAAACACTCAATAAATACCACTGATTGATAGGACATCTTTAATTATGAGGATAGAAGTCAAGGGCACTTATCACACTGATCCTCCACCTAAATTTTGATACCACTATGAGAGACAGAATAATGGAATGAATGGACTAGAATGGATTTTTTAGGTGCTTGAATAAACTCATATACAAATAGCATTTACTATTAAGTTTCTATTGATAAACTGCGCTTTGCAGAGAGAAAATGATTGACTAAGGAAAAATGTATTTCTAAAAAATCATATTTTAGAAAGCAATTAGATGACAGGAAAATACTTTTTCTTTTGTATTTAAAAGTATCTTGTAGCATGACTACATACCTGGCTACTTTTACCATTTTGGGATTATATTGCTTGACCAGAGAAAGTAAGGTTTTCATTGTTTTACCGGTGTCTATAATATCCTAATAAAGAAAAGAAAATACATTCAAATGGCAAAAGAAATTACAGAATTTCAGAGCCACCTTCAGAGAGACATAAATGTTACAGTGAAAAAATCAGATTAATTTTCAAGTCACTCAAATATAATATATGCCATTCAAAGCGATTAAACAGGAGACTACTATAAATTGAACCCACCAAAAGTATGTAAGTCACAACAAAAGCCTTCCTCAAAATCCAGCAATATCCCCAATTATCTTTCTTCAGAAATACTGCACAATACCTAGGGTCAAGCAAATTAGGGTCAAACTATCTTTCCTCAATTTCAAACACGATTTAATGTGGCAGTTAAACCATATCAACCTCTCCTCCTTGCAACTCTTGTGGGCTGGCTCTTCCAGTCACCTAACCTGATGCTTCCCCTGTGGCTACAACCACCCCCAAAATTGCTCCCTCTGCACCTCCCTGCTACTCCTGATCATTTGACAAAGCTTTAGACTGACTGTCATTATGAGTGCAAAGTATTAGGACCATTAATAACCAGGAGTTTATAGTTTACTGGAATCTATTTCTTTACCTACCTCATCTTGCAACAAGAGGCATACTAGATTATAAATCAGCAAGCAAATAATGTAAAAGGAAATGCAGAACTTACTTCAACAATCAAGACATTCTAGAAACAAAAAAAGTCACATTAGTTACATTACTTGGGAAAAGTATTACATAATTTAGGCAATTAAATATTCAAAATGTATAACTCTGATAAGAAATAGGTGAATTAACATGCTGAACACTTCCACTGTCCTAAAAATTGACCTTCATTTCCAGAATTCACTTACATTTTTAGACTAAGTAGATTAGTGTATTTTATTTTACCATTTAGTTACACTTTATTCTTGAGGAAATGAACTATATGGGCCATCCCTGTTTTGTTCAGTTTAGTTTCAACAGGAGGTCACTATTGAGGTAGTTCTTAGAATCACTAGCAAATTTAAGAATAGAATGCAATATTTTAAGATTACTGTTTTGCAAACATTTCTAAAGTGCTGGAAAGAACAAAGAAATATGAACAGAAACCACATGTAATTAGAAATAGAACTGTTTCATGGATATTCACTCGCTCAACCAATGCTTAGAAATATGGAAATAAAAATAAAAGAAGTCTGCTCATTTCTTTATGCTTCTTACAGATCATCCACTTAAAAATAATAATTCAGAATAGCTGGTGCTCCTGCTATACTCTTTCCAAACTGCTGCTCAGAGAAACAGCACAGCTCAGAAAGCTAAGGGACAGAGTGGGAATTTGGAAACTCTACATTTCTAATCCTCGCTCTGTTTGCTCCTCAACCTTCCAGTCTCTTTCTGTAGAATGGAGCCATACTATTTCTACTATGGTCGTGAGTGCAGTGTACTTCATTTTGGAGGCTCAATAAATACTGCTTACTTTTTAGAGCTGGTTGGAAAAATAAAAACAACTAATTTCAATGCACTTGTAGGTACTAGTGCTGCAAAATATTAAATTCTTTATAACTAGATGATCCCTAATATTTAGTGTGCATATACTGTTAGTTACTGAGTGTAAGTACAGGGAAGGGATCAGCATGAGTCTCAGAGAATGCTGGCACACCATTCCTCCCTGATCAGCATGTGTTTGGACAAATTCCAGGACTCTACCATCATTCTGAAGTCCTCTGCCACTCTCCCTTGCTTACCTGTGCCTAGGGACAACACAGAATCCCAGGGTCCTGGCAGTCCAGCCCAGGAGGTAGGCCAGCAACAGAAATATCAAGAACTCAGGAACTGGGGCAGATGGGATGTCTCTGTATGCTAACCTATAGCTGCCCACCTTGAAATGGTTTGGACTTTTGGCCCACAATTGCCCATAACCCCACCCAGAAAAAACAATGTTCATGCAGGGCACAGAGGTTTCATTTACTTAGACTTCATGATACATACCTTTCCGGTTAAGGTTGAGAGATCATCTCCACCGATTACTTTTATATCCCCCGTTGACTGGTCATTCTGAGAAAAAAAATATAAATATAGAAATTATCAGATGACAAAGCATTAGAAATGAATAGCTGTTTAACTCTAGACTGGATATGATGCTATAAGCCACAGAAAAGAACTATGTCATATTTGGGGGCAAATAGCTAGAAAATTTCAACAGAAGACTACAACAATGGATACTTAGTTAAAAGGTCATTATCTGGCCATCTTTCAATCAATCAACAGTATTCACTGAGTGCTTACAATGTGCAGAGCACTGTACTAAGCACTGGGGAGAGTACAAGATCCCAAGACACTCTATACTTTAAAAGGATCGTGAAGGTTGGAGGAACCTCCTCTCCAGAGAGGGAGACAGGATACCAGCAACCTCAAGCCCAAGTCCTTGCTGAGCCACAGAAGAACCACCCAGATCTCCACTACCACTACCCCTCATGCCTGCAATAGAGACTAGGAGTCAGCCCTGAGTTAAACACAGTCAGGTGAAGAGTGGGGCAAAAGTTAGTAACCAATTGTATTTATTCAGTGCTTATTGTGTGCAGAGCACTGTACTAAGCCCTTGGGAGACTACAATAGAATTGGCAGACACATTCCCTGCCCACAATGAGCTTAAAATTTGGGGTGGGATGGGGGAAATGAGAGGCATTAACATTAATAAATAACATTAATAAATGTTACATATATGCTCAGTAGGACTGTGGGGTTTAGGGTGGGGGAATATCAAGTGCTTACAGGGTACAGATCCTAAATCTAGATGTAATCCAAGAGTTATCTAATCTTCTTAATCTTGGAAGCTGGTTTGGTTTTAGCCCAGACCCAGAGGTTCCAGCCTGAAACTCCCTGGCCCTTGGGAAATGGTATACATTTCCCAGTATCTCTTTGCTCCCATTTTTCTGCAATTGCATGGAATCCTAGCAGAAATACAGAAGTGGCTGTTTCAATTAGAAATTAATGAAGCTACTTAATAAGGAATTTTTGACGGTGGCCTCGAGGTTTGGAAAGAGAACTGCCGTTGAAGGCTGTATATGGAATGGAAAAAAAATATTGAAGAACACAGTGGATTTCTGCTGCAATTTCAGAAATTTGCAAATCTCCATTTACTTGTACACATTTCTATTTTTTCAACTAAAACTGAAGAACAATGTGCTAAAACTCCAAAGGCTAGCTGCCAATTTTGAAGAGTAATACCCACAGCTCTAAGGTTGAGATATTGGGTGTTGGGAACCACCCAGTTGATAAGCGAACTGGACAAGTGGGTTAGCATGACTTCTTAAATCCCTATATGATTGCTTAAATCACATGAGATGTAACTCAGAGGATTCATTATATCATCAAATGTTCAAGTGTTTCCAACTTTGGCAAAACATTGCATTTTCACCAGTTCTTTTAATTTTTGCATCCAGGTCTAATGGAAATTAAATAATTACATATCATAGTGCAGTAAATAGTGTTTGTTTAAGAACTTGATGTGTTTACATGTCTTGTATCCCTTAATATATTTCTCCATTTTCATATTGTTTGTTCACAGTTGTAACCTCTGTTCAAATGGCCTGGGTTGGAGAAGAATCAGCTTTCTACCTGTGGGTTTGAGTGGTACAATACACCCACATTTAGTGGTGTAGGACTCACCCTGCATATGGATTCTGAAAACTGGCCCATCTTCCTTGAGGAACTACCAGAGACAAGTTCTGGTTTGATTCGCCCAGCCCTGCTCCTATCCCATGCTGGACCACCACACCCTCTGAAAATATGGGGCCCTGCAATTCTAGGTATGATCTTACGGAGGATTTCATGGAGTTTGTCAATAGAGTTGAATACAGTGTCATGATCTCTACTTTCTACTCTCATGATCTGGTTTCAGCCCGAAGGAGACCCGAGGGATAAATCAACTCACCATGGTAAGGAAGCACAGGAATATAATGATTTTTTTCTTTGCATGTCAAAGCAAAATTTAGTAACTCTTGAAGAGTTCTTAATAAATAGGGCAGGTGGCTGTTTTGTACTTAATTTTTCTGAAACCAAATTTCTTTCAGCAAGTCAACCTCAGTGTACAGATTTATTTCATCCTCCTATCATTAACATCTCAATACTGGAGCTATTTTAATAGATGTTTCATGATTGATTGTAATCTTATTAAATTTACAAATTGTAAAGTTCTACTGATTTTCTGTGTGCACACTAGACGGGTATTCTTCCCTACTCAAAAATAGCTTAGGCATTAACTGGAGTAGGAAAATCCTCTGATAGTGTATACTAATACCCTGAAAAAATATTTTAAATGTTAACTTTTCTCGAGAGAATCTGACAGGCAATCCAAACAAGTTTTTTTTCCCCTTAATCTAAAAAATGTCATCAATGAGCTGGGGAAATGTCTCTAAGTATTAACGGCAGCCTATTTTTCTTGTTCTTTCAGAAAATTTCAACTTTTTCTGCCACTTAATTTTATGCAAAGAATGCCTCAATTTCCTAGAAACTCAACTATATAAACATTATAAAATAATCTATTTTCCTTGTGTTTTTAATTTTAAAAATTAAATAAAGCTACATTTTTGACAAAATGTATATAACTGGTGTGTATAAATCACCTTTTAAGGTATAACAAGGTAAAATATTTAAGGGTAAGAAACAAGGTTTTTCAAAATACCCGTCCTTCATCCAAAGTGCTCTTGCAGCCAGGAAGGACTTTAAAGAGAAATATTTTAAGCCTTTCTAGCTTACTACTTTTGCTCTGACAAGAGAGTCTACCCCCAATTTTCCAGAAGCATGACTTAAATGTCTGAGAACCACAGCATAAAATTTCAGCAGACTTTCAAAGAAAATGGGCTTGTAGTTTCAATGTAAAACCAAATGGCAATGCCAAACATACTTACACAATAGCTCTTCAACCTAATGAAGTCTACAGTCATGGGAATAGATTTATCACTATTTCTGTTCAGTGCCTTTATGTAATCAAGCAAATCAGCAAAGAATTTATAGCCACCCTTCAATACACAGAGGGCTACAATATGGTGGCCTCCCATCTCCTTCATAACATCTCGAGCCAATCGTTCTGTCCTACAGAGAGAAAAATGAAATTAAAATGCTCTCATATTTAAACTATTTTACAAACATTTCTTAAGCATTCCCTCCTGCAAAGAATTAAAGGATTTTCATATTCTATTTACTTAAAATGAGAGACACTTTTTGAAATATGGGATTTAATAGCACCTGGGTCTTGCAATCTCTTTTAAAAAAAAGAAGTCTGAGTGGGTATAACAGGAGAAAACTAGCTCTTTCTTCTTGGCAGTCTCATCCCATTTCCCCCTTTGTTCAGAGAGGAGAGAAAAGAAAGGGACTTGGATTTGATGATTTACCATCACATCCCCAATTTCCTTAATGCCATCTCCTTTAGGTTACGACTGAACCACGACTTACAGCCAGGACCGGTTTCAGGCATTTGGCTACCCTTAGGAAAACATTTGCCACCCGGTTCCATGCCGGGTAGCATAATTACATCACAATGGGTGCGGGTGCATATTACATCCCATTTTTAAACTCCAATATCTAGTATGTGTCACTGGGGCGACCCCTGAATCTTCCCTCCGTTGCTCCACAGCTAATGTGTTCCTCTCCCAGACTCCTGTTCAAAGAGGTGCCATTTCCGATGAGCAGACATATAGCCCATCCTGCCATGCTGCCACCCCATTTGATGTTGTGCCCTGACGTGACTGCTTCACTCACATACCACCTATAGCTGCCCCTGCCTGTAATGAGAATTGTGTGATTTTTCTGCTGAGGAGAGTTTAAACACAGGCTACATCTAATGACCAACAACATTTCTAACGATAAAACAGCGTGCAACATTTGTTTTACAATAGCAACCAAAATATCAACAACTGAAGAAATCTGTATTAAAAATGCAAAAGCCCCACATTTTTATGAAATCAACTTTCAGAGATTTTAAATTGCCACTAACCTGTCCATGATAAGTCCATGAGGAATGAAAACTTTTTCCAAATCTTCAGCATAATGTTTAGGAATGCAAAATAAATCTAAGTCATAACCAGCTTCATCATCTCCAATCTGAAAAGGGAATTTAGAAGATTAGAATGGGAATAATTCAAGCTACATATAAAGGGGCAATTTCAAGAGGTACAAAATTCCCTATTGGTAACTTGGAAAAGTTCTGGTATAAAGTACAAAGGCTGCAACAAGAGAAGTAACATAGGTAAGTAATGTTATTTGCTATTGCCACCAGACTAATCATCTTTACACTTGTCAATTTTATAAAGGACAATTTATGTATATCCTTGGAAGTTAATGATCATATCTTTGAACTGAAACTATATACAATGGCTACTGCAATGGCAATGCATACTCGTCTACTCCAATATTAAGCAACAGTAATAAAGATAACCCCACTCCAAGTCTCCTCAGAAGTTTAACAATCCTTGGGTATTTAAATACCTCTGCTACAAAGAATCACTATTTTCTTAATCCTCTTGACAACTAGATTGCAATTTATTTTATACAGTCCCAAAGTTAATTTCTAATAACAACAACAACTATCGTATTTGTTAAACATTTACTGTGGGCCAGGCACTGAACTAATTGCTGGATTAGATAGAAGATCATGCAGCCCAGACATAGACTGTCCCACATGGAATTTACAGTCTGTGTAGGAGGAAGAACAGCTATTGAATTCCCATTTTACAGATGAGGAAACTGAAGCTTAGAGACGGTAAATGAATTGCCCAAGGTCATACAACAGGCAAGTGGAAGACCTAGGATTAGAACCCAGGTCCACTTGCCAGGTCCCAAGCCCATGCTCTTCCTTCTAGGCCACATTACTTGTCTGATATTACCTGCTCCAAATTCTAAACCAAACACTTAACACAAAGGCTTTGTTTTGTTGTTTTGTCTAGTTTTACAAAGACTTAAAACATCAGAACATCCTAGAACCCACTTCCAAAAACATAAACTAGAAAATGGAACCAAGATAATTACACATACACTGTGCATTTGAAAATAAGTGGATATTTGCTTTGTAGAAATTTTTCCAACATAAAAATTAATGTCCAATTGTTTTTAATATTGTTTGCCTAAAATTAAGATTCTCAGTGCCTGCACTCACATATATCAATCATATTTATTGAGCGCTTACGGTGTGCAGGGCACTATAAGTGCTTGGGAGAGTACAACATAACAGACACATTCCCTGCCCTCAATGAGCTTACAATCTAGAGAGGGGAGTTTGCAGTTTAGCAATCAAAATTCATCTTGGAACTCTAAATGTTAGAGAATTTGATAAACACCTTGCTTAATCAATCATATTTATTGAGCATTCACCACCTCCATGTGCCAGGGCAGAGCCTGACGGGTATCACCTGCTGCCCTCACACTGCCTGGCACTTGTGAGCCTCTGCATCCTGACTCACCAGCCAATTTAAAGATGCTCCATTCTGAGTTGGGGGCTCCAGGGATTTGTGAGCCCCATATGGGACAAGGACTGTGCCCAACCTGATTAATTTATCCACCCCAGCCCTTAGATCGTTTCTTGGCACAAGTACCATAATTATTATTACTATTATTATTACTGTGTGCAGTGCACTCTAAGGGCTTGGGAAACTACAATATAGCACAATTGGAAGGTACTGTCTCTGTCCATAAGGAGAAGCTCAAATCTTGTTTTGGATGATTTGGGGCATCATAAACTCTCATCTGGATTAATGATATTAAAATACTATTTTTATCTCAAAATATTAAACATATAATTTACTATTTAAAATCTTAAGTTTTAATCCTGTTAACAAACAAGGACCAGGTTAAAAAAACCCTAACATCAAATTAAATAAAAAACACATTCAGTAGTCATATTGGTCTTGCATCAACTCCTATATTTTCACCCATTAATTTTATCTTAATAACATATTAATGATTTAATTTCATAGGTAGGAATTTATTTATGGTATCTCAAGAGTTTACTATGTGCCAGGCACTGTACTAAGCTCTGAGTAAATACAAGATAATCAGGTTGGACACAGTCCATGTCCCACATAGGCCTCAGTCCTAATCCCCATTTTAGAGATGAAATTGGCCAAGGTCACACAACAGACCTGTGGCGGAACCAGGAGTGGAAACAATATCCTTCTGATTCCCAAGGCCCACGTTCTATCCTATAGGCCACATCACCAGTAGATCATCTGACAGTACCATATCTGGTAAATCCTTAGAACTTATTAAGTGCTGTGCAATACATTGCATCAACCAAAAGTAGTATTTATTGAGCACTTACTGTGTGCAGACCACTGTACTAACCGCTTGGGAGTGTACAATATAACAGAGTATATTAGAAGTGGCATGACCTATTGGAAAAAGCATTGACCTAGGAATTTAAAGGACATGGGTTCTCATCCTGGCTCTGCCACTTGTCTACTGTGTGATCTTGGGCCAGTCAATTCACTTCTCTGTGCCTCAGGTACCTCAACAAATGGGGATTAAGATTGTGAGCCCTATATGGGAGAGGGATGGTGTCCAACCTAATCAACTTGCACCTACCCCAGCACTTAGTATAGTGGCTGGCACACAGTAAGTGCTTAACAAATACCATAAACAAAGCACAGTGGGTTGACACATAGAGCAAACTTTAGTTAGTGCATGCACATTCCATTCCAGCTTGGGCAGTGGCTAGCGAGTGGAAGGCAATCTGCGACAAGTCAAAACTCAACTGTGCTGGGCAGCAGCAGCATGGGAGAGAGTCGAGGGCGGAGACTCAAGTTGACTGCATGGCAGGAGGCAATGGTATATCACTTCCCTATTTTTACCAAGAAAATTCTTTGGATACACTACCAGAACGACTGCAGGTGGAAGTGGGTTGTTGTGGGAGAGATGTGTCCATGGAGTCGCTATGGGTTTGAGATGACTCGAGAGCGTAGGACATGGCAAGAGAGCCCCATAAGTACATAACCCTAAGTACAATTGTAATTCTAAATATAAATTAGGCTATCAGTAATTTTAATAATAACAATAGTTGTATCTGTTAAGTACTTACTATGTGCCAGACACTATGCTCAGGGCTGGGGTTGATGGAAGATACTCAGATGGGACACAGTTCCCTGCCCCACCAGGGGCTCACAATGTAAGAGGGAAAGGATATTTTAAAGATGAGGAAACTGAGTCAGAGGATAGTTAAATGATGAAAATGGCATTTTAATTTCTTCAAAATAGGCTGAAATTCTCATTTAACTGTTTTTGAAGAGTGAAGAAATCTATGTAAAAGGAACCACTAGACCTGTGACTCCTGTCTTTTGCGGATGTTTACACAATTAGTAGTAATTGCATTAAGCCCTTGTGTACAGATTACAGACCAGAAATCCGTTTTTATCTGTCTCTGTAGGCCATGGCTTTTCTTCTAGAAATGCTGCCTCCTATATGCAAAATTAAAGAATCTCTCTCTTCTGAGTGCAAGCTTTTTCTCCCTCCTGTTGGGCTGGTTTTCCGCAATGCTTCTGCCCTCTCCGACAGGCCTACGTCTGGCTTGTCTGCGATACAGTATTTAGCCAGAAAACAAAACAATTTCCCAAAACGCCCAATGACTAAACCTAATAGCTGCCAAGAGTGTATCTGTGGGCCCGAGGCAATAGAGACTGAATGCTATGCTGCACACTCAGTATGTGTTCCCCAGATCGATATTTGAGCACCTCTAGTAATGTGAAAAAAATATAACATCGGTACCACCCTCTTCATATCCAAATTTATGTTAACGGTAGTCCTCCGTTGTATTGTAAACTCTCTGAGGGCGGCTAAACTGTCTATTGATTCCACTATTCTTTCCCACGCGCTGAGTGTGATGCTCAGCAAAAACTGTAGAATGACTGAACTACTGATGCGCTAATGTACGTGCCCAACATCAGTAAGGCTCACTGAACCCTAAAACTAGTGATAAACCACGAGTGATAATAATAATGGTGGTATTTGTTAAGCGCTTACTAGGTGCAAAGCACTGTCCTAAGCGCTGGGGGGATACAAGGTGATCAGGCTGTCCCACGTGGGGCTCACAGTTTTAATCCCCACTTTACAGATGAGGTAACTGAGGCACCGAGAAGTGAAGTGACTTGCCCACAGTCACACAGCTGGCAAGGGGCGGAGGCGGGATTAGAACCCATGACCTCTGACTCTCAAGCTCTTTCCCCTGAGCCCCGCTGCTTCTCTAGTGCGTGCCTCCAGAGCCGAAGCACGATGGAAGATTCTGGGCTGCATTCTTTAATCCTGGGGATATAAACCTTGAGTACATTACTCCTAACCGACTGGCGTGACTCTTTTCCAACTGTTGGCCAGCCGCCCACCACAACACCCCCACCACGCTCGGAGGGTTCATACGGTCGATAGATGGACGAAAAAGGTCATCGCCAATTCGGCTTCCAGCGGCCCCGGCTATTGAGGAGGGGTGGGGGGAATTAAAGCGTTTAAAGCGAAAAACGCCTCGTTTTGCCCCAAGTCGACCGCTCCCCTCCTGCCGCCATAGGGCAGGGCCCCCAAGGGCGTCAGGGGCGGATTTAGGGAGGGGATTTTGTGGGTTTTGTGGGCCCGAATTCCACGCGAGCCCGGAGGCTTCACGATGGGCCCCAGGCCTCTCCTCAGGCCACCAGGTCTACCTGCCCCTCCTCAACCGACGCTTCCACCTGTTGGAGCCGGCGGGATTCCCGGCCATCACCTTGCCCGCCTCCCCCACACCGGGGGAGTTCCCCCTCCTCATCCCCCGCTCCGCCCGAGAGCCTTCCCCCGAGGCCTCTCTGCCCGGACCCGCCGAGCGACGCCCGACTGGTCCTTACTCACCACGATGCTGGGGCTGAGGGCCGCCATGGCGGTGCGGGAGGTGCAGACGGTGCGCTGCGGGCAGCCCGAGCGGAGCGCCAGCTGAGGGGAAGGGGCGGGGGCGGTGTTCGCGCCTGCTCACCACTGGGCCGAAGCTCCGCCCGCCCTCTCCCCCACCACTCTCCTGCCCTTCTTCCTTCCTCCTTTCCTGCTTCCTTCCTCAAGGAGGGACGGAGGAGATGCCCGGGGTAACGCGGGGATTCCCCTGGCGGGGCTGGAGGCCCTGCTGACCGGCTGCTGCTCACCCGCCCACCCTCTCCCCCACACTTACATACCCGAAATCCTTTCCTTTTACAATCATTCTCGGGTTTCCCAAACGTCCCTGCCCCCTTTGTCCCATCAGCGTCCTCCGGACTCAATCCTCATTACCCGCTTTGGCATAATATCCCACACTACCTACTAAACTCTCTAACCGTTTCTTTCGGGATGACCCTGTGGGCTCAAGTGTAATATCTAAACTGACCAAAGTGGCAAATAATGGATTGAAAAGGGCCGGGAGCTGAAAATTGTGTTTTTCCCAGTCCCTTTTTGATCTTTGGACTTGGAAGCTTCACTTGATTGACAAAACTTGCTATTTCAAGGGACCTGGATTGACTCCAGGCCATTCAATAATCCCGGGGCAGAGCCAAGGTTAAAAAAAAAAACAACCCTCAATCAATAGTATTTAAATGCCTGCAGAACATTGTACTACCGGTTGGGAGAGCACAAAATAATTAGTGTTCATGATCCTAGCTCAAAGAGTTTACAATCTATACAATCAAGCCAGGGAGACAAACACGAAGATAATTTACAGATTAAGAGGAAGTAGAAAAAGGGATTATATACGTGAATTAGTGTTTAAGTAATTGGAAATGTAAAATACTTTAATAATTGTTTGGGTAGTGAATATGCGAGTGCTTAGGTGGTGCAGAGGTGCTCCAGTGGTAGTTGGGGGTGATATAAACTGTAAATTCATTGTGGGCAGGAAATGTGACTCTTTATTGTTGTATTGTACTCTCCCAAGCATTTAGTACAGTGGTCTGCACAGGCAGTGCTCAATAAATACGATTGAATGAGTATCCTGGGAGATTAAAGATAAATCAGTGAAGGCCTCCTAGAAGGTGTTTGAAGATGGGGGTAATTGAGATCTCTAGAAGGGGGAGTTCCACTTCTACAACGGGAGGGTGTGAGCAAGAGGATGGTGATGGGAAAGCGGGGAATGAAGCAGAGTGAATAGATTAGTTTGAGGAGAATGAAGAGTGCAGCTTGGGGGATAATGAGAGAAGACTGAATTGGTAGGAGGGAAAGGGTAGATTTAGTGCCTTAAAACTAATGGTCAGAGTGGAAGGGGTAACTATTGGGGCTTTTTGAGGAGTGAGGAGATGGGCATAATGATACTTTAGAAAAACAATCAGAGAGAAGAAGGAACTGGAGAGGGGAGAGATGTGGCAGGGAGTTTAGTGAAGCGATGAATGCAATAAGCAAATTACTACCAGAGCAATGGCCATTTGGATGGAAAGGAAGGGATGGCACCTGGAAATTTTTTGATAAGATTTGGTGACACTGGATATGGGGAGCAGCCCAGGATAATGCTAATGATGTGGGATTCTGAAACAGGGAGAACGGTGTGATTTCAACTGAAATATTGGCTGAGGAGAAGCAGTGTGGCCTTGGCCTACTGGGAAGAGCATGGGCCTGGGTGTCAAAGGACCTGGATTCTAATCCTGACTCCACTACATACCTGCTGTGTGACCTTGGGTAAGTCACTTCACTTCTCTGTGCCTTAGTTTCATCATCTGCAAAATGGGGCTTCAATACCTGTTCTTCCATCTACTTAGACTGTGAGATCCATGTGGGATCTGATTAGCGTGTATCTATCCCACTACTTAGTGCGGTGCTTGGCAGATAGTAAGCACTTAAAAATACCACAAGTATTATTATTAGGAGAGGATTTGGACATACTGAGCATGAGATGTCAGCAGGACACTCATGTAAAATGTCCTGAAGGCAGGAAAAAACACGAGATTACAGAGGAGAGAGGTCAGGACTAGCAAGGCAGATTTGGGCATCATCTGCACAGATATGTTGTTGAAACCACAGGAATGGATGTGTTCCCTGAGGAAATGAGTTTAAAGTGACAAGAGAAGGGAACCCACAACAGAGCCCAGGCATATCCCCACAATTAGATGGTGGGAGGAAGAGGAAGAACTAGTCGAAAAGACCAAGAATGAGCAGTCAGAGAAATAAGAAAAGCAGGAGACAATTGTTCTGAATAAAACCAAGGCAAGATAGTGTTTCCAGGAAAAGGGATTGGTCCACAGTATCAAAACCAGCCAAGAGGTTGAGAAAGGTTAGGATATCCAGGCCTTTAGATTTAGTAAGAAGGGCATCACTGGTGATCTTGGAGGCTATGGTCTCAGAGGGGCAAAGAGAACCGAAACTCACGAAGGGAATTAGCAGAGAGGAAGTGCTGTACTCATAGGTTAATAATAATGGTATTTGTTAAGCACTTATTATGTGCCAAGCACTGTTCTAAACTGGATCGGCTGGAAGGGGCATTACTCAAGCCTTCACCTCACTGCATTCAGTTTTTTTCTGTACTGTTCAGTTTCATAGCAGAAAGCACAGACAATATGAATTTCTAACTCTTCTCCCTAATATTATCACTATCAAAATTTAAATTACATCTGAAGTTCCTGAAAGACAGAAGCTACATATTTTATCCTTTAACGATGTAGCCTAAATTTGAATGAAAACAACTAAATGAATAAAACAAAAATGAAAGCATGCTATCATTTAAGCCAAATTCATTCTTCACTAAGTTCATCTCTTAAACCTTTCAACTGTACTGAGTAATCACAACTTTTCTCAGAGTCCCTTCACATTTAACATGTCTCCATATAGAGAGCAAGCTACATCAAATGTACAAATGGGAACAACTAACAGGTATTGGGCAATCAGGCATATTTCAAAAGAAGGTAAATATTTCAGCAATTTCCTGTTGCAAAATCTTTATTCATTTTATTGAATAGTAGAGAAAACTTGGTCCTCAACACTTTCAAATGGAAGCTTATTGCAAAAGCTTCAACTTAGCCTTTCACTTTCTAGTGCTTTAAAAGAACGACTTCCCATTTAAAGTTTACCTTCCAAAAACAGTATCAATTGTTTTTGCCAAAGAAGTTTTTTAGAGTGGTCAAACTTTGCTCCCTCACAAACTGAAGGGGCACCCTGCACCTACCCAAAAATGAAAGGCATAGGTATACGCTATGATACAGCCAAGTTGTTTTTCTCAAAAATGTGGCCATATCACAGGGGAGTTTTTCCTGAGATTAACTAGCAATTCACTGGGTCCTGTCCCAGAAGCAGCCCCAACCTGATTGCTGAGTCCTACAGGTAAGTAAAAGATACACTAAAAATTCCTCCCCAGCCTCCCCTCCTGATCCTAAAAGCTTTGCTGACCTCTCCTGCAACCTCAACTCGACCTCCTCCTCCTCTTACTAGCCCCCTTCCCTGACTGTAGCTTTTAAAAACCAGTGATATATGTGGGATCAACTTAAACTAGGTAGCGCCACTGCCGTCAGCAAGAGGGGAGCAGGCAAACATGACCAAGGATCCAGTTGAAACCCTCCAGATGACAGAACACCAGGTCCCGGGATTGTCCCCTTGTCCCAAATAGCAGGAGCTGGCTTGTTCTGTCCCACCTACCTGCTTCTCAGACTGCTCTTTGCCTGGCCAACCTTATCCTCCAGCTGTGCACTCCAGCAAGTCACTGCAAGTCACCCCTCCTCCCGACCTCTGGCCCCCAAATTGGGCTTCGGCTTCTTAGCTGTTCTTGTGGGTTGGGGGAGTGGAGCCGGAGCCGTACAGGTTTTCCCTAGCACAGCGCAATGAATCTCTTGGTGCCTCCCTTTCAGACTGGCGCTCCCTCCACCAGCTGCCATCAACGGCTCTAGGCTTGTCGGCTCCTCTGACTGATCTCTGTCCAACAAACACTTGTTAAGCGCTTACTCAGTGTCAAGCACTGTTCTAAGCACTGTGGTAGACTCAAGGTAATTAGGTTGGACATATAGGACTCACACTTTAAGCAGGAGGGAGCAGCAGTTAATCATTTTACAGATGAAGAAACTGCAGGATAGAGAAATTAAGTGACCTGCCCAAGGTCACATAGCAGACCTGTGGCCAAGCAGGGATTAGAACCCAGGTCCTCTGACACACAGATCCGTGCTTTTTTCACTGTACTAAGTACTGGGGTAGATACAAGATAATCGGGTCTGATGCAGCCCTCTGCCCCACCTGGGGCTCACTGGTACATTCAAGTATTTATTCCAATGTATTTTGATATTCTTCCTGGCATTTTTGGTCTAGTACTTATCCTTGTTCTTCCTGCTGCTCTTATTAATTGCAAGTAATATTGTAGATCAGTCTCTTCCATTTGATCGTAAGCTCCTTATGGTCAGAGAACATATGTTTTTTCTTCTGCTGTATTTTCCCAAGTGCTTAGTACAGTGTCTTGCCTTCAGACACTGAGTAAACACTATCATTACTATTAGCTCACACAGTTCCTACCGTAAGCTCATCAGGAAGAGAAGCGGATGTAAAGTTTTGGATTGGATAAATGGTTTCTGGAACAGCTAGTCCTAGAAACTATCAGAAAGGATGATATACTGGCTTTAATTCTGGCTACGTTTAGTTTCACCAGTGTATATTTTCACTACATGTTTTGGCTAGACTGTCACAATTAGGTAACATTTGTCTGACAAAACAAAATCATTTGGACACAGCACACTGTGGTGTCAGGAAAAATGGCTTGTGTGCCTCTGAGCCTGCATGTGGAACAGGTGAGTGCCACAGTGTGAGTTCTCTTTAATGTACGGGTTTTCAAAAATGCAAGACTCACATTAAAAAAGGCTTGGGTGTAACAAAAAGGGGAGGGTAACTTTGAAAGGGTGACTCAATCTCACTGAAATTTATCATAGTTGCTGGGGGGAAAAGAAAAAGGAGAGGGGCAATAGCTAAAGCAACCAAACATAAGGACATGTAATTTTAGAAAAAGGAACTCCCAAAAATGTTGACCTAAAGAAAAAGGTGGAATAAGTAGTTAAATTACTTTACTAGCAACAGATGAGAGTGTGAGGTTGTGTTTGCTTGCTGTCCTCAGGTGCCCTATAGCTGCCACCTGTTACCCAGGTTTTTTTTTTTTTTTCCTTCATGCTGTTTTCCCTACACATTCCTCATTCCCGCTCACACAATCTCCGGGACTATTCTCAATACCATCCCTGGCCTGAGTCAGTCCCAGATACCCCCAAACCTTGAACCTGCCCTGTGTGACTTTATCCATTCATTCATTCATTCAACCATATCTATTGAGCACTTACTGGGTGCAAAGCACTGTACTAAGCACTGTGCAGTACAACAGACACAATCCTTGCCCACAACGAGCTCACAGTCTATTTGGTATAGTGGACTTTATAAAAAACAAAACAAAACAAAAAACACGCAAAATAGCTTTGTCCCTGTGACCACCCCATCCCTTCTTTGCTACAAGCCTCTCTTTGAGCTCCATAATGCTACCCTCAAGTCGTGAGGTAGCAGGGATGGGCCTGGGGAACATACTTCTCCATTGACCCCCAGCTTTGCAGGGTCATGAGTGGTATGAAATGGCAGGGCATCTCTGCTGTCACAAACCTAGAAACCTGAAAGCTATTTTTAAAACCATCTGAGAAGACCAAGTGAAATATGTGCCACAGAACAAAAAACTAGGTGGCCAAAATGAAACCTTTTACAGATCACTGGAGGGTCATTAGAGAAAAGGTCATTCTTTAAAAAATGGAAAACCTTAGAGTGAGAAGAGATTACAAATTCTTGTGGGACAACAAGGTCTTTGGGTTTGTTCTCCTGCTCCCTTCCTTGCAACATCCCACAGGCCTGTGCCCTTGCTAACAGCTCCTCGTGGAGCTCCCGTGTCATTTTCTCCTACTGTACCAAGTGCTGAAGTCCAATGTTCTGCAAGATGGTCAACTCTGAGGAAGAAAACCCAGAAACTGTGGTAGGAATGTGCAAACAGGAAAGACAGTGAGCCATAAAGGAGTTTGGTGAGGGCTTACGAGGGCTACTAATGCTAAGCGGTGTGGTCTAGCGGAAAGAACACAGGCCTGGGAGTCAGAGGACCTGGGTTTTAATCCTCACTCTGCTACCTGCCTGCTGTGTAACCCTGGGCAAGTCACTTAACTTCTCTGGGCCTCAATTACCTCATCTGTCAAATCAGGATTAAGACTATGAGCCAATTAGGACATGGATTGTGCCCAATCTGATTAGTTTCTATCTACCAAGAGCTTTGGACAGTGCCTGGCACACAAATGCTTAACGAATACTATTAAAAAAAGATAACTGCAGTAGTTGTTAAGGACTTACTATAAACCAAGCACTACACTAAATCCTGGAGAGTATATATATATATATATCAGCAGATTGGACACAGACCCTGTCCCAAATGGAGCTCACTATCTAAAGAGAAGGGAGAACAGACATCGAATCTCCATCAAATAGATGAGTACACTGAGGCACAGAGATGTTAACTGACTTACCCAAGGTCACACAGCAGTCAAGTGCAGAGCCAGGAGTAGAGCTCAGGGATCCTGATTCCCAGACCCAAGTTCTTACCATAAGGCCTCATTGCTTCACTATTAACAGCAAGTCTCACTTCTATTCCTGAGGTTCTACAATCAAACTTAAGATCAGTGAGTACACAGAAAAAACAACCTGTTGGGGAAAGAAACATGGTTGATGAAAAGGGAAAAATCATATCTTGCCAATCTGATGGAGTTCTTTAAAGGAATACAAAGGAGAAACCAACAGACATAATATATCTAGATTTTTAAAAGGTCTCAGCTTCTGGTATGAAACTTTGTCACTTAGAAAATTCTGAGTACTCATGGGATTAGAGGGAATGTTCTGGGATAGGTAGAAAATTGGCCGAGAGAAAAAAATAGGTTTAAACAGGTGCTTTTTAGGAAGTATACACATTGGGGTCTCCCAGCAAACAATGCAAGGACTCCATGTCGGAAATTAATCTGCGTAAGTGAAAAAGGGGAAAGTAAAGCAAAACATCAAAGCCTAGGAAAAAAAAAACTCTGGCCTGGGAGTCAGAAGGACCTGGGCCCTAATCCCAGCTCAGCCACTTGCCTCCTGTGACCTTGGGCAAATCACAATTTCTCTGTGACTCAGTTACCTGACCTGTAAAAGACTGTCAGCTCTATGTGGGACAGAAACTGTGTCCAACCTGATTATCTTGTACCTAGCCCAGTGCTTAGTACAGTGCCTAGCACATATTAAGCAGTTGAATACCATTAGAAAAAAAATCCAAGTTGGAAGATGGCAAACACTTCCAGGTGGTAATATGCTACACAGATAGGGATAAACTGCCAAGGCCTCATAGAGCTGGGTAAGAGGCTACAATTTTGCCAAAAGCCTTCAGTGTGAGAAGGTACTGCACATAGGGAAAAGCAGTCCAAATTACAAGCAGAAGAAGAAATACCAAAATATATTGGAATAAATAATTGAAGATACCAGTGAGCCCCAGGTGGGGCAAAGGGCTGCATCAGATCTGATTATCTTGTATCTACCCCAGCATTTAGTACAATGGAAAGAGCACAGGTCCAGGAGTCAGAGGAACTGGGTTCTAGTCCCAGCTCTCCCACTGGTCTGCTATGTAACCTTGGGCAAATCACCTAATTTCTCTGTGTCAGTTTCCTCAACTGAAAATGACTAAATGCCAATCCCACCTACTTAAACTGTGAACTCCATGTGGGGCAGGGATTGTGTCTAATCTAATTATCTTAAATCCACCACAGTGCTAATAGCACTAGGAGGTCCACAGTGAAGAAATGGGGGCAAGACTGACCATAATGGGAGACAGGGTTCTGGCAAACTAACCAGTATAGGCCCCTGTCATGTAGGGTTTATATACCCCAATAAGACTGTGAACTTGGGGAGGCTGGAGGGAAGACAAGCTTGCAGAAAGTCACAGCTAAAATGTCAGGGAAGGCTGTATGAAGCACAATTTTTGCTTTTCAAAGGAGAGGAGAGTATTTAAATGGTCATTATGCCACATCAGAAATGAACTGTGTGTGTCTACAGGATGTACTTTCTTGGCAATGAAGAGGACAGGATGCCAAGAGAACCCATGGAAGACTAAACTATCCTATATTACACATTTATATTAATATCTGTATTCCCCTCTAGACTATAAGCTTGTTGTGGACAGGGACCGTGTCTACTAACTCTGTTGGAAGAGAAGCAGCATGGCCTAGTGAATAAAGCACAGGCCTGAGAGTCAAAAGGACCTGAGTTCTAACCCCAGCTCTGCCACTTGTCTGCTGTATGACCTTGGGCAAGTCACTTAAATTCTCTGTGACTTAGTTCCCTCATCTGTAAAATTGGGATTAAGAATGTGAGTCCTCTGTGGGACAGGGACTGTGTCCAAACCAATTAACTTGTATCTAGCCCAGAGCTTAGAACAGTACCTGGCACACAGAGCTTAATACATTATTACTCTCCCAAGAGCGTAATACATTGCTCTGCACACAGTACTCAAATATTGATAATAATCCTAATTTTCCTGAATGCCACCATCCTCCCAGTTGCAAAAGCCCACAATGTCAGTGTTATCTTGGACCCCTGGCTGTCTTTCAATTCTCACATTCAACCCGTTGCCAAATTCTGCCATTTCTCCCCACCCATTATCTTCAGCAGCCACCACTTCCTCTCCACCCCACTACCACTTCAGGATTCACCACTTCCTCTGCACCTAACTACCAATCTGGTTTTATCACCACTAGACAACTGTAATCAATCTTCTTGCCTTCAGCTTCTCCAATCTATATTTCACACCGATGGTCAGCACACACTTCTCAGCTCCTCAAAATCCTCCACTGGCTTACTGAATCTCTCCAAAGCAACCAAATCTCCCCATTTGTCTTCAAGCCACTCTATCAGATTAGTCCACCTTACATATTGGCTCTCTTCAATCACTTTCTTCACTCTGCCCAAGTTAAACTTCCAACCTCTATCTCATTCAGGACTATCCCGCACCTCTCCCCTTGCTCACACTGTTTCCGGCCTGCAACTCCTCCTCCTCCCCACAAATCCAACAGCCCACAGCTCTACCCTATTGAATTCCTACCTCCTCCAACATGCCTTTCTTAATTCCTAGCATCCCAAGTTGTAAAAACCCATCAGCTATACAGAGTGCTTACGTACCTTACTCATACTCATCTTCAGCACATGCGTATCTGCTTGTTCAGTTGTACATTTAATTTTGATTACTCTATTAATACTTTTTTCTGTCTCCCCCATTAGAACAAAAGCTCCCTGTGGGCACAGAATGTGCACTTGCATATTTTGTACTTCCCAAGAGCTTAGGACAGTGCATTTTACCCAGTGGCTGCTCCACAAATATCACTGTTACCACAACCTCTCTGTATATTAAAATATTTTCATGTAATCGTTCTCACAGCCAAGGTACTTTCTTCTTTATCCTAATTTCAATGGATTGATATTTTAAAAAGCTGTTTTTATTTTATCCAGTAAGTTTCCAGTTTTACTCTTAGGAACAGAAACAATAAAATACCTCCTAAATGCTTTATTTTGGACTTTGTTGAAATAGCAAATTTCAAGTTTCCCTCTTCCACTTGGAAAGCTAGTAGTTAAAGCATACTCTAGATCCTCTTCATGAAAAAATTTCTAAAGCAGATATTGTCAATAATTCATTTTAACTAAAAGCCCTAATTTTTCCTTCAAAATCTAATAAAAAAGACATTTACAATATGAAATTCATAACTCATTTATTTTAATAATATATGCGAGAATACCAATAAAAAGAAACTAATACTGTAAACTACAATTTTGGAAATAAAGCCAATATAACAGGAACAAAATATACATAACATGAGAGGAATGTTTTACCCAGTATGCATTCCTTGTCTTTACATTTAGTGTAAATGTTAGAGCAAAAGCTGCATATCTTGATCCAACATAAACATTTTCAGAAAGTAATATTAAACCAGGACACTTTCATTTTTATTTTTGAGATTAACTGATATTACACTGTTGCTTCATGGATACCTAAAAACTGATTCAGTGGTAGATTTACTAATTACTTGCCTGTCTAATGCTTTGACATGGGATGCATTCTCAAGCCTGAAGTCCTCAAATTGGTGCAGATCTTTTGAAATACCTTTCACTTTTAAAATTGTGAGATGAAAGTAAAACGTGCCCATTTTTTTCAGGAACAAACAGATCTTATTAAAGTACAATAACTCAAGCCTATCTTTCTACTGTAAAGAACTTTCCTTATTTCTAACATTTCTGGAAAGGCAATAAATGCTCCAGAAAGAATCTTCAATATACGCTTGCAAAGATTACACTGCTTTACAAAAAAAAAAAAAGTGGGGGGAGGGAGGGACAGACTTCAAAATTCCAAGCTAAAATACACATAAAAAGACATAATGGCAGTATTGTTTGTTTTTTTAAAAAAAAATTGATGCAAATGTATACCTATCAAATCATTTCCATGCTTATTAAAACTACAGTTAAGGACATAAGAGATGTACAGTAAATACACTGCTGAGGTACATTTTTCTAAATATTAACACCACAACATAACTACCCAGCAGATGAAGCTACTTGGGAACATAAATACAATTTTTACATTGTAAGGCACTTTTACTCAGCATATATGACAACATATGAACAGAGTAAATTATAATATTTTAAGCTTGTAACAAAAAGTAATTTTCCATTTGACTTTAGTTTAATATCTTCTTTCTGCATTAAAGAATGAAGAAAGTCATCACACCTCAGTGGGAGAATAGGTAGCCTGCCACTTGTTTTGCAAACCAAAGATAAAGTGCTGTTCTGGTTGCTAGTGGCATGGAGAGGGAAGGATAGACAAAAAAAATCATAATTTTACTAAATCCAATCCAGGAACCGACAGAGTATTTAAAAATTTTTCACTTAATCAATCAATGATTACACTGGCCAGAATACCCCAAGCACCTTTTAATTTTCTTGAATCAAAAATAGTACAGTAGTTGTCCAAAAAAAAAAAACAAAAAAAAAAACCAGGGTGCTTTGTTTTATGGGGCTTGCTAAGTCTGTGACAAAAAAGGTAAAAGTGATTCATATAGTGAGAGGAAATTAAAAATAAGCATTTTGAAGCTAATTTAACTAAAGCACTGCTCCTAACAGGGAAAAGTCACATACCCTGGTAAACTTATCTACAGATCTGTCACTGCAATTCAAGTCATATTTAATTTTGAATATTGTATTTACAGTAAAAAAAAAATTCCATGGCATGTTTAGAGGAAAGAGAGAACATTTTTACATACAGGACAACCTTATACTAAAGCTACATTCTCCCTCAAGAAATTAAAAAAATAATATGGTAACATGTTCATTTCTAGCTATAATTGAGTCCCATTCTGTGTGAAAATACGACTGACAAATGTGACTTTAAAATACTACCAGTAAAAAAGCAAGATAATTTTAAGCACAGTGTAATTGTTCATCTGTCACAAATGGACTGTTTTTGTATTAACTGTAGATTAATCTTCTCGGCATACAGTCAAGTTGTCAACCCGTTCGTTGGTTGCTGATTTACTTCCAATCTAATAGGTTTAAGTAGGTATTCAAAACAAAAGTCACTATTCTAACTTTAGGTCGAGGTGCTATGGTAGTTTTAGGCAGACCACTATTCACTTTTTTGGTTTCATTGAGAAGAAATCTACTAATGTGCTTCAATAGATAAAATGGAAGAAACTATCACTAGCTAGAAAGGCCAGTGTAAAAAGAGATTAAGAATTGAGCACTTCGGCTTGCACTAACTTTAACCTAATGATCCGTGTTCTTTATTAATGGATCATCAGATTTAAAACATGGACCTCTACATGAAGAACAGTAGGGTATGCCTACTGTCTTTAATAGAAAACTAAAGAAAACACTGAAAACATTAAGAACGTGAAACGGTTTCTAAAATAGTGGTCTTAAGATTCAAAAATAAATACTGCTTTATGAAAAGACTGTTTATTACTCCTACAGCACGAGACCTGCTTACATACTTTGGACCAACATGTGAAGTGTTCCACACAAGAGGGCACTTGAGAGGTATGGGTTTCAGAGACGGTGGCTAAATTCCTTAGTGAGTAGTAACCCTTCAGAATCTTAAAGAGGTTAGTTTGCTACTTCCAAATGATAGTTTTAAGGTTCAACCGTGCCTTGCCAGAAGTTCTTGGTAAGTTATGAAGACAGAAAAGGTGTACCATCAGAAGGAAGGAGAACATGGTTAGAGAGAGAAACTGCACACAGCCCTTTGGCATAAGAACTGAAGCTCACAGCTTATGACCAACAGCTACTACAGTCCATGTTGGTCAGTGGAAACAACTTCAACAGGAACTGAAGGGCTTTAGCCAACTTTGAAGTTCTTTTCTGCAGGTGCTTTGAAAACGAAAAGGTGGCTCTCTTGAATTCTGGCCTCCATTTTTTTTGTACGTGTGAAGAAACCACAAAATTCACAATCTACTAAATAAATGTGTTGCCACCATGAACGTGTCTGCATTGTGAAGCAAAATTCGCTTATGCTTTCCCTTGAGCATAAATCCACTTAAACAACTTAAACATTCCAAATCTTAGAATTTTATTGAATCCAGAAATATAGTTTACTTCATTTCAATGTCTGCCTTAGCTTCTGACACTGTACATATCATTAATAGTGTTTCAATTTTTGTTCCAGACACTGCAGACTACAAACTACATAATATTGACATGTAAAACTCTGCCACTTATTGAAGGCTCACACACATGAACATTTCAGGCAGTTCAATGAAGTTTATAATAGACTTGGGCAGTAAAATGATACCAACCCTCTCTGATTGTAGAAAACAGTGAAAAAGAATAGTAGTTATTGATGTCTTATTCATTCCCAGTTTTCTAACTTTGTCCCTTGAACCTGTTCAAAAGATGATGAAAACAATTATAAATTTAAAATAGAAAATGGGAGGGGGGGAAGTATTTTACAGATTGGGCACTATACCTACATTTATTGATAAAATGGAGAGGTCTTTAAAGCTGTTACAAAATCAGCTAAAGTTACAAAACAACATCTCCCAGGTCTACATAGTTCTCCAAAAACATGCTTTTGACTAAGTGCATTAGCATTAAAAAATCTTATTGTGTTTAATGGCATCAGTAATGTACTGAATGATGTGTTATCTTCATAACAGATCTGCGATGATTAACTTCCATACCTAGTTTCCATTGAGCTGTTGCTGAGAGAAGCCACTGTGTTCAGTTCCTGTTTTTCCCCGGCTTTTGCTTTCTCTTTCTTCATCTTCTTCATCTCGCTCATCATTTCCACTATGGTTTTTACAATACAGTCTAAAATAATAATACATAATAATGAAGAAATTATCATGCACAAAGTTAGCCAATGATTGGGCTCTTAGAACATCTGATAATCATTAATAGAAAGTATTTTATTTTTTGGTGGATATACATGTGCTAGACTATATACATATTTAAACAAATAAAATAGCCTCTAAATGGTATCTTTTCTTTTCACTATCCACTATCTTTCCAGTATCTTCAGTGTGTCATCAGTTGGTGGAACACTCCAATTTCACCAGATCTAAAGAAGGCTATTAAAATACTTTAAAAACTAATTTTCAGCCTCTCCTTTTTTTACTGAAATTTTTTGGCAGTCATGGAGGTTATTTTGTGTGTTATTAAACAAGGAAATCCTCAAAGTGACCTAAATTGGTCTGAATAACTTGGTATGGACATTCATATCAGTTCCCTACAATAAAATTAATCAAAGACGCCCCCACAGAATATGAAGATCACAAGCATAAAACCATACAGTCCTAAGTTTGATGTGGGGAGGAGGAGCAGAAGAGACATAGTTGCTACCAATTCTGTCAGGGCCATGAAGAACTGAAGCCCCCAGGAATATATGCTACTAGTAGGTAATGGTAGAGATGAAACAGGGATGATTGCCGCCACTCCAATTCACATCCACCCAGCAGGACCTGTAAGCCCAGGGACCCTGAGTAACCAGCAAGAGTGGTAACCAAGAGTGGTAAGCAAGAGTGGAAGCCAAACCTGCCAGCAAGAAGTTCATGCCTAAAAGTCACTACCACTGCACTTCCAACTCTCAGGAAAAACAAAAAATGGCTGATTAAACCACCACTAGACCAAGCTCCAGGAGTTCAGATGGCATGGCCTCTACAGAAAGGTGGCCCAAAATCCTCAAAAGGGATAGGTGAGTTACTGTCCCATCCCTAAAGTCTTGCTCTGATTTTTTAATGGTATTTGTTATGTGCTTACTATGTACCAGACACTGTGCTAAGTACATTCAGGTTAATCAACCCTATCCATGTCCCATATGGGACTCACAGTCTTAATCTCCAGTTTTCAGATGAGGTAACTGAGGAACAGAGAAGTGAAGTGAAGTGACCTGCCCAAGCTCACAGAGCAGACAAGGGCAGAGCTGGGATTAAAAGCCAGGTCCTTCTGACTCAGATGCTGATCTTGCCTTGGGCTCCTTCTCCTCCGCTCCAGCACAGCAATTATCTCCACTCAGAATCTCAACATATTCCTCTGGGTGCCCTGGAATTCGATTGCAACCCACCCCTTCTGCATGTTCTCTCCCCTAGCTGAATGTGTGTATGAGAGAGGGTGTCTGTTTTGACAGTTCATTCTTAATGCATGTGAGCATACTGGAATTTGAATGGGGGTAAGGCAATGCGTGAGTGTATAATCAATGTATTGGAAATACGCAGCTTTTCAATGGGTGAATTAAACTTTAGCGTTAAAATCTCTCCAATAGATTAGTGTTTAATTAATCTCTATGTAAATTAATCACACATCTACTCTATAAAACCTATCACATCAGAAGACAAAGCTGTACTGAAAAGACGAGAGGGACAATTCTTTGTCTTATGTACCTCTTGGTTATATTCTATAATATACTAAATACTATTTAACTTTTATTTTTCTTTAAGGAAAGGTGGTAGAGAGGATTGCAGCATATGTGCAGTTCAGAAGTAAATGGATTATCAATTGATAACAATCAATTACAGAATGCCCCCTTGTGGACAATTCAATGACTGAGGCAATGGATTTTTAGTTTTATCTACTCCAACAATTTCTTATATCTGAATCTTTTCTTTTTATTAGTGCTAAACGAAAAAATGTTGCTCTGTGGAGAGTCTGGAGTTTCCTTGGATAAATGCCACTTTCGATATTTCCTATGTCATCAGTCTTGTTGCTCCCATCAGAGAAACTTCACCTCAAACCAAGATTTGGATAGTTAAGCTTGTTATGTTTCGGGCTGACTGGAGTTCAATATTTTAAATTAAGCAATGTGATGATACTATTACCACGTGTGCTAATAGATGGAGCCATCCTTAAGGGGATGCAGAGTCCAAACAATCTGTTGGTCACTTCCAAGGGTAGGTGGGTTTAAGGAGCAGAACTGTTTACCAGTGCAGTAACTCTACTCCTTAAAACCATGATCCACACACTAACTTCTTCCTAGAGCCAAAGATGTGGGCCACTGATTTGGTCCCAAACCTGCTGATTTTCGCAGTCCAAGGAGACATTCAAGTTGAAAACAGAAGGGTCTCCTAAAGCCGAAGGTCTAGAACTATTGCCCTCATTCTCCTTTCACTAAGAGATAGCCCACCCAAGAGGTAGCTGTGATGTTGTGTGCTCATTTGCTAACAGCAGTACAGAATATTACTGAACAGTCGCTCTAGTTGTTGCATAATGAAGCTTTAGGGAAGATCCCATGGTGGTCTTTAAAGGTAGATAAATCCGTAGTAAGTTGTTTACAGGCCTAACTTGGGGGGTCTATGAAGAAATTCAGAGTAAATATTATTCTAGCTGTACTTTACTTGACCTTCCCACCTCTGTTCCCTTACTCACACTGGCCACCTGGCTTGGAACTACTTCCCTCTCCACATGAGACAGAGCACAACTCTCCCCCAACATTCAAAACCCTCCCCAAATCCCACCTCCTTCTACAAGCCTTTCTTGTTTAATTTCCCAGTAACTTGAACCATTCATTCTTTCAGCCAACTTTATCACTTGTGGACTTATTTACACCCTCCTTAGCTTTCACTCTAGTTGGAAATATTTTTAGTGTTTCTCTCTCCCATTAGAGTGCAAGTTCCTTACAAGCAGGGAACGTGTGTCTGTTCTATTCTTCTCAAATGCACAGTGCACCAAACTAAGTGGGTGCTCAATAAATGAATTATAGACAGGAAGAGGAAGCATATAGCCCAAACCAACCAACTGCAGGCAACCAATCTCGAGTCCCTAAATGTGAAGAAAAATTTACACAATCCTCCTAAAAATTAACACTCGGCAGATGTTCTGACCACAATATGAGCCTTTCATTTTGAGTCTTACTGAAAACTTGCTAGTATTTGCAGGGGAACCGCATATGCTCACATACACAAATTGCCACCTCTCACTTACTTGTAAATTCCTCGTGACATATTTTCAATGTATTTAGCTTTGTCTTGCACTCCACAGTGGTAATGGTAAGTCTTAACACAGGCTTTTATTTCACATCCAATAGTAGCACCAGGCTGGCTGCAGAGTGTACACTTCTATTTTGAAAACAGAAAAGAGGATCACGAAATTGATGGTATAAATTCATTCTGCCTGGTAAATACTGCCACCTCCTAGCCTGCCCTACGAAGTCAGAAAAAAAATACAGCTAAAAATGATGGCTTTTTTTTTGTCCAAGACTACTAAAGTAGTAGAAGTAATAGTGATGATATTTACTGAGTGTTTTCCAAGTGCAATGTACTGTACTAAGCTCTTGGAAAAGGGCAAGCTTCAAATAAAATAATGGTATGATTACTGTTAAAAGGTTAATCTCCAACCCAAGAAGACTTCTACAATTCACAGTTAGAGACAATCACCTTAATTTAATTATGCTATTAAAAATCATTGATCAAAAATGACGGGAGGGCGGTTTGAAATTGGACCAGTGAAAAAGTCATTAATTTCCAAAAGTGCTCTGCTTAAACCTCTTCAGCATCCAATCTGACCCACCTGAAAGGCATTCAAATCTGAATTATAATAAGAACTTTATTAACGTGCACCATCAGCAATTGGAAAGCAATGCTTACTGGCTCTTCAGTCAGTTGATTCTTCTGCAGACATACAGCTCTCCCAATGCATCTGAATAAACTTTTTGATAAACTGAATGGCAAAAAGCTTCCGCTCACCTTCACTCAGTGAGGTCCCTCTCCCGTTGATAACCATTTCTTGGACATAAATACTCCAAAAACTAGGGCGGTTTGCTTTCTTGCTAATGTGATTGGAAAACAGTCTCTTCTGGGAACTACAATATCAGAAGGTGATGGCCGACTATGACTTAAAAAGGGTCTTTTAAATGTAACCACTTCTGAGTGGTACGGGGTTTCCCAGAGGGTCTTTGAGTCTACTAAGACTAAAAAGGGCTCAGCTGTTATTCCCTCTTAGTGCTCTCAATTGGTTCCATGAAAATAAGACATGCCAGACTAAGCTGAAGGAGACCTTTCCCTTGGAACTGACCAGGGAACAGAAGAGCAGTAAGCAGGGCACAACACCCCTCTTAATTTGTTTTTGCCCCCATCAATTTCCATGTGCTTCTACTGTTTAATCCTGGAAAGGGGAACTGTTTCTCTGATAGCAATGCAAATATGAATAAAAAAAGACTGAATTATTTTTTGTGGCTGCATATATATGTAAAACAGTACTTTATTTTCAAAATGTTATCTTGTCACATCCTAGCCAGCAAAAAAAAACCCCTCGTATTAATAAGATCTGCCATTATATAATCCTAAATTGAAATGGGCTGTAAGCACTATTAAGTCAATCAAAATGATTCAAAGAAAGGGAAAGGCAAGTGAAAGAGTGAGCTGTAAGAAACATAAAGCCTTGAAAATTCAAGAGTTATAGAAGTGATGACTAATCCAGAAGGTTTTTTAAACTAGCACCCATTCTCCAAGCACACTAAAGTTTTTCCTGAAAATATATTTTAAATGAAGGGTCATATTTAAGCTCTGTCCACCAATGTATTATTTTTAAGAGGTTCATCTTAAGTCATTTTTATATATATAGATTTAGATTTACAGTATTTGGGGACTCTACTTGAGAGAATGTGAGAGGTCTAGAAGTGCCCCACTGAATATTTAATATTACAATTTATATTAGACTAGACTGTAAGCTTGTTATGGGCAGAGAACGTGTCCACTAACTGTTGAATTGTGTACTCTTCCAAGCATTTTGTACAGTTCTCTGCATACAGAAAGCGCTCAGTACCACTGATGAATGGATTGATTACAGATGGGAAAAAAGGAAGATACTGATACAATATAAACCCACAGGAATGTCAATGCCTTTTTAAAATATAATGAAAGCACATTCTAAAGATTTTGATAACCAAGATTGACATATGAAGAAGTTGATCTCTAAAACTGGCTCACTCAAGAGCCATGCAATTCTTTCATGTACAGTAAAAAGGTATTCTCTGAGATAATTAATGTTAGGGTACTTATCTTCCTTTAATAAAGACTAAATAATTTGACCCCATCCCCTAAAGGTGTATTAAATTCCTAGTGGGTAAGCATACTGACAAGCTGAAAAAATCAAAGAAACCCCTTACTCACTTTAATAAGTACAGAAGTTTTGCAAAAGGGAAAAAATGTACAGCATTCTCTTAATAGAATCTCAAACATGTCAAAATATATTTAGAATTATTTTGTTAAAAGAGCTGATATTTTATTCTATTTTTCACTTCTGAATAAATTTGAAATTGCTTTAAATAGGTAGAGAGATAAATAGCTCAGAGGGTCAGCAGTACGATGTTAATATAAAATTACATACCATTCTTTTCCCCCGTTTAATCTCCTGAAGAACTGTTTTAATATCAAAGTCTCCAAATTCTGCCCTTGATGTTGTTGTGAGTTGAACTGTGCCAGAAGAGAACAGCTAGAAGAAGATAAATCCATTAAAACAGAATTTACCTTTGGTGTGCTGAAAGACTATTGATTTGTACAAAACCCAGTCAACTTCTGGCACCCCAAAGAGAGTTGGGGGAGACTTCTTACAATCAATCAATGCTATTGGGTGCTTACAGTGTGCAGAGACTGCACCATGAGAAGCAGCACAGTCTAGTAGATAGAGCACGGGCCTGGGAACTAGAAAGGTGTGGGCTTTAATCTTGGTTCTGCCACTTGTCTATTGCATGACCTTGGATAAGTCACTTTACCTCATCTGTAAAATGGAGATAAAGACTTTGACTCTGTGGAGGACAGATACTGTGTCCAACCTGATCAGTCTCTATCTATCCCAGAGTTTAGTATGGTGCTGGCACACAGTAAGTGCTTAACAAATACCATTAAGCACTTGGGAAAGTACAATACTAATAGATCGGGTAAGACCCAATAAATGCCCACAAGGAGCTTCCTCTTCCCACACGTTAAGACTTAGTCACTGAATAAATAATTTAGAGTTGGGAGGGCTGAGTTCCATTTCTGATCCCTGAGGTCAGAAATAGATTCCTGCTGTCATGTCCACTAAGTTTTGTGAAGTGGAAGGAGCTACATTTCTCCTCCTCTAGCCCACAGAACTGGGCAGTTTCTGATTTGGGGATAAGTTCTAGGCTAAACATAACTTTGAGGTGTTTCAGTATTCTACAACCTTTGGGAATTTCAGTTGGAGTGATAGAAGCCATGTACAACCAGTTCTACCAGGATATATATATATTCACTATGTTTTTAGGTTCTCCCCCAAGTACTTAGTACAGTGCTATGCACATAATAAGCCCTCAGTAAATACCACTGATTGATTAGAATGTTATCTGAGAGTTAAGGAATGCTTGTCTGTCAATGCAAGTCTGTTTGGATACAGGATGTCATGTTGGTGAAAATAGCTCATGTGCAGGTTCACAGAATCAGACACTGAGATTTCCTTAACATATGGCTTTGCAATAACATTTTAGAAAAACTGGGTATTACTTCAATTGTTTTCAACCCATGTTCCCCCTAACTCTTGTTTCCCATTTAAGCATTTGTTGATACAACATGACTTTTGGAGGACAGTGGGGTTTGCTGGAACCCATCTACCATGTTGTTGGCAAAATGTCTGCATTCTTACTGTAAATAGCTCAGCAAATACTTCTCATTCAAAAATGTAGATGACTTCAGAGTTTACTAGATTTACTGATCCCAAAGATAAAAACTAAATTAAAATAAACTATGCTTACCATGCACTTGTAATGTGCTGCTGCCTTCTTCGCATTAAATATATGAAGCTTTCCCCTGGCTTCATTTTCTTCTTCACCTACATGACAGAAGCCACACTTAGGCCTTGGATCACTGGGACTGCTTCTGTGTGGTGATCTATCTCTCTAAAAGCAATAAATAAATAAATAAGTAGTAAGGGAAAGGGGGAAGTGAGAGATAGAAGGGTAAATGAAATGGGAGAAAGGATTGGGAGAGGGGAGATTTACTACTAAAGCTTGACAACCACTGCCATCACCACCCAATGTCGTCTAGTTCATGCCAACAGCCCATTCTATTACCCTTAGGATAGCAGGGTTCTAAACCCTCAGCTTGACAAGTACTCACCCTAACTATGTGGATAATGGAAAGGCAGTGGAAGAGTTTCAACAGCAGAGTTTCAATGGCCTGGAGTGTGGTGGTGAGTCTTCTGTTGCTTGGACCATGTTGTGTGCACTCACGCTGATGAGGGTTCCCAGAGTGCAACTGCAGAGCTGTTGGCTCAGCTCCTAAGACCTGCCCTATCATTCGTGGTGGCCACTCAAACCCCAGACACTACACCAAACCCCAACAGGCAGCTTCCAGGTACTTTGCCTTTGTCCTCTTCACCCTCCTTATCATGGAAGGAATTGAGGTCTGATGTTGGCAAGATTCTCTTGTCTCCCTACCTCATGCCTTGGCTTTTTGTGGAAATTAAGCAAAGGAGCTAATGGGGGTGGAAAAGACACGCCCTTGCATTTTGGTACCGTTCTGCCAAAATCGGAATACCTGCTCTCCTTTGAATATTCCAAGCAATGACCTTTTTTAGGTTCCTAATTATGATCTTAAATCCTGAATGGACATTAAACAGTTTAAATGGCACTTAAACTGTTATATGATACTATACTATGAGTTGTTATGAACAAGAATCAGTTTTTTTGTGCTTACATAAGAACTGCTTTCTATTTCATCTGTCCCATGTGAGGATGTCGATCTAGTGTCTTCCGACTGCCCTTTTGAATTTGTTTTTCTTGGCCTTCCTTTGCGGCTCTTCTTTTTTCCCTTGGGAGGTGAAGGCTCCAGTTCATGTTCATTGAAACCTTCTTCTAAATCAGCTGTTTTAAAAGTTAACAAAAATTTATATGAAACAATTTGAAATTCCAATGCTCTGAGTGTGTAAGCCTCCCAAGAGAGATTGTCTTTTTATGTTCAAAATGGCATCTAGCATACAAATTGTTCTATGAAATTACAAAAGTTCTATATGCATTTCTTATTGTTCTAAGTAGTCATCCATTTCATGATCATCAAAGAATGTAATAATATCATTCTAAACAGAAGTCATTACTACTACTTATGTAGTACTAAATTAAGTCACTAAAGTAAACCTGTGTCCCCTGAAATTTTCTGTTCTAGATTTATAAACTTTATCCCACACTTTACTCATGAATTAGATACCCTCAATCATTTTTTGGAAAATAAATTATGCTCACATAAAACACATTCAATACAAGTTTCAAAAGTTGAACACAGAAAAAGTGAGCCAATGATAAAATATCACAAAACCACTCCAAAATAAATGATAAAAGACTACTCTTAAAGTGCAATCCTTTAACTCAACTTACTAATCTTTTAAAACACTGTAATGATCACTTGCAACAATGAACAAATCCAAAAATAAGGTTTTTGTTACTGAAGTAATTTCCCACTTTGTTGGTGTTGGGCACTGATTTTGAAGGAGATAGGGCAAAGAAGCCTATCCTAATGATTTATTGTATATGCTTAATTATAAAGACTTTAAAGATCATAAATGCAACATTAAGTTTTACAATCTATTCATAACATCTTTCTCTTTCCTTTTTATATCTAAAAATGCTAGATCTTTGGGGTCTTTTCAGCAGCTTCACCATAACATTTATTGCTAAAGGAGACTATCATTAAAAATTTACTTTATCATTGCATCACTATATTCAGGCCTTCTTGGCTATTTAACAGACAGTGTAATTCTCACTTCATTCCCTCCCTTCATGTCCCACTGCTAAGCTTATCCTGTTGCCCTTGCTTCAGTCCTACCCGGTAATGCTCATCTGACATATGTGGATTATAGAAATTTTCACCTCTCATATGGCTGCTTATTTTCTGTCACAGGCTATTTCGTAAGATAATTCTATTGACTTGTTCTACCCAGATTCTATTTTTCTTTCCTCACAATTAAAAAAGAAAACAAAAAACACTTGTACATACTCCTCCAGTGACCAAAAAGTATGTAATAACTGAACCTGTAAAAAGGTGGTCTACTTGCATAGTCTGTATCACAGAAATCTTATTTTATGAAATTGCAGAAAACCAATCCCATGAGTTCAAAAAGCCCCATTTTCCCATTACACACAAGATATCCTAAAGGCATTTCCCTGAATGCACCTATCAAAAATTTACAAACATTTATTCAACAAAGTTCCTTTGCAGACTAATTCTATTATATCAAACCTAGATGACTTGCAGTAGTTTAGCCAATTTTTGTATTTAGGTTTTTTAAAAAGGACCACAACAATAGTCTCTACACCACTGTTTATGAACCATAATCTTAATATGAAGAATTCCAGGAACCAGATGGCCTACAAGAGATTTGGGGATTACTGCTTTTTCCAAACATGAACCAAACGGATTTTCACTGCTTTAGAATTAACAACGTACCCTTTCATCACCACAACATTTCCTCAACTGCCATTCTAGGGGAAGTTTCAGTATCTACTGTCACAAGTTATCTTTAAGATTACCCCAGGTCAATCTTGGTCTTGGGGGAATAGCAGTGCTAAGACCTTCTTATCCTCTACCAGAGCAATTCTGGCACTAGAGCTACTGACTTTCCAAAGAGGCAGTGATGATTTTTAGGAAGAAGCTATTCTGGTGCAACAGTAGCCAAAATAAGGAGTTCTCCAGCAGTGCCTTCAGAAATAACCTATCAAAAGCCATCTACCAGATAAACAGGACTTTAAAATTTGAATGCTAGTGCTAAAAGATTCCAAGTTAGCAACTGGCCTCTTTCCCGAGAACCTAGTTCTGATTCACTCCCAGCTCCACTACCGTGCTGTTCCAAAGGTGATATGATTTAGGCTCCAAGGCAGTGGATCTGCACTGGCAAATGCCTTTCCTCTCCAAAACTGACTCTTGAACAAAGGGATCCTTTGGTGCAGTTACTGAAATATGTCTAAGCTAGGCATTCTGGAGTAACTATCCTCATATGCAAAGGGAAAATTATATTACAAAGGGAAATAAATCATGGAAGAATGAAACCAAATCACATCAATAGGCAGTATTGTCTATGATCATGCAAATAGAACACTTGGTATCATAACATAAGTTATGAGGTATCATAACTTCCTCAGATTTCTGAAGATGCAGAATTTGAGAAATCAGTGTAGGTCACTACTAACACAAGTTATGTCAGATTACAGATGAACTTTACAGGGGAACTATAGATTTCCTCAACACAAAAGAGGAAAAATTGACAGTCAATAAAATTCAATTCAAAAACAAATTATACAAATACAGAGAATTCTTCCCAGCATCCTGAAACAACTGCAAATTAACTTCTAGGGACTTTTATGAATCAAAAACATTGTCAGCTATGATAAAGCGAAAGGCATGAAATAATTAATCTCAGACTTTTTAAGGACCTTGGGACTTTCTTCTTAGTGATTTTTACTTTTTCTTATATAAATGGGACAAGATGCCTCCAATTTTAAAAGTGGAAGTTTTTTTACATATATTTTGAGCAACATAAGTAGACTATATTTAATCGGGGAGAGAAAAAAAATCAAAGTCATGAATTGTAGCATTCTGTGAATTAACAATTATGCTCTAGCCAAAGTTTACAGACCAAATCAAGATGCAGATCATATAAAAGTCTACCTTTTTTGGTCTGCCTTGAGAAAAAAAAATCATAACATGTAACAAAACTATCCAGTTGATTAATTCAATTCATAATTTAGTTGAATTTAACAACTGTTCTGATGAGCCAATACAATTCTGTTACACATTCATTCCATTTAGATGACCTGTTAGATAGCCTTTATTTACTTCTATGAATTGTGAAAACACAAGGCAAATGTGCCATCTATGTCCTGAATGAAAAACAGCATACAACTGTAAACACAGAGAACTCTTATCAAGAGAGCATGTTTTCTCTTCTATAATTCACTATTAGTCCTCCACATGGACCATCCCATGACTACTAAACCTCATTTTGCATGTTTTTCCAACACTGATATTACAGTAACAGGATATTAATTGTTTCTTGTTCAATTACTTCAGTCACTGAACAGATCTGTAATACCCACTCTACTTCATTTTGGAAGAGAAATCGGATATTTGTTCATTATTGATTGAAATGAAACATAGGAGAAAGTAAAGATTACCTTGAGATCAGTGGAAGTCAAATCTAGCTACTGCATTTACATATCTCTTTAATATTTTACCTTTTCCCAAATCTATTTCTGCTCCTTTAAGTCTGTCTTGCAAAGCTCTGAAGCTACATATCTTAAGATAATTATGGTATTTGTTAAGTGCTTAATTATGTGACAGGCACCCAGCTCCGCCACTTGTCTGCTGTGTGACCAAGGGCAAGACACTTCACTTCCCTGGGCCTCAATTACCTCATCTGCAAAATGGGGAATGGGACTGTGAGTCCCACATGGAACAGGGACTGTGTCCAACTCGATTTGCTTGTAACCACCCCAGTGTTTAGAACAGTGACTGGCACAAAGTAAGTGCTAAACAAATACCATCATCATTATTAAGATGTCAAAAATAAAGTCAATGAAAAGCTACTACACTCCTATTGAGACTCAAGTTATTAAAAACTGAATTCTGCCCAGCAGTAAGAAAAATTGCAGAGTGATTTCTAGGGTCTCTATTCATCCAGAAATATTGTCGGTTATGATAAAGATAAAAGGTATGAAGGGAATTAAACACTTCAGAAAGTCTAATAGACTTCCTTCAGGTTAATTTATAAAGCACTTGTAATTTCTAGCAATTAATGTTTCTGGATATGTAGAACTACCTGGAAATGCACGGTACAAAAAGCACAAGATGCCTCGAAGCTTAAAGGTGAAAGATCTGTTGCATTTTGAACATCCAGTAAAAAGCCCAGAGTTCAGTGGGGAGGAAGAGTTCAAATTCTAAATGGCAACACTCTGTGAATTGGTAATTATCACAGAATATATTGAATCAAACAGGATTATACTCTAGGTCTTCTTGGCTATTTAACAGACAATATAAGGGGAGCCTCATTCCCTCCCCTCATGTCCCACTGCCAAGCTTACCCTGTTGCCCTTGCATCAGATGGTTGGGTGTTTCCAACTTCTCATGACAGCTTGAACTAAGGGAAACACAAAAAGTTGTTCAACACCTCCCCGACCATATGAATTCTTCCAATGGGCCCTACTAACATTATGAGTTCTTTTCTATAGCCCTTAATTGTTTTCCTAATATACTTCAAGTTGCTAGTATTTCAATACATATATTAGTCTGACAAAAGCACTGTGATTCATGAATCTACTACAATATTGCTAGTCGAAACTCTTCCACTGTTAGGTGGGAATTTTTAATCTTCCTTAAATAGACTCTCTAAACCTGCAGTATTTAGAAAAAGGAACTAGTATAGATTTGGGGATGGAAGTGGTGCTGTAACAATAAAAACTCTGTCTTCAGATAACATTAAAGTTTGCTGAAATTATAGTTTACTTGAAGACACTCTCGAATCAAATAATTAATATTTAAGAAATGTATCAACTTCTCAAAAATGCAGGAGATTTTGCTTATGAATTTGAGAGCCTAAACACTGCAAGTACAGATTAAACTTTCATTTTACTATTATTGTACTTCTATCTCTCCCTAAGTCGATAAACATAACGTTCCCATTTCACAAGCATCTGCAAATACAGATCACTTAAAATTAAGCTCGGCTGTTACCCTTACACATTAAAAGGTAAAGATGTGAGGCAAAATGTCTCCTATCACAGAAACATTCAGCCACTGACTGTTACAGTAACAAATGTTACATAGAAATCTCTAAGACTTGATTAACACTAGACACCACTGTGCCCCATCCCATTTCATAGACTACTGGTTCAGTTTGACTATCAGAATGGCTTACAGAGGATTGTGGAGATGGGAGAAAGCCATGGGAAAAGCAAAAACTAGAAATGAAAAACGAAAACAAAAACCCCAAACCAGATAGAACCACCAAAACAAAAACTACACACACCCTTCGTGCAACTAAACAGATTGTGAGGTTGGAAAACAACAGGAGCATTAAGGCAAAGCAGAGAAGATCTCAACCATTATGCAGAAAAAAGATTTTTTAGTTTTGACTTTAAAGGAAATAAATCACAGACTCCCAAAGCTGAAACTAAACTGAGGATGCTAGGATATGCAGGCTAGATCAAATCCTTGACATGCTGAATCTTACTTAAACTCGCCATAAAAATATTGGTCAAGGGAAGGTGAAGAGTAAAAACACTAATTTTCATCTCTGGCTGTTCCTGTTCCTAGCTTCTAGTCCAACTCATTCTGAAGTACGATGGGAACATTTCCTCTGATTCACTCCCACCTCCCGAATTGCTCTCTTTGATTTGGTAGGAATCTCTTTTAACTGAGAAAACTGAAAAAGTCATAGGTCTCAGGAACCTGAGGGCACAAATACTTTTGCTACAGAAGTGGTTTGAAGATTCTGCACCTGAAGTTGGGATTCCAACAAATGAAATGCTGCAGTCACTACTTTAAACAGAGGAAAAAGGAGGAGATATGACAAAGGAGTGCCAAGAAGTGCCACTAATTCCTTTTCCCTGCAACTAAGAGGAATTCCTCAACACAAAATGTGGCTGCCTGTAAATACAATGTATACAAAATAGATATTTGCAGTTTCTATGACCTTCATGATCTGAATTACAAATGGCAAAATCAAAAGTATTTACTGAACCCTTACAGTATGGAAAGCATTGTTCTAAGTACATGAGAAAGTACAATATAATAAAGTTGGCAGATGCGATGGCAGACAACCTCTACAAATTAAACTACAGAAAGGAATACTTTAAGTGCAACTTAAAGAACAGAAACAGAATTAACACAGACTTGAGCAGATCTTGGTTCCACAATCAAATGGCAAATGCATTTGAAATAATAACCTAATAAATTCCTTCTGAACATCTACAGATTTTAATCTGTAAGCTCTTCTTTCAGGAGAAATATTTGTTGTGATAAATATTTTACTTTGGTCTATTCAAAAGAATTGGAAATTGTTCAATAATTAAAAAGTGTTTTCAAAATTCTGTACTCGGCTGCGTTTACTAAGATAATTTAGATACTACATTTTTGCCAAATATCTGTTAATTTGTACTATTAGGAATGAACCTGAGAAAACAAGCATTCTATGAGGGGAAAAAAGAAAAACTCTACAGACATCAATGTGAGGAGAGAAATTTTCTCTCCATATAGGAGAATCTTCTGACATTTGCGCTTGGTTTGGAACTAGAGAACCAATGTAGCCTAGTGGAACAACCAGGGGCCTGGGAATCATCAGACCTAGGTTCTAATCACACCTCTACCATTTGCCTGCTGTGTGACCTTGGGCAAGCCATTTAACTTCCTCAAATTCTTCATTTGTAAAATGGGGATGAAATACTTGTTGGCCCTCCAACATAGGCCATGAGCCCTGTGTGGGCCAGGAATAGTGTCCAATCTGATTGTTTTGTACCTACTTCAGTGCTCAGTTCATAATAAGCACTTAAATACCCAATCATTGATTAGTTACCAATCAGTGGTATTTACTGAGGGGTCACTGTGGGCACAGCACTGTACTAAGTACTTGGGAAAGTACTATATAGTTGGTAGACACAATGCCTGCTGCCAAGGAATTGAGAATAGCAGTAATATTTTAGTAGAGCACAGGCAAGTCACAATTTCACTGCTTCAGTTTTTCTCATCTGTAAAATGAGGCTTCAGTACCTATTCTCCCTCCTACTTAGACTGTGAGGTCCATGTGAGACACTGTGACAAACTTGATTATCTTGTATCTACCCCAGCGCTCAGTACAGTGCTTGGCAGATAAGTGCTTAATATTAATATCATCATCATCATCTAGTCCAGCCCCTTTGCTCCACCTTTAAGATCTTTTTTGGTTGACTTATGGTACCATGAAGAGTAACAGGTAAGAGTCTTCGAAAAAAAAATCCCTTCCTATACATAAAGACTATTATTAAATCTTATCCTTTCCACCCCCACCCTGGCTTTCTCTTCGACTCAATTATTTTAACTTTTCCTCATGGAATCCATCCCTTAAATCATTTTTGCTGTTCCTCTCCAGAATCCTTGGGGTTTTTTTTTACAAACTTTTAAAGGTACAATGACCAAAACTGGACACAATACTGTAATAAGGTTGTGGCTAATGCTAGCTAAGTACAGCATAAGGATTACTTCCTAATCCTTGCATGTCATGCTTCTGTTAACCTAAAAACATCCTGGCTTTTTAAATGCATGATGGTGTTTCCTGTCAAGACAAATAAGCCTCAGTCCCAATACAAAGATGTGGAGACAGAGCTGGCAAAAAGGTATTGTTTATCAAGATTGTGGCTTACTAGGACCTACTACTGCTGGTTCATTTTTCACCTTTGAGTCCTTGCCTGTTTTGTCTGCTGCAGTACATCTAGGCAGTCTTTCCTTTCTCTCCACCCTGTATTTACGTTATTTTTCCATCTCAAAGTGTGCTACCCTATGCTTATCCCGAACTGAATTTCATCCTGCTTCTCTGCTAGACCCATTTTATAATATGTCTAGGTAACTTTGGATTTTATCTCTGCCTTCTGAAGCAGGAACAGTGCATGATTTGCTATGGGGAAAAGACTTTCACAATTCTCACATTTACAAGAATGCTAGATTAACAAGGCTGGAAAAAGCCAGGAAACATTTATTCCAGCCTCTCCCTTCCAGGTAGGGAGTATGTCACTTCCTTTTTTGTATTTCTACTGCTTAGTACAGTGCATTGTACCCAGTGGGGTGGAAGAGATTCTTTTACTGACTACTGCAACTACTATTTCAAGCATTCAATTTTGAACTCTTTAAAATATCTAATAAATGGGCTCTTGATTCCCCTGTCCATGTTATTCTATGCCTGGTCCCTCTAGGTCACCACAATAGTTTCCCAAGTTGATACAAAGCCTGTTTTAAAAAGCATTTGAAAAGCAATAGCCTGACAGCTGTATAGACAAAACCCTGCTTTCATGTGAAACTAATAACTCTGAGATTGAGAAATGAGGTGCATCACTTTCCTTCTGTTTACATGGCTAGCCAGTACCACAGAAGGAAATTTCATTAAAAGAGGCATGGCTTTCTCCTCACAAAATTTATTCGTTGCTTCCTAGTATCATATGTTCTTCTAGGTGACTGGAAATGGATCACTGAACCATTCATTCTTATCTTCCCCAAATTACTGACTGATTTATTGTTTCCTCAGTTATCCTTTGTAAAGGGCCCATTATCTATCGTTTTCTAATCTTCAGAAACATCTCCCTAAATTCCCTAAAATAATGCCTGGGGTTTCTGCAGTAATATGGCAAATTCCTTAAAGTCCTGATGTTTCAATAGGTTCAGGTTATTTTGGCTATTTTTTAAATAATAATAATGTTGGTATTTGTTAAGCGCTTACTATGTGCCAAGCACTGTTCTAAGCGCTGGGGTAGACACAGGGGAATCAGGTTGTCCCATGTGGGGCTCACAGTCTTAATCCCCATTTTACAGATGAGGTAACTGAGGCACAGAGAAGTTAAGTGACTTGCCCAAAGTCACACTGCTGACAAGTGGCCGAGCCGGGATGGTATCTGGTATCTGTATAAGTGCTTGGTATCTGTTAAGTGCTTACTATATGTCAAAGCACTTTTTAAAGAGCTGAAGTAGATATGTTTATCAGGTTGGACAGTCACTGTCCCACATGGATCTCACAGCCTAAGTCAGAGAGAGGAGAGCTTAATCCCCATTTTACAGATGAGGTAACTGAGGCACAGAGAAATTAACTGACTTGCCCAAGATCACACAGCAAGCAATTGGCAGAGCTGGCATTAGAACCTATGGCCTATGACTCCCAGGCCCATGCTCTTTCCACTAGGCCATGCTGCTATTTCTTTACACTTACTCTTTATTTCTTCACCTAGTATGGGTTTCAAACCTTCAGATCCACAAGGGATTTTGGTGATTTCATCTTCGATTATTTTTATAAGGATTAGAAGAGTAAAACATTAAACGCCTCTACTTTTTTTTGAGGGTCCTCCTCTTTTCTTCACAAAACTAAAGAAAGTTTTGTGGTAATCTTGTGTGTCAGTTTAGTTGACTGTCTTTTCTGGATTTTTCCTTATCTCGCCCTAAAACAACCATGCTATTTCTTTTTATGTTCAGTTCTCCTCTAATGGAGGGGGATTCTTCAAGCAGCTCACATTAAGGAACACTTGCATGTTAGTACTCCACTTTGTGTCCAACGCAACCTGCCTGCACACAAGCATTTCACTCTCTAACCAGAAGCACAGTGTTGGAAGAATGTTCTCTCATTCTTTCGACTGCCTATGAAACACACAGTAAAAAGCATGTGTTGTTCAGTAATGACTGTGGGCCTCATTAGTGTTGTGGGTTCCAACCCCAGCTCCACCATTTGTCAGCTGTGTGACCTTGGGCAAGTCACTTAAATTACCTGTGCTTCAGTTATCTCATGTGTAAAATGGGAATGAAGACCATGAGCCCCACGTGGGACAGCCTGATTACCTGATTACTATCTAACCCAGTGCTTAAAACAATGCTTGGCACCTAGTAAGCACTTAAATACCAACATTATTATTATTATCTGGCCTAATTTTTGATAGCAATCCCATTTACAGATCTTGTCCTCCCTTTTCAAAGATATTGTAGATTTTCGAGGCTGCAGAACTAACAACTTTCCTAAACTTTCAACTAAGTTCCCTAAGCTTATTAAAATTGCTTTGTTAAAGTTCCTTTTCTTAATGCGGCTGACTTTCTTTCCTTTCCAAAGAATCTTTAACCAACAATGGTTCCTACTTACTTAGTTTCCAATTACTTAGATGATTTCTCTACATCCTGCAATAGAATATTGTTCTTTATGCAATCTAAACACTTGTTTGATGGCTTGTTGAATTGCTTTTCTCAGAGGTACCTGATAGTTAAAAAAAATTTCCCTACTGCCACAAGATTCTAACCCAAGGCAGCTTTGGAAAATTGACCAAAGGCTTTATTTATTTACTTTCTTCTGTTTTGGAGGTTTGTAATAAACTCCTACCATGTCTTCTTTTCACCTGTACTTTAACCCACATGCATTTTACCTGTTCATGTCTTTTTGCTACCTGAGCCTCTGAGAACATGAAGCACCACCTCTTCCCTTTGTACTGAAGTTACTTAGGGCTACATGAGGTTTACGGTTCTGCACTGCTACTCTCCAAGCAATTGTAAAATGAACAGAATATGTCATTACTCCCACAGAAATACCAGGAACTACATATTCAGAAGTAAAAAGTCACTGTGCAATCAATCATACAAAATAAGAACTATGCACCGTATGCCTACATAAAAACAAAAATATACTTCTCATGTTTTCATATAACATTGGTTGCAGGGCATTATTAAAGTCACCATACAGATTAAAAACCACATTATGTCACCAACATCATTTGTTATAATGAAATGTAATTCTAAGACTGAGACAGCATTTCAGTGTGTAGTATAAGTGAACTTTTGACTCATCCTGCATGTAAAATAATCCAATTATCCAACGAGCTTGAACTAATGGAAAGAACACAGGTCTGGCAGTCAGGAGATCCAAGTTCTAGCTCCAACTGGTGTGTTGTGAGGCCCTGAGTAAGTCATTTAACCTCTTGTGCCTTAGTTAGCTCACCTATAAAATGGGGATAAAATACCTACCAATTTTCTCTCTCCCTCAGACAGGGAGTTACATATGGGCAGAGAGACTGTGACTGATAAGACTGTCTTATCATCTACCCCAGAGCTTAACATATAGTGAGTACTTATTAATGCCATTATTAACTGAATGCATATTAATGTAGGCCAAATTTTTAGGTTTCTCCCACAAAAAGGCAGAACCTCTGAAAACACAGTTTACACATAATTTTGTGCTTCATTTCATATAAGTGATTGAAAAGGCTCCGACAACACCAGTACATAACCAGTTCTTCTATAACACAACCCTCACTTTACAGAATAGTAGCTTATATTACACTGTTATTATGTGCTAGAAAATTAAGAAAAACAGTGTACATTACCAAGAGTCACAAGTACTCAATGTAGCTCAACAGCATTCAACAAAAACATTTAATCCATGGAGTCAGTAAACCACTTGCTCTAACCTTCCCCAGACAACATTCTCTAGAGAATAACACAAATGGCTGGGTCTTTGGCACCTGTGGCCTAGAATATTAAAACCACAGTGCCATCACCTCAGCTTACTGTGGTAATCCACAAGACACTGTCTCTCCTCCTCCCTGCCCCCTCTCCCACAAACCTTCAGATGGCTTTAGGGTACCCAAGTCTTGCTCTAAGAATTCAGGACAATGTGAATGTTGTTTCCATTATGGATCTCATTCAGAGATCTGTTTATTCTTCACCACTCTGGTAAATGTTCTCCATCACTTCTCAGGTAATTTTAAATAGCTTTTTGAGTGTCTCTCTCTCTCTCTCTCAATTAAGCACATACAGTCTTCTAACAAGGGCACTGAGATGGTTGAAACCTTAAGCAGATTTCCCCTCAAGCCACCCTAAAACTCAGAGAAATAGTAGGGTACAACAAAATTGGTCCTAGGGCATGGGGAAGTACTCTCATTGAGACTTTTGGAGAAAAACTGTCATCAGCTTTAGGCTTCAGGAACAATACTGCAGCAACCCATCATTTCTCTACCACTCCATCTGAGGTACCTGTGGTTAAGACAAGGTTAATATGGGCATTTTACTTTGCGAACCCAATCTGGATTCCATAAATCCTTGATATGGATAAGTCGTCAACATTTTTAGGAAGTATTTTCTGTGTCAAACAATAAATATCATATTAACAGTTATATCCACACATTTGGAAGGTGAATGATCTAGAATTTGTTTTCAAAACCTCAACACAAAAGTTGGATTTTTCTGGAATACAAAATCAGTTATCTTAACTACAGTTTAATTCAACAATTTACATCTTGAAGGAACTCAAAAAATATTTGGTCATGATAAAGTATCTAACAGTAACTATAAAAAGGGGTTTATGCTAAAATTTTACTAATATGATATAAAATATCTGTTTCCTAGAACCAGATAATAAGCTAACGACATTGATTTAACTATCACCTTCATATGCTAGTCTCTTTCTCTTTTTTTTACTGCTATTCTCCTTTTAATGGTATGCAATATTCTAAAAAAGGGTTTTGAAGGTAATGATGTAGTAAGATCCTTGAACTGAGTAAAATAAATGTATTTTTACAAAATTATTTTCCCCTGAAATGAAAATCAATGACTTTGATTATAAAGAGGTTAAAATTTTAAGTTGAATTACACTGAATTGGGAATATTTAATTGTTTTTGAAAGATAATTTATAATCCTTAACCCCAACATATTTAATACATACATAAAGTTTCACAATATAAGACATGGATTAGCCAATACAACCTATTTTAAGACTTGGTAGAATATTTGATAGAACCTATGCGGCCAGATAGGGACTTTGCAAATACAGGAAAAATACCTCTTCTTTTAGAAGGAAGGGTAGTTGTTAAATAAGTAAATAAATACATAATCACAAAACAAAACTCCATAAAAATTTGAGATGACTATTTCTTAAAAAACACTGAGCTAACCAAGTGGTAAATAGATGGTTGCTTCTTAACCAATGACATTTAGGTGTAAGATTATGAATGGAGCCAAATAATGGGTGTTTTTCTTCATATCAGTGCAAGCTGAGATGCTGTGGAGAGCAGATCAGATTCTCATAACAGACTTTTTGTATTAAATTATTGTGATGTTTATAAAAGCACTAACAAGACAAATGCACACGTAGCAAAAATGGGTGATTCCCAACTTCAACGACACAATTGTGAATGTACTACTTGGATTTTAAGTGACAGAACAGAGGCTGGCAACAGTTCAAATTTGAATTAAAAAGAACTTACTTATGAGAGGTAAAAAACGTAATAGCTATCTAGGATTCAGTTTGATAGTACAGAAGACTCTTTCATCCATTTAAAAAAATTAAGAGCCTGCTAATATTATTGACCTAATTTCATTACAGCATATGATGACTGATGATTGAAATAAATCTACATGATTCAAAATGGCATTTTTAAAACACTTACCTGCACAAATAAGGTCCATAAGCATCAGCAACTCTTTCTAAAGGCAAGAAGATTACTTCAACCTACACTCTGAAAAATGCTTTGGGATGTGAATCCATGATACATCCTAGCACTGCTAATTTCTCCAACCTCAACTGAGAATTTTAAAATGAAAGACAGGTAAAAATTGGTTTACACACTTCATTCAGCTCCCTATTTTCCACAAAACAAAACAACTTTTTTCAACTGGAAAATTTTTGAGCAGTTTTACCTTCAGAGTTATGTGCAGTTTTCTTGTGTTTTCGGCAATAAACCCTATAAATGAAGTAGTTAAAAATTGTCAAGTGAGCAGTGATGGAAGTGATTTTCAATTTTTAAAATATCAATGCATTTCACAAGCTTCTTGGGTGTACTAAGCAATTAGTATAAAACTCTGTTCTTATACCTCTAAATCAACAAGAAAAATATTAAAATGCCTAATGTATACAGATGACTTTTATGAAGAGGGCAGGTGTAAAAAAAATTCCATAAAATAATTACATGTAAATTCCTTGTGAAGGTTTCTCTCTTATCTGAGCTTTGTCATGCAATGCACAATGGTAGTGATAAGTCCTGCGACATGTTTTCACATCACAACCAATTGTCGCTCCTGGACAGTGGCATAATGAACACATCTGGAGGAAGAGGAAGAAAGTAAAATCATTAGTGAAAGGTTTTGCTTGGGAGATTACATTTATTAGGATTATTATGCTTAAGAGAGCATCCTGCACGAGAGAGAGAAGTTAATGCCATTTTTCAGCAGCATTTCTTTCCTGAATGTTTAAAGTAACCTGAACCGTAGAATTTTTTTGTTTGTTTTCAAGTTAAATACTTAATCATTAAGATGAAAATTTCCATTTGCTATTGAATGGCAATGATTTAAAATAATTGCTCACTACATAAGAAGATATGAGATGCAGATTCAGCATAAGGAAATTGTTCTTTAAAAAGTAAGCCTTATTAGTATTTTTAAAGATAGGTGTAAAAAACTCTACCTCTAGAGGCTAAGCATAAAGTCCACAGGAGCTGATGAAAATTATTCTGGTGAATGACAGTGATTTTTCTTGGAAGAAATGCACACCAAATTTTTTAAAAAATGAAAATGAAAATTTAAAATAATAAATACAAAATAAATAAGATTTAGGAGTTCTGTTAAATGATTTCACAAAGCATTGTCTACCCGTGTCTACCCCAGCGCTTAGAACAGTGCTCGGCACATAGTAAGCGCTTAACAAATACCAACATTATTATTATTATTATTATTATTAAAGCATTAGGGAGAATGACAAGATTACTCCATCCTAATCTTCCTTGACCTCTCAGCTGCCTTCAACACTACGCATCACCCCTTTCTCCTGAAAACGTTATCCAACCTTGGCTTCACTGACTCTGTCCTCTCATCTCTCTGGAAATTCATTCTCAGTCTTCTTGACAGATTCCTCCTCTGCCTTGAGGGGTCAAGGTTCAGTTCTGAGTTCCCTTCTATTCTCCATCTACACCCACTCCTTTGGAAAACTCATTCACTTCCCTGGCTTCATCTACCACCTCTATGAGAATGACACCCAAATCTACATTGCCAGCCCTGATCTCTCCCCCTCTCTCCAGTCCTGCATTTCCTTCTGCCTTCAGTGGCAGTTGAAGGGATAAAAATAATAACGTTAATAATGTTGATATTTGTTAAGTGCTTACTATGTGCAGAGCACTGTTTTAAGCACTGGGGTAGATACAGGGGAATGAGGTTGTCCCACGTGAGGCTCACAGTCTTCATTCCCATTTTACAGATGAGGGAATTGAGGCACAGAGAAGTGAAGTGACTTGCCCACAGTCACACTGCTGACAAGGAGCAGAGTCGGCATTCGAACCCATGACCTCTGACTCCCAAGCCGGGCTCTTTCCACCGAGCCACGCTGCTTCTCAAAGTAGGGATATTAGATATTGATTGTGGAAGACCTCCTGGAGAAGACATAAGAGAAGGGCTTTGAAGACAAGAAGAGTTGAGGCCTGTAGGATATGAAGCAGAAAGGAATCACAGGTAGTTGGAGAGGGCGTAAGCAAGAGGTAGTTGGTAAAAGTTGAGAATGAGGCACCAAGATTAGATAATCAATAAGCCTTAAAACTAACCTAATTAAACTGATTTTTTTTAAAAGACAATTTAAAGACATCTTAAGACAAACACTTAAGATGAGAATTTTCATTTGCTATAAAATTGTAATGATTAAAGTAACTGCTCACTACATTAAGCTTTTACTCTTTAACTTGTTTGATAACTGTGTTTGCTTGTTTCCTCCACTAAACTGTTAGCTCCTTAAGGGCAAGGATAGTCCTTTTCCTTCTATGTTCTGAAGTGCCTACAGAAGGTACTCAACAAATGTTGAAAATGGTGAGTTTTAGAGGCTTTTTTCCTCCCCTTTCTTAAGCAATAATGCTTGAAGTACTGATCTTTGGAACAAGTGTGGATAAGCAAAAGTAGTGCTTTAAAACAATAATCCCAAACAGGTTGCTAATGTGCAAAATGTTTTTGCCCTTCAGAATGTGTTAAGTATCACCAAGAAACAAAGTTGGAAGACATTTCAACAGGACATATGGGTAGGAGTTCCCCAAACTCCAGGCAGAAGAATACCAACTAAGCCTTCCAAGAGAGATGGTAGTCTCCAGGAGATTTAATGTCCCCTTTGAGAGTTTAGGTTTAACTAACTTTGCTGGTAATGAATTCTTTTGTGTTTCAAAGCTAAATTTTGCTTACTGAATTTAAATCTCCTTTCCCTTATTCGGTTTCCCTGAGAAATGGAGAACTATGGACTAGCTTTCTGTTCTCCAGTCTAAATAATCCCAACTCCAAGCCTTACTCACTGCCCTTTAGTCATTTTTTGTTGCTCTTCTCTAGAACTACTTCTGTTTCCTCAATCAATTATGTATTTACTAAGCATTTACTATGTGCAGAGCACTGTACTAAACTCTTGGGAGAGTATGATAAAACAGAATTAGCAGTTACATTCCCTGCCCACAACAAGCTCCATATTTATTAAGATATAAAGACAGTAAGCACTTAATACAGTGCTCTGCACAAAGTGCTCAATAAATACGATTGATTGATTGATATAAAATGCCCCAAAATAGAAAAAATTATATGCCCCAAGTTGCAATTGCCCAACTGAGTATGATGGGAGCATGCAGAAAAGACTAGTAGTAGCAGAAGAAAACAGGACACCAGCAACAAAGGCCATCATTTTTGATCTTCTTATAGATGATGACTGAAAGTGTTGTCCTATTTACTTATTTACTGGCCCTGCTAATTGAGCTCATTAATCAATTCTGCCACAAGCATGAAGCTGCAGGGTGGCAAACTCTTCCACATTCTTCCTTGTGTCCCTTGCCTGCCAACACAACTTCGATGCATTCACGAAACTATTTCAACTCAGCATGGCTGGGGTTGTATTCCTAAGGTTCAACTAACATCATACCAAAAAAACAAGATAATGTTGGAAGCATGGAAAAACCATAAGTTTGCATAGTCCAACAGAATACTAGGTGGTATTCTTGCACCAAAGTAAGCATGAGTGGGCATTACAAGAAAATAAGCATTTTTATTATTTGGATTTCTGGTTGGTAATGCACTGCACAACTTGCATATTCTAACTACAAAGCTTGATTCATACTCCTCGTGAACCTACTGATATTTGGCCTACAACAAATTCCTGAGGTAATGAACTCCATATGTTTACCACTCACTGTGGTGAGAAAGGTTTCTTTTTATTTGTTTTGAACAGTGCCTTCAAGCTTCAATAGGTGCCTCTTTGACCTGACATTTTGGGATTGGATGCATTATAACTGCCCGTTCACCCTACCAATACTCTTCATGTTTCAGCAAACTTCAATCACGTCCCCATCTTCAACATTGTGGACCAATTCTTTCTACTGGAAACATGATCTAACCTTGGTTTCTCCACCATGATTCTTTCCTGGCTCTCCTCTTTCCTCTCTGAACAATCCTTCTCAGTCTCTTTTGTTAGCTTTTCTTCTGTCTTCTAGCTCCAACCTGTGCATATTCCTCAAGATTCAATTCTGAGTCTTCTTTTCTCATTTCACACTCCCTCACTTGGGGAACTTATCCACTTGCACAGCTTCAGCTACTGTATCTATGAAGTTGAACTGACTGATTGATGATAACCCCAAATCCACCTTGCTTGCCCTGATCATTATGCTCTGCAATCTTGCATCTGCATCCATCTCCAGATCATCTCTACAAGGAAGTCCCTCTTTTGACTTCCCACCTCAACCTACTCAAAACCCAACTCATCTTCCGTCTTCTCTACTCAACCTTCCTGTCACAGGCAAAGCACTCCCACCCCCTCCACCGCCCAAAGCCAAAACCTTGGCATTATCATTAATTTCTTAATAATAATAGTGATGATGGTACTTGTTAAATGCCTACTCTGTGCCAAGCATTGTTCTGAAGCACTAAGATATATACATGTTAGATTGAACACAATCCCTGTCCCAGATGGGGCTCACAGTCTCAACTCCATTTTATAGATGAGGCAACTAAGGAACAGAGAAATGACTTGCCCAAGGTCACACAGAAGACAAGAGGCAGAGCTGGCATTAGAACCCAGGTCCTTCTGACTCCCAAGCACATGCTGCTCCTCAACATCCATATTCAGTCTGTTGCCATATCCTAAGCTCCTCCCTCTACATTGTATATTATACTCTCCCAGGTACTTAGTACAGTGTTCTGCACATAAAAAGTGCTCAATAAATGCTACTAAATGACTTTTCCTCTTCAATCCAAGATTCACCCCTTCATCTCCATCCAGAGAACTACAAAAGATGTCCAGGCATTGTGATATCCGGGCTTTATTACAGTATCAGCTTCTTCACTAAACTCCCCGCCTCCTGTCCCTTCTCAAGCCTAAACCTTACTTCGAAGCCTGGATCAGTTTTCTGAAACACAGTGCTAATTCTGTTGTGTTCATTCATTCAATCGATTTACTGAGTGCTTACTATGTGCAGAGTACTGTACTAAGCACTTTGAAAGTACAATTCGGCAACAGAGACAATCCTTCCCCAACAACGGGCTCACAGCCTTAGAAGGGGGAGACAGACAACAAAACTAAACAAGTAGATTGACATCAATAGTATCAAAATAGATCAATAGAATTATAGATATATACACATCATGAATAAAATAGAGTAATAAATATGTACAATTATACACAAGTGCTGTGGGGCAGTGAAGGGAGAAGAGCAGAGGGAGGGAGCAGGGGCAATGGGGAGGAGGAGCACGATGTGCTCAGGAAACACCACTGATTGATTATACTGTGGCCATTCCCTACCACATCCTTACAAACCTCCAAAGGTTGCCCATTTTTCTCCCCATCAAGCAGAAATCCCTGACCACTGGCTTAAGGCACTCAATCATTTCTTGCCCTCCTACTTATCCACTGTCTTCTCCCACATCCTAGCTTGTATTATTCATTCCCCTCCAACTAATTTAGTCACAGTGTCTCGTTTTCACCTTCCCCACCCCCAGTCTCTGGCACATCTTACTCCCTGCCTAGAACTCCCTTTCCCTTCATATCCAACAAACCTTAGGCTTCCCCATGTTTAAAGCCTTTCCAAAAGCATCTCTCCTCCAGGAAATCTTCCCCAGTTAATCCCTGATCTCTCCAATTCATATTATGACTACCTCTACAGCTCTTCATGCCACTTAGGCACTCACATGTGTAAGTGAGAACTCTGTGTATAGTAAGTGTTCAACAAATGCTTCTGATTGGTAATTACGATATTTCAGGTGCAGATGTAGCAAGCCTATTTTGTATAGTGGCAAAGCTATGCTTTACTGTTATGTCCTTACTGATGATGCCCAGTATTTTGGATGCCACTGAACCTTAAAATGATGATTTGGAGGACCAGTCAAAATAATGCTACAATCTCCTAGGATGTGAATATAGCTCAGAGTCCATCATCAGGTAGCTGTATTTTGGACTTTCAATCTAATTAACTTGCACATGGTCAAATGAAAAGTAATGTATTTGAAAAGCTCTGTGCACAGTAAGTGTTTAATAAATATAACTGAATGAATTTTTTTGGCCACTCAGTTTTATAAGATCTTTTTGAAGAGCTTGGTGTCTTTTACAAACTTCAGATCTCGCTGTAAACTTCTTTCGGATCACTTATCAAGATATTAAATCTGGCTCGTTACTGATCCCTGGAGGACCCCACGATTTATAATTCTCAAGCATGAAAATATGGTCATTTACCATCTACCCTTTGATTTCCACCTTTTAGTCCATTTTCTATCCAGAGAACTTTCCTGCCAAATCCATATCTACTCAAGGTTTTACAGGAGGGGCCTTAAAAAGAAACTTGTCAAAATACTTCTGAAAAATATATTATATCCATCAGCTCTTTTCTAGCCACATGCCTACTGATACCTTCAGAGAACACCCAATGGAAAAATGAGGCACAATTTCCACTCATAGAAACCATGCAATTGTCCCCACAAGTTTTAAGTACTCAGTGATATTAGGGATTCATTTCCCTTCTCTCCAATTAGATGGGACTCCTTTCCCAGGGATATCTTTCTCCTCAGCAACCTAAATGTTGCCATGGGGGAAGATGGGACTGCTCCATAATGTCCCTGAAAGGTTAATCAATTAATCTCTCCCTCTCCCTTAACAGCTTCAATTCAGCCACTTTTGCCTGCAGAGAACAGCCTGTTCTCTGATAACCAAGAGACCCAGACTAAGGGATACAAATAATATCCCTGCTAGTATTTGCAAATACACTAAAGATAATAAAGGGGATGACCCCACTATGCTGCTGGACTTCCTCCATTAATGTTCTAAACTGGCCTTCTCATTGGAACCAGGGTTTTATACCTTAATTTCTTAGACTGTGAGTCCCATGTAGGACAAGTAGTAGGTCCAATCTGAATATCTTGAACCTAGCACACAAAGTAAGCGCTAAATGAATTCTATAGTTACCACAGACTCATCTCAGTTTTCCTTCCTACTCAGTCTACCTTGCCTTCTCTGGATTCCTAAGTGTTCACGAAGGAACTGAAAGAGGTGTAAAGATCAGGAAGCGGTTGCCGTTACTGAAAGTGGTAAAGAAAACAAGGAACCAGATCATATTTAGAGAAAGAGAGAGCACCAAAACTGGGGCAACAGAAATAGAGGCTGGAGAATCCTTAGAGCTCTAGGAGAAAAGCCAATGGGGACTATAGAAAAAGCTGATGGTCCAATCAAAGTAAGGGAGGGAGGAAGGGAAAAAAGAGTTAGGAAGAAATGATGGCACAGGAAAAGAAGGTTGAGAAGATCAGGGAGGTGGAGGGCAAGGGGAAAAGAATGCAAGCATGCAAAGAGAAAAAGAGGGTCCAGAGACAGAAGACAAAACAGAAGATGGGGGAAAAAGGACAGGAGAACTGGAAAATTCAAGATCAGGTCCCTAACCCAGAGTAAGCAAGAAAGGAGGGTACTCCTGAAGCCTAAGAGGAGAGAAAAAGAAAAAAGGAAAAAAAAAAGAAGGGAAGAGTTAAGGCAAGAGCCCAGGAGGAAAAGTGAAATAAAGAGAAGGAAGATGTCCCAGGAAGAAAACTAGAACACTGAGTGAGGAGTTGATGCATCAAAATGGAAAGCAAAAAAAATCCCACAGGAACAAGAAGAGAGACAGAATACCCAGAAGATTGGGTGGGGAGACAGTCTCATGAAGTCCAGGGGAAAGGCATAACCAACCATATGTAGAGAAGCTGCTGAAAATACATTGAAAGCTGAAGCAGTAAGTGTATGCAGTAGAAAGGGAAGAAGGGGGAGACAGAGGAAGCATGCCTAGGATACAGACAGAGTAATCCTGAAAGACCAAGGCAGTCTGCGAAGGAAAATTGTTGAGTCCCAGGTGGGATATGCATAGGCTGTGTCCAACCGGATTAGCTTGTATCTACCTCACTGCCTAGCACACAGTAAGCACTTAAATACCATAAAAAAAAAAAAAACCTCAGCAAGGACAAAAAAACAGGCACAGAACCCGAAAACGTCAGGAAAGAGGAAAGCAGAATCTCTATACAGGTAGAAATTGGCAAAGAGACAATAAAACATGTGGAAAGCCAGGTATGCACACACTGAGTGTCAATCTGGTAAAGATAAAAGGAGCTGGGACTATAGGGAAAATGGGGAAAAAGAAGGGATATGGTAGAGTGACAAGGTTAAATAGACATTTTTCAAAAAGGATCAAGGTCAGGCAGCAAAAAAAGTATAAAGTCACGTGATTCCCCCAAACACTAAGGTAAATGATATAGAAAAACATCCCACCAGATGAATTTTATTCATTTAATAAAATGTAACAATGAAAGGATGACTCCCTCCCCAAAATACACATAATGTAGTAGGGAAAAAACCTAACATTACAAGCAGAAATGTAATTATAAACCTGAAAGAAATTCACAAATAGAAAGCTGTGTGTGAGGGAGAGGGAAAGGGAAAAGGGAATGGCAGTAAATAGTTGCAACAATAGTCCCGTCCATAAAAACACCTAATGTTCTCTGCAAAAGGCCAGGTTACAGAAATCACTTCACTCTCAAATACTTCAAGTACCCTGTATGTTCGTTCAAGTATACTACAGTAGGGACCATTAGTGCTCCTGTATTTAAGAGAATAAAGGAATGGCTACAAGAGGAGGAAAAACAATACACTGGCTAGCAGCAGCGTAGCCTAGCAGAAAGAGCACCTGACTGGAAATCAGGAGACGAGAGTTCAAGTCTCAGGTCCACCACTGTCCTGCTGTTGGATCTAGGCAAGTCACAAACTCTGTGGACATCAGTTTTCTCATCTGCAAAATCTGAATAAAATAGATTGTGAGTCCCGTGTGGGATGGGGCTCACATATGTCCAACTTCATAACCCTGCATCTACCCCAGCGCTCTACACAGACTAGACTTAATAAATATCATAATTACAAAAATCAGTAGCATATTTTACACACTGCACTGGGGTAGAGCTACTCAGTGTCAAACTAGGTACCTCCTTACTCGGGTAACAAGAAAGTTAGGGTCAATTCAAAGTTGTGACACTTTCACTTTATATTTGAATATAGTTCAAATGGTATTGGGCCCAACCTTAGAGAACAGTTTATATCACAGAGAAACAGGGGCTCCAACCACAGGTGCCGACTTTTCAATTTGAGTAGAGGTGGAAAGGGAGGAGGGTTCAAGGAACTATTACGCCAGTCAGCCGCCATCTGGGTTTCTTTCCAACTGACTGGAATCTCTCACGTCTTGACTGAGACATGGAAATCTAGCTAAAAAAATCTGTGGGGACAAGGATTCCCATCATCTGCATGTTGTTCATCTATGGCTCCAACTCCATGAGGATGAGGAAGGGCTACTGCCCCCCCCTCTTTACCTGCCATTGGATTGGCATGTCTGCCCAGTTCTTTGGTAGTGAAACCAGCTAGTCCTTTAGCATGAGAGTGTACACCTACTATGAAGCCCACCAGAAAATACTAAAATCAAAAGGACATACTACAAGCAGCAGCAACCCCAAGACACCAAGGAAGGCCACTGTACCAGTAAGTTGGCATAGACAGCGAAGGCCTAAGCTTGACACGAACGGCTTTTTGACAAGATCAGAGAGCATGGTAGGCAGGTGCAGCTAGCTTTCCTGGCCTTTGGAGTCCATAAGGAGGCCTCTCCACTTGTTAACCTGCCAGCAGGATCCCTTTCATTCACTTGGACTGGTTTGGTCAGAGGTCTTGCCCATAGCCCGGCCCCAAAGCCCACTCTGGCAGCCAGTGGGAGGTGGGTCAAGGATCTGATTTGCAGAGCCAAGGGGCAGTAGGCCTGGCTCAAGCCAACCTATTCTAGGCCAAGTGTCATTCCCCCATTTCCATTTCTCCTTTTCTTTTTCCTATACCTTTTTCCTTATTCAAATCACACTGTGCCCACCTTCCACCCCCAACCCAGTTTCACTCCTGGGACAGTAAGGCAAGCAGGCAAGACAACTTGGGGGACTCCTCTCACCCCAAATGGACTCTAGGCCAAAAGATCCTGTTGGCTTGGATAGCTCTGAAACCTGGGAGGGGACATGAATGTGAACAGGAACTCCTCTTTCCTCCAGGGGACTCCAGCATTAAGATAGGAAATTTCTTCCACTGAGCTCCAGTGCTCAACAATTTTTTTTTTGAGTGGGTCTCTACAGGCTCCAGGCAAAATAAGGAATTTCTCTTTCCCTCTCAGGCCTGGGGACCATCAAGGGCTTTTTTGGATCTTCATCAGGGGCTGGGGAAGGGATTTCTGTCCCATGTTTGTGCTACCTATAAAAAAGTTGTCCCATCCACCTTGGATATCTAATACCTTGGTGTTATTTCGTCTCATATGTATAGCCCCAAAAGACTATACAGATGATTTTAACATTCAGTGTTTTGTATTCCTGGTCAAGTGGTACGTGGTATCCACCATATGTACAAACATTTATAAATGACAACACAGAGAAATAAATCAGCATAATAATATTTTCCCCACAGAACATGTGTTTAACCATATGTGTAACATATAAATCGCTAAACGTAAACAAACTCTAGGTACAGGCCCCCCCCAAAACTCCAATTATCTCTCCAAAAAAACCTGTAAAGTTTTGAGAACGATTAATTTTATTCATTTAACGATTAATTAATTTCACATCACAAAATTATTAGTGGTACAGTCCAAGTCAAACTTTCATTGCCAGCATGGGCAACTGAAATTGTAGAAATGAAACATGTTGGGTACAACAGTACGTAAAGTAGCCAAGTCTCACCTACACCAATTCATGAATAAATATTTCTTACCAGCAAAACTTTTCAAAAAAACTTAGGAAGATCACTTGAATAATTAATTTTAGTGGCTAGTTGAAATTCCTAACTACCCCTTATTCTTGATTTCAAAGCTAAGGGAAAAGATTGAATTTTTCAGTGGCACATGACAACTTCATTCTGGAGAAAGAAATTACTTACCAGTTTAGTGCCTCTTTTTATTTCCTTTTGAACATCTTCAATTGAAAATCCACCAAGACTTTCATTATCAGAATGTGAAGATACCAGTGCAGATGAAAACAGCTACGAGTAACACCCCCCCCCCAAAAAAAGAAAGATTCTTATATGGGCAATACAAAGACTATACGGTCATATTTCTAAAGACTTAGAAAGCTAGTTTCAGTAAACAGCACATCACTGATACTGCAATATTTCAGAAACAATTGGCTCCGATGATTTTAGAGTTTTTATTCTCTATTACCTTCTTTTATTGTTACTGTACTTACCATACATCTGTGATGTGCTGCCACCTTCTGGTTTTCAGATATCAATAATTGTCCACATTCCTTGTCTCTATTAGACTTACAGAAACCACATTTGCGTTGTCTCGTAGACCCTTTTTTCTGTCCAACTGAGCTTGACATGGTTTTTAAATTGCTTTGAGAATGCCACTTCAATCTTCAAAATTGCTACAGAGAACAAAGGGTACAATAAGTATTAAATTGTAACGTAAAGTTATTTTAGGAGCCCATGTACAAGTAAGCCCTTTTGTATTTCTAGCATAATTTCTCTAAAAATAAATTAGCGGTTTTGAGGGACTCTGTATTTCTAATATTACACACCGAACATACACTTAAGTAAATGTAACAAATTAGAGTTCTGTGAAGCTTTGCAAAGAAAATATGAAAGATGCTCAAAGCTAGGAGAAAATTAAATATAAGATTTTATTTTAGTATTATTAAGACCATATGAATAGAACTGGCACAGTGAATTAAAGTTATAGACAGTAGCAATCCTACTGTGGATTATAATTATATATAGTTTACACATTCAATGGAAACTAAGAAAATGTTAATTCGATTTTACAATAAAATTTGGGCTTTTAAAAATATTTGAAGTAGCTTTTTCAAAGAAGAAAATAAAAGTTACAGAGTATTGAAGAGAAATATTACCTTGCAACTTTAATAAATACTTTCCAGGACAAATTTTGCCCTTCATCTTTTATTAAGGCAAGGAAAGTAATAAAATTCATTCTTCACAATTTAGAGATTGGAGCAGGCTCACATCACAAAATTATCAGTGGTACAGTCCAAGTCAAACTTTCATTGCCAGCATGGGCAACTGAAATTGTAGAAATGGAACATGTTGGGTACAACAGTACGTAAAGTAGCCAAGTCTCACCTACACCAATTTATGAGTAAATATTTCTTACCAGCAGAACTTTTAATAATCGATTAATTTAAATCACCACTGAATTTTTCCCAGGTAAAGAAATTGATAAATTCTTGAGGGTATCTGCACCTACTCCAAAATGTATAGGATTTATTGCTTACTGGTTTATAAGCAAAAAGATTCACCTAAATTAAGGCTTCATAAACTTTGCAATTAAAAATACCAAGGCCTTATGTCTGAAATCCAACATTTTCAGTAATCTATCAAGTGAGGTAAATAATAGCTTGCAATGGGAGTATATAAATTTCTTAAACGTGTCTTTAATTGTAAAAAAAAAAAGCTACTGAAAATATAGATAGGATGAAGAACTGCAAAGGGAGGCAAACAAAACAAAAAAAACAACTTCCTAGATTATCATGGTAAGCTTCATATTTTAAACTCGAAATAGATCAAATACAATTTGGAGCAGTAGAGAAATTATATACAATCTTCATTTATATACCTCATAGTAAGGACCTGGTGTCTTGGTTAGGCTGAATATTCTTGATGTGCAGTAATGCCAAATAATATATTAACCACATTATCACATAATGAGGTCATATAAAAAGCAAGTGGCCTGAGGCCTCATGTACTTGAAAAATACAGGTACCCAGATAACATCACCTAATCTAAACCCCACCCCAAATTTTAAAAATATATGACTTTGAATTTATAAAGCATCTTTCTGAGGAAATTAGGCAATTGTGCATGTTCAGAACTATGCCACCAGATGATGTGGGCAAGGATGACTAGTAACCAAGCACCTTGATATTTTAAAATTTTACAGAGAACTGCAATTAGAAAGGAAATGCATTTATCTCAAACATCTGACTCTTTCTAAAACTGTCTTTTTAACTGCAAGATCTGCAGATCCTTGTGTTCTTTGTTTTGAAGGGTTTTAATCTTGAATTTATGCTACGGCACCTACATTCTTAAAGACTGCAGCATTTACAAATGTGCTAATGATCTTTCAGAGAAATCCTTTATCTATAACATTGATCACACACAGCGAAACTGATCGAAAAAAGGCAGCAGAATGTGATCATAAGAAAAAAAATGGAACAGAGAAACAAAAGGGGAGTACGGGTCTTTCGTCAACAGGCAAGAATGAAGATGGTTGTATCAAAAGAAATCCTCAAATCCTGCATCCTTATGCAAATTATCAAAATTTAGAATGAGGAACAATGATGATTTACCTCACTGTTCCAGCTCTAGATCATATTATTTCAAATAAAATATATATGTATACATATGCATATTATACATACACACATGTATATGTACACACGTACATAAACAGTCACCCTTATCACTCTTCTGACTGGTGCATTTCCCCAATCCTTTTAAAAAGATACCATTCCATAAATCTAAATTGGACAAATAGGCATTTTAAGTGTACAGTGTTTTTTTTACTCCATTTCCAACACTGGCTACTGCTTATGAAAACAAAATTATTTGGGGGAAAAAAGACTTTATTCTCAAGGTGGAAATAAAACACTGCCCGTATCTCTTAGTGTATTTTTATAACATAGTATATTTTCTCAACATTTCAGAGAACCAGCCTGTTTTAACCACGACCCACAAATCTAAAAGTTGAAAAATTGTTGGGGCCTTGCTTTCAAAAAATACCTCAGGACGACAAATAGACACGGCAAACTTATGCCTACATTTTACTTAGAGGACCCCAAAATACGGTTCAAAACAACTGAAGTACTGTCCCCCAATTTTTTACTTACTAAAAAACTGGAAAAACTCCAAGTGCCCAAGGACAAGCCTTTACTGCGAAGATACATATTTTGAAATGACTGCACTGCCTTTGTAATTTATTCCTGATCGGCCTGAGGACCTTTCATACGAATTTACACCCCGCCTGGATTTTTTTTTTTAAAACCTACAGGGTTTTTCGGAATTACGGGGATCAAATGTTGACGTTCTCAATCAACTAACAGGCCTTTTTCCTCAAAGTGTGGCTCTGAAATAGCAACCTTCTCCTTTATCTGCCTTACGACCGTTCCCAGCAGTCCAGTCCCGGGGAAAGCATTAAGAACCCCATAAATCCGGCTGAAGCGATCCAAACCACTTCAATTTTCACGGGCGGGCCCTGAGGTGGTGAAAATAAACGGAGAATGCCACTTATTCGACATCATGGAGAGGATTCGGCCGCCCAGAATCGAGCGATGACGATCAGCCCCGGCCTGCTCTCCGAAAAGCAGGCGGCTCGACCGCTCCTTTCTTTTTACACCGACCAAGGCCATACAAAGAAGTTATATGCCACATTAAAATGCCGTGTGGCCGTGCGGGTCACCAGAAAACATCTCGGTGGCCTAGGCGAGTCATTTCCGAATATATAGCTAGGAGAGTGCGTTTCTATCCAGCGGGGTAGACAGATACAGAGACGCGCATGCAATAGATGAAACGGAGGGCAGAGGAAACTTGAGGGGCAGGGAAATGAAGCAGACACCAAAGGTGAAGAAGAGAGAGCCGAAGGGCCTTGGAATTTCGATGGATGATAACGAAGGAACGTTTGGCACAGTGCTGTGCAGCCGCCCAGGGGAAGGCAGGGGGGATTTTTTCCCGTTTCCATCAACCCCAAGAAGCGCAGCAGGGGCTTGAGGCCACCCCCAAAACGCCCGCTCGGGAGAGGATGGCGCGGCCCAATGCAGGACACTTTTTGATGCAACACTGCATCTATAACATAGATATGACAGTGTTCCATCCCTTTCTACTATGGATAGATATTTTTTTTTACAACAGGACTCGCGGGAGGTGGTGGTTCCTGAGGAGTCGAGGCTCTTTGGCCCGTCCTTCGGCCGCGCCGCCGTCTGGTCCTTGGCAGAGAGGGGGGCTCCTCGGGGTTGGGCTCCTTTCTCCCTCCCGGCTGGAGCCTCCTCCCGCTCCCTCTGCCAGGCGGGGGGTCCCGGGGGAGTTTGGCAGCGGCCTTAGGAGCGGATCCCCCCCGACCCTCCCCTCAGGCGGGGACCCTGCATCCCCCCCTCTTTGAGCGCGCCTCATGGGCGGGCCCCGCCCCGTCCTTCCCGCTCGGCCGCGGCTCCCCATCTCCCCTCACAAAGCGGCGGGGACCCCCCCCCCCTCCGGCCCGCCCGGCGTCCCGGGGCAGCGGCGACCGGGTGGGCGCCATCCTCCTCCTCCTTCCCCGGGCGCGAGGCGGGAGGAAAGGGACGGGGCGGGGGAGGAGGGGAGGGGACCCGGGCGCGGCAACTCACCGGCGGGGGACGGGGAGGGGAGGGTTGGGGGGAAGGAGCGGGGGGGGAGGGGCCGCTCTCCCTCTGCGGCTCGGGAGCGGGGCTCTGCCGCCGGAGGTTGTTTCCTTTCATTCGGGAGCGATGGCTCGCGGGCGCCCTGACGTCCCCTCACGTCCTCGACCCCCGCGAACGTGGGCACGTCCCCGGCGCGCCGAACGTCCCCATTGGCGGCCCGGGCGAGGCGTCGCCGGCCTCTTCGAGCTGCTGCGCGTGCGCGGCGGCGGGCGGCGCGCCTGCGCCCTCCGCGCTACCGCCCTCCCCCCCCCCCTCAGCGGGGTCTCGAGGCGGCCCCGCGCGAGCCGGGGGAAAGGGGGGGGGTGGGGGGAGGCGGTGCTGAGGAGAAAGTTGGGGGCTCCTTCAGGCGGGAAAGTTTGAAGTAAAGAAAGGGGTAGGCCCAGAACAGGTCGTCAGGGCCCCTGGGTAGAGGAAAGAAAAAAAAAAAAAGCCCCTTCTTGAGGGGGTCAGATTTTAATGTTGGTATTTGTTAAGCGCTTACTAGGTGCCGAGCACTGTTCTAAGCGCTGGGGGAGAGACGGGGTCATCAGGTTGTCCCACGTGAGGCTCACGGTCTTCATCCCCATTTGACAGATGAGGTCACTGAGGCCCAGAGAAGTGAAGTGACTTGCCCACAATCACACAGCTGACAGGTGGCAGAGCCGGGATTCGAACCCATGTCCTCCGACTCACAAGCCCGGGCTCTTTCCACTGAGCCACACTGCTTCTCTAATAATGTTGGTATTTGTTAAGCGCTTACTATGTGCAGAGCCCTGTTTTAAGCGCTGGGGTAGATACAGGGTCATCAGGTTGTCCCACGTGAGGCTCACAGTCTTCATCCCCATTTGACAGATGAGGGCACTGAGGCACCGAGAAGTGTAGTGACTTGCTCACAGTCACACAGCTGACAGGTGGCAGATCCGGGATTCGAATCCATGACCTCTGGCTCCCAAGCCTGGGCTCTTTCCACTGAGCCACGCTGCTTCTCTGGCCCCGAAGCAGCCAGCCCGGCCAGGTGATTAATTGAAGTCTTTAAGTAACAATAATAATGATGGCATCTGATAAGTGCTCACTATGTGCAAAGCGCTGTTCTAGCCCTGGGGAGGGTACAAGGTGATCAGGTTGCCCCAAGTGGGGCTCGCAGTCTTAAAGCCCATTTTAGAGATGAGGTAACTGAGGCACAGAGAAGTTTAGTAATAATGCTGGGGGGGTTTTAAGCGCTTACTATGTGCCAAGCACTGTTCTAAGCACTGGGGTAGATACAAGGTAATCAGGTTGTCCCACTTAGGGCTCACAGTCTTCATCCCCATTTTACAGATGAGGGAACTAAGGAACTTTGAGGTTGCCCAAAGTCACAGAGCTGAGAAGTGGCGGAGCTGGGATTTGAACCCATGACCTCTGACTCCTCCCCCGGCCCCTGCTCTTTCCACTGAGCCATGCTGCTTCTCTAGTAGAGCCTTATTGTGCAAGTGCCATATTTCCCCCCAGCGGTTCGTTCAACAGACACAATAAACAAAATTGCAAAATTGCATATGTTCCCGGGGAACATACGTAGAACTATATACCATCTCATGGGACACACGCATAAAAAATAGAACAGACGTCAACTGAAGAGTTCACTGTTAAATAAAGGGTGGATAGAAAAGCTCTTTGCAGTATTAATTCCCCTGGGTTTTCTCATCTGTATTGGCCAGACATATCAATCGAGAATAGTAATTGAGTGTTTACCCTGTGCAGAACATTATACAAAATGTTTGGAAGAGTACGACAGATTCAGGAGAAATGACCCCTGCCTCCAAAGAGTTTATAATCTAGCTGGGGAAGCAGACACTAAGATAAATTGCAGGTAGGAGGAGGGGGCAAGAAACCTACAAAGAGTTGTCAGGCAATCGAATTTATTGAGCAGTTACTGTGTACAGAGTGCACTGTACTAAGCGCTTGGGAGAGTACACTCTAACAGTAAACAGACATATTTGCGGCCCACAAGGAGTTTACAGTCAAGATGGGGAGAATGTGAGGGTGGGGGCACCCAAATTTTTAGGTGAGGCGGAATTGTCGAAGTGGCACTGGGGTGGAGAGATGAGAGATTAGTTGGGCAAGGCCTCCTGGAGGAGATGAGATTTCAGAAGGGCTTTGAATAGGGGGGAAGCCGTGGTCTGTCAGATGTGGAAGGGGCAGGAGTAATAGGAGTTCTAGGCATAAGAGAAGGCATTAGCAAGAGGTGGGAACAATGACATCACGTTGCCTTGAGCAGAACGAAGTGTGCCAGCAGGGCCGGAGTGGAAAATGAGCAAAAATAAGTAAGTGGGAGCTAGCTAATTGAGAGCCTTAAAATCACCAGTAAGAAGTTTCTGTTTGATGCAGAAAAGAAACGTGCACTACGTGATATTCATTCAGTAGTGCGCTTACTATGTGCAGAGCACTGTACTAAGCGCTTGGAATGTAAAATTTGGCAACAGATAGAGACAATCCCTGCCCAGTGATGGGCTCAGGGTCTAAAGGGGGAGACAGCAAAGCAAAACAGAACGAAACAAAAACAAGACACATATATGTGTATATATATATATATATATATTTTAGATGAATGATCTAGGCAACAGATTGAAGTGTATAGTTTGGAGAAGGGAGAGGCTAAGGAGGCCAGATAGGAGGCTGATGCAGGAGTAGAGACAGGATGTGATAAGTGCTTGAACCAGCAGGATGGCCACTTGGATGGAGAGGAAGGGCAGATTCTGGAGATTTGGGGATTAAAGAACCAACAGGTTTAGACAGTAAGCTTATTGTGGGTAGGAATGTCCTACCAGCTCAGTTATATTGTACTCTCCCAAGCACTTAGAAGCATTCTGCATACAATAAGCAAAATTTATTGACTGATTTGGTGACTAAGGGCTGAAAGAGAGCGAGGAGTCAAGGAGAATGCCATGATTACGGGCATGAAAGACAAGGAGGATAGTGGTATTTATTTGCAAGGGTGATAGGAATGTTATAATCCATATCAGAAAGAACTAGTGCTGTGGGTTTTTTTCCAATTTTTTTTTTTAGGTCCAACATCATTTGTTTAAGGCCCTGGGCCTAGTGAGGAGAAGGGGAATCCTCATGACTTATAAACTCAAAGCCCCCCTCTAGACGGTAAGGTCCTGGTGGGCAGGAATTCCATCTACCAACTCTGTTGTATTTTACTTTTCCAAGCACTTAGTACAGTGCTCTGCCCACAGTAAGTTTTCAAATACCATTGCTTGATTGACTGACCTATTTACACAATCTGAAATTATTACTGACATCAAAAGAAGTCACAACATAATGACGTTGTATTATTTTTGGTGTCACATTAGATGAATTATGAGACAGCCTGCACAACTGAGTTTGTTTCTTTGACTCCAGTGATTATACAATATCAATTTATTATATATCAAACATCCACGTTTGAGGTACAATAGAGGACGAAAAGGGGCACGGCCTATTGGAAAGAGCACAGATCTGGGAGTCGAAGGACCTGGGTTCTAATCCTGGCTTTGTCACTTGTCTTCTGTGTGACACTGGGCAACTCACTCCACTTCCTTCTGTGCCTCACTGACCTCATCTGCAAAATAGGGATTAAGGCTGTGAGCCCTATGTGGGACAGGGATGATGTCCAACCCAATTATCTTGTATCTTCCCCAGGTGTTTAGTACAGTGCCTGGCACATAGTACTTAATAAATACCATTAAAAAATACTCAGCTGATCCAAAAATTAATCTCTTTTCCCAGATCAGAAATCTGATTATTATACTTAGACTGAAGTTTAATATTCTTCATTTTCCCAATATTTTCCATGTTTCCAGGCACTTTTCAGACTGTTCCCTATTCCAGAACTGCTAACTTCAAAAAGAGAACAACTTTTCAAAATATTTAAATACTGTGTTGAAATAATGAAGTTAATTACAAAATTGATATCCTTTTTATTTACTTACAACTTTTTTCAGTGCAACATCATTTGATATTTGTTTTATGTCATATTTCATTCACCTACAGAAATCCAAAAGTAAACATCCTTCTGTAGACTCTTGGTGAGATACAATGCAGTCTACTAATTAATAAATCACTCACATCCAATTCATTCACTCATTCAATCAATCGCATTTATTGAGCGTTTACTGTGTGCAGAGCACTGTACCAAGTGCTTGGAAAGTACAATTTGGCAACAGAGACAATCCCTATAGTCAAAATAAAAAAGCTAATTGAAGCCCAAGATCTGTTAGCTATAGAGAGAATTCCAAGAGACCATGGACTGCTTCAAATAACATCTAGCACACCGGATGCTTAATAAATGTCTGTTGGTATTAATAGTAGTAATATGAATAATATTAACAATTTTGATCTATATTGTAATGGCAGAGAAAAAACTGGTTGCAAACTCCATTCCTCATATTTTCTTTTCTTGCCTTTTCCCCTGAATATTTAAAATCAAGGCCTGATCTCCACTGGCAAAGGCAATCAGAGAATCAAGGCAACTATCCAGATATTCCAGGCAAAGGTATGCCAATTCTCTGCTTTACTTGTGGAGTGACTCTGGATGGGGAGTATCCTTTTCCTTTCATATTCAGATCGTGATCTCTTGATTTTGATGCAAATCTGACCACAGTTATTCACACACCCCCAGACGAGGTTATTCAATCAGGAAGTGTCACAGGGAGTGGAATGTAGCAGGTCAAACAGCTGTTATACTTGCTTCATATCCAAGGTTGGTTTTGTCCTGTCTGAACTCCAACTCTTCTATTAATTTCGGCTGATAGAGCTGTCATCTTTCAATTCTGGAAATATAGGACACTGCCTCTTGGTGCAGGCTGTGACACTGAAACCCCAGTGGTGGGTTGATTTTTTTAAAAATCTTATAAAATATGAAGAATTCATAATAATGATTAATGATAATGAATAATGTAAGAATGCACATAATAGCAATGTAAGACTGTTTATAATTATAATGATGAAAGAATGTCTATTGCAACAATGTAAGAATGTACATTATAAATTGCCCATGATTTTTCCAGGCATTATTAATCCCAAATATACAGACATCAAGCAACCCTTGCTGATGCAATAGGGTGGGGAAAAGTAATTGAACATATGAAGAAGGCAGAAATAGAGTGAGGCATTGGAAGACTACTGTTATTCAAGTCATTGCCTTTTTATTTACCTCCTAGAGTATTGGGAAGATTACTGTTAACTAAGTTTTTGTGAAACTCGGTCTTTAGAGGAGTCACAAAAATGCAAAGCAACATGACTCATATAGCAAGAACACCTGGGCTTCCCATTTGAGTTATTTATGTGCATTTTCTAGTGCATTGTTTTTTTGTATAGTAAATTCTATATGTTTGAGTCCTGGTAGTTTTTTTCACATGATGAAGTCTTCATACATGTAAAATCATTGGAAAGATCACTTCCATCCAGTATCACTGTGAAGAATCATGTCAGAACATTTTATATAGAAAGGCCTGGGACCATGAATACACTTTCTTTCATCCTAGGCAACATAGTTAATCTTCTCCTAAAGCCCTGGCCTAATCAACGTGAAAGGATTGGAAAATGTAAACTCAAAGAATTAAATGTGGAAAATTAAACTTGACACTGCCTTGCAAGTGAGGCTCTGTTGGAGGAGGAGGCATGGGAGGCAGGGCAAGGACTTACTTTGGGTCTCTGCTAGTCAGCTAGTCAATCGTATTTACTGAGCATTCATTCATTCATTCATTCATTCATCCAATAGTATTTATTGAGTGCTTACTATGTGCAGAGCACTGTACTAAGCGCTTGGAATGTACAAATCAGTAACAGACAGAGACAGTCCCTGCCCTTTGACAGGCTTACAGTCTAATTGGGGGAGACGGACAGACTAGAACAATGGCAATAAATAGAATCGAGGGGAAGAACATCTCATTAAAACAATAGCAAATAAATAGAATCAAGGTGATGTACATCTCCTTAACAAAATAAATAGGGTGTTGAAGATATATACAGTTGAGCGGATGAGTACAGTGCTGAGGGGATGGGATGGGAGAGGGGGGAGGAGCAGAGGGAAAAGGGGGGAGAAGAGGGTTTCACTGCAGAGAGGTGAAGTGGGGGTAGAGGGAGCAGAGGGAAAAAGGGGAGAGCTCAGTCTGGGAAGGCCTCTTGGAGGAGGTGAGTTTTAAGTAGGGTTTTGAAGAGGGGAAGAGAATTAGTTTGGCGGAGGTGAGGAGGGAGGGCATTCCAGGACCGCGGGAGGACGTGGGCCAGGAGTCGACGGCGGGATAGGCAAGAACGGGGGACGGTGAGGAGGTGGGCGGCAGAGGAGCGGAGCGTGCGGGGTGGGCAGTGGAAAGAGAGAAGGGAGGAGAGGTAGGAAGGGGCAAGGTGATGGAGAGCCTTGAAGCCTAGAGTGAGAAGTTTTTGTTCTGTGCGGAGGTTGATAGGCAACCACTGGAGGTTTTTGAGAAGTGGAGTGACATGCCCAGAGTGTTTCTGCAGGAAGATGAGCCGGGCAGCAGAGTGAAGAATTGACTGGAGTGGGGAGGGAGAGGAGGAAGGGAGATCAGAGAGCAGGCTGACAGAGTAATCTAGCGGGGATATTACGAGAGCCTGTAGCAGTAAGATAGCAGTTTGGGTGGAGAGGAAAGGGCGGATCTTGGCGATATTATAAAGGTGAGACCAGCAGGTTTTGGTGACGGATTGGACGTGTGGGGTGAACAAGAGAGACAAGTCAAAGATGACACCGAGGTTGTGGGCCTGAGAGACGGGAAGGATGGTCGTACCATCCACGGTGATAGGGAAGTCAGGGAGAGGACTGGGCTTGGGAGGGAAGATGAGGAGCTCAGATTTGGTCATGTTGAGTTTTAGGTGGCAGGCAGACATCCAGGTAGAGACGTCCTGGAGGCAGGAGGAGATATGAGCCTGAAAGGAGGGGGAGAGGACAGGGGCAGAGATGTGGATCCATGTGTCATCTGCATAGAGATGCTATGAGAGTGAATGAGTTCACCGAGGGAGTGAGTGTATATGGAGAACAGAAGAGGGCCAAGAACTGACCCTTGAGGAACCCCAACAGTTAGAGGATGGGAGGGGGAGGAGGAGCTTGCGAAGGAGACCGAGAATGACCGGCCAGAGAGATAAGAGGAGAACCAGGAGAGGACGGAGTCCGTGAAACCAAGGTGAGATAAGGTGTGGAGAAGGGGATGGTCGACAGTGTCAAAGGCAGCTGAGAGGTCAAGGAGGATTAGAATAGAGTAGGAGCCATTGGATTTGGCAAGAAGGAGGTCATGGGTGACCTTAGAGAGAGCAGTCTCGGTAGAGTGGAGGGGACGGAAGCCAGATTGGAGGAGGTCCAGGAGAGAATGGGAGTTAAGGAATTCTAAGCAGCGAGTGTAGACGACTCGTTCTAGGATCTTGGAAAGGAAGGGTAATAGGAAGATAGGGAGATAACTGGAAGGGGAAGTGGGGTCGAGAGAGGGTTTTTTTAGGATGGGGAGACGTGAGCATGTTTGAAGGCATAGGGGAAGAAGCCATTGGAGAGTGAGTGGTTAAAGATAGAAGTTAAGGAGGAGAGGAGGCCAGGGGCGATGGTTTTTATAAGGTGAGTGGGAATGGGGTCTGAGGCACAGGGCCAGGGGCGATGGTTTTTATAAGGTGAGTGGGAATGGGGTCCGAGGCACAGGTGGAGGAGGTGGCACTTGCGAGGAGGGAAGAGATCTCCTCTGAGGATACTGCAGGGAAGGATGCTGCAGGGAAGGAGCACTTACTGTGTGCAGAGAACTGTACTAAGCACATGGGAGAGTACAATATAACAATAAACTGACACATTCCCTGCCCACAGAGAGTTTACAGTCTAGAAGGGGACACAGCCATTAATATAAATAAATAAATTACATATTTGTACACAAGTGCTGTGGGGCTGGGATGGGGGATGAATAAAGGGAGCAAGTCCGGGTGACGCAGAAGGAAGTGGGAGAAGAGGAAAGGAAGGTTTAACCAGGGAAGGCCTCTTGGAAATGTGCCTTCAATAAGTCTTTGAAGTGGGGGGAGTGTAATTGTTGGATAGGAGGAGGTATAGGGTGTTCCAGGCTAGAGGCAGGACCTGGGCGAGAGGTCGGGGGTAAAATAGATGAGATTGAGGTACAATGAAAAAGTTAGCATTAACAAAAGCAAAGGGCGTGGGCTGGGTTGTAGTAGGAGAGTAGTGAGGTGAAGTTGGAGGGGGCAAGGTGGTTGAATGATATACCCACACGGCTCCTGAGCAACACTACTATCAAAGATAAGGTTTAAAATACACTGAGTGTGTGGTCGGGCTCAGAGATATAACACCAAATCCATTTAAATTACAAAAGTAAAATTATCCTTTCTAAAGAAGAATGTCTTTGTGGAGATTTGAAGATAGCAGAAAAGAAGCTGTCTTTAGCTTAAACTGAAGAAAAGAAAAGATAGGAAATTGGGCAGGGATTTGTTTTTTTCCCTCCTGTAAATCTGATGAGTTTTCTAGAATGTTAAATTAACGCATAGAAAGGGCTCAATTTACAAGTAGTGCAAGTAGTCCAATTCATTTGACTTATGGCTTTTGACATGGGATTGAAGAGATAAAACATCTGAAATAATGTGATATTCATTTATAACTTGGCCATTACAGTACTGTGAATGCATGACATAAATATTTATTTTCATAACACATGGGGAATAAATGGCAGTGAAACACTGTAAATTGCCTGGATTTAAGGCACAGTACACTGATCCTTTACATACTTGGAAACTTTTAGAGTCAGAAGTGGCTTAATCAATATTTTGTTTTTTCCTGTTACAAACACTGTTAATATTTCTGAAATAGAAATAAACCTATTCCAAACAGAACACACACCCAAACTGTATTTTAAATAACAGGGATTTCACAGTGTTCCAGAGAAGATGATTCCTTCTTTTGATTGGGTTAGAGAGAAAGGGGGGTAGGAATGAGAGACAGAAACATCTGTCTGTGGAAAGAAGGGTTCACTAATTTTTACCATAAAGGCTCTTGCCAGATGAAGAATATATTCTCCCTCCACACATTTTTAAGTTAATTTAAAGAAAGTCTAAGACCCTCCTTCAGACTAGGGTTGATGGCTCAAAGCACATTTCACACAACAAATGGACTTCTGGAAACGTGATAGGATGTCTATTTGGTGGGGGCTGTTGAAGTCAGGGACTAGTCACGGTAAATCCACAAATCAGCTGCTCCCTGCCAAGATGGTTTTAGAGGCAGGTGAAGGGGGCAGGAGCCTGGGGTTGCCAAATTGAAGGGACCACCATTTCTGACTCCTGTTCTTACAAGAGGCAGGGCACTCTGCCTTTGGGGCATTTGGCCAACCCTCAGCCCCAAAGTACTTATGGGAAGCTGCATGGCCTAGTGGCAAAAGAATGGGCTTGGGAGTCAGATGGAGTGGGTTCGAATCCTGACTCTGCCACTTGTCAGCTATGTGACTTTGGGCAAGTCCATTTCAATTCTCTGGGCCTCAGTTCCCTCATCTGTAAAATGGGGATTAAGACCGTGAGCCACATGTGGGACGCAGACTGTGTCCAACCTGATTACCTTGTATCTACCCCAGTGCTTAGAACAGTGCCTGGCACATACTAAGAGCTTAACAAATGCCATGATTATTATTAGTATTACATAGTTATTGATTATACATTATAAATGATTTATATTAGTGTCTGTCTCCCTCTCTAGACTGAAAGCTTGATGTGGGCAGGCAACATGTCTACCAACTCTGTTTTACTCTCCCAAGGGCTGTACACAGTAAGCACTCAAATATCATTGATTGATTGGTTCTTCTTCCTCAGCCTAACAGTGCAAGAGGTTTGCACTTATGTTGGCCAGTAAAATTTCTAGTTTGAGGTGACTTCCCCAAAATTTATCCCACCCGCTCCAACTCTCCCCTTTATATATAGAGAGTGAGGGGTGTGGGCCCAGACCTTTCCTCCCTACATCACTTAATAGCAGCAGGGCTTTTTTTGAATCCCTTTAGTTTTGGGGATGTAAAAATATTCCCCAAAATGTCAAGCAAATGGTATGTCTGACTTTGCAATTTCAGGACTGTAGTAGTACTTTTTAAGTGTTTACTGTGTGCTGAGGACTGTAGTAAGCATTGGGAGAAAAGACACAAGTGGAAATTAGACATGGTCCTTGTCTCTTACCAAACTCCAAATGTCTGGTCACTTTAGGCCCTGGGCAAGGTGACATTTTGTGGAACTGCCTGGAGAGAAGGCTTCAGAGAGAACAAACCATAAAAGTCACTTTGTTTCCAACCATTCATTTTTTAAGTTGTGACTACTTGGTTTCAAGGATCTGCTGGTTTCTAATCATTTTAAACAAGGCAAAATTATTTTTTCTAGGATAGTTATTTGATGTTTAAGAAATTTTACTGCATCATTTAAAAAAGTACATTTCCTCATTTTTATTCTGCAACTTATTTTTCTTTCAAGTGAATATACAATTTGTACGGTTCATGTGTTTTTTAAACTGGCGATTTAAACTGGTGATCCCCATCTAGACTGTAAGCATATCATGGGTAGGGAATGGGACCTCTAACTGTTGTATGGTACTTTCCCAAGCACTTAGTACAGTGCTCTGTGCATACTAAGCATTCAATAAATACCATTGAATGAATTGGGATAAATTATAATTGGACAATTACACAGAAAGTACATAGATTAAAGAAATTTCAATAAAATATATAGATAGCTGTTGCTGGAGTTAGTGTTATTTTGAAGAAGTGCAGATTAAGAAAATAATAAATGAAGTTAAAACTTGCCTTTTAGAAAGGACAGTAAATTCACATAGAAAGTTTTAGAGGGCAGGCCAAAAGCAGGATGGTCTAGTGGTGACAGTATAGGCCTAAGAGTCAGAAGGATCTGGGTTCTATTCCTGCTGTCAATTGCTTGCTGTGTGAGCTTGGGCAAGTCACTTAACTTTTCTGTGCCTCAGTTTCTTCAACAGTGAAATGGGGATAATTGTTCTCCCTCCTTCTTAGACAGGGAGCCCCATGAGGAACAGGAACTGTGTCCCCAGTGCTTAGAACAGTATTTAAGACATAGTAAGCACTTAACAAGTACCATTTTTTAAAAAGCATGGTTGTTAGTCCTCTTTCTGAAATGGAATAGACACTCCATGGACATTCAATATGTAGTTGATAATTCCAATGATGGGTGTAAGAAGTGTTATTAAAACTCTGGGGCCCAGAAAATTGCTATACTGAATAAGTGTCACTACTTCTCTTTATTGGTAGATAAATTGTTTAGATTTTGGTTTTTGATTTTGCTTTTTGAAACACTTTCTCTCAATATGGTTATTGTTCTGCAGGAGCAGATAGTTCATTCTGGTCATGCTGCCCGGGGCAAAAATGTAGTTCAAAAGGCATAAAGAAGGGGAAAAATAGACTAAATTCTATAAGCCACATTTTTCTATTTCCCATTACTTTTTATTAACTCTCTGGATAAATGCTAGGAAACTTGCCATCCTGTGAAAAATAAATGAGAGATGATATGCTCTTATCAAAAGATTTTATTTTGACATGCTGATTAACCTGCCTAGGTGGGGATGAGCAAGAAAAATATATGTAGAAAAGAGACATAAGACTCTCAGGGCATAAGAAATATCATTACTGAGTCAATTCAACAGCCCATTCAGCCCCATAGTCTGTTTCTGACAGTGGCATTAAAGGGTATTTAGAGGATCAGTGGTTGCACATCTCGATATCTAACCACCCAGTCCAGGACATACTTCTGATAACTCCAACTCTTCCTTCTAATGATCCCATCTATTAATCCATTGAAATCATGCTTGAGCTTTTTATCCTCCCTATATATTTTCTTTGAAATCCCTATTTCTAAACTCATCACAGACCTGTCATGTGTGAATTTTTCCAAATCCTTCCTGAATCTATTGTCTCCACAACCAACTGTAGTAATAAATCATTGCTAGGTGAAGCAGTTCCTTTTGTCTTGAACTGCTAATAATAATAATAATAATAGCAATATTTATGTGCCTCCTACAGGCTAAGCACCGGGGTAGATACAAAACATTAAGTTTGGACATACTCCCTGTCACATATAGGGATCACAGTGTAAGTGCGAGCAAAAGAAAACACAGTTTATCTTCATTTTCTAGATGAGGAATCTGAGGTTCATGGTCACATAGCAGGCAAGTGACAGATCCAGGAGTAAAACCTAGGTCTTCTGACTCCCAGGCACATGCTCTCCTACCCCAGTTTTTCCCCACAGAAGGTGGGGCAAGTTAGCTCACCCAGAACATACTAATGCTGGGGAAAAAACCACCTTCTTCAAAAGTTCTCTGTGTCCAGGCAACCCTCTTACCCATTCCCTTCCTAGACTGGCAGTTCCTAAAGAGGGCAAGGCCCAGTTTATCAGAGATGGGAGCTAGTCAGTGTACATCTCTGATGAATCTCCAAGCATGTGCTACCTTTTTCTGTGCTCCTGTGCAGGGTGAGTCTAATATACATAAAATGTGTACACAGACTGGAGGAGAATGTCGCAGACTGTGGGAGAATGTTCCGGCAGCCAGCAGCAAGCAAAGATGTAACTACAACAAGCTCATTCTTCCTTTCTTCCCTCTGTGCGCTCACGAGGGAAATTCAGAGGAGAAGCTCCTGAAAATCCTCTCTCAACCTCTATATCTTAGCATGAAGAGGAGGGGGAACTCAAGGAATAGTTCATTTACTTTTTAACTGAGCAGAGTTGAGTTATTAAGGAAAAGGCAGAAAGAAAACTAGTTGTTTTTTCCTTCACTTATAGGGTTAGGAGGGAAAAAAAAACATGTATGATGCACTTTTGAAATTAGAAACTGGTACAGCTTGTGACCTGAATGTTTTCTAACCTGAATCTTTCCTTCAGAGAGTTGGGGAGTGAAAAGCAGCAGTGGTGAGAGTCAAAAGAAGCATTTCTAAAGAGTGACTGTGTTTTTCAGGATTGCCAGAGCTCTCAGGCTCAGGCTAGTTGTGTTTACAATGACTACATGACAACATGAGGGGATACTAGCCTTATGGCAAAATGTTTTGGCTGACCTGGCCGAGAGCCCAGAGAACATTAACAACCAACAAGTAAAGGATGAACTTATCATTGACTAGCACTTGGCAAACTCATTGCTCACAAACTCAATTATTTACTTTCTCTCATTTCAGTGTAAGAACAAATGCCATAATCATGAATCTATAGGGCTAAAATTACAAAGTAGAGCTTGTGTTTTCTCACAGGCATAGCTTTAATCCAGTTGCTTTATAGATCATTGACTTGTATAACAACATTCATCTTCCTATCAAAGACATGATCAGCTCATTGGCATGTCTATAGCCCAGCTGGAGGGAAAGATTTCTTTTGAGGGCATCCAGTGTGTTTGGGTAACTTCTGGATAAATTGTGGAAAACAAAACATAATTTACGTTCTTTACAGCAATTGTTGGTTAAAGAAAAATGCACTACACAAGTTCCTCAAAAAGATGCCAGGATGGCTATTAGAGTGATATTCTTAGAAGGGTTTCATGGGCTTGAAGCACAACTGCTACAACTGGGTGGCTGCTCTGCTGGGAGAACAGACCTTCCCTTTGTATATTCCTATAAGGAAAACACTCATAACTTATGAAAATGTATACTGATTTGCAAGATCAGCAATAGCAATTGCTGGTTGGTTTGCTCCCATCCTACCCTTTGAGAAAAATACTGGGAAGAGTAGTATAGACCTCTCTTCTGACTTCTCCAGCGATTCATTGATTTGATTTAGAAAATTTGTTTTTAACTAACATAGGAGTGAATCCATTCATTCTGATTTTTAAAATTTGTTATCACAAAGTTATTTTTCTTTACTCAGTAACGCTTGCCTCTCAGAAGGAATGAAAAAGGGAAAGATGAAACATAAAATAACAAAGGAATAAAAGGAGATAGGAGAAATAAAAATCACAGAGGAGGCAAACAGTATTCAATTGTTTATAATAGCCACAGCAAGCATACTTTTTAAAATGTTGTTCAGTAAAAATATCTGCATTAGGTCTAATCTCCTCAGGACAACCCTAAATGAAAATGCCAACGTGCTGTTAATAGGATTAACTTTACCTATGTGCTTGCCCAGGATCTGTGACATTTAGCATTATTGCTGAATTGATACAGCTTGAATTTCAGGTCTTTCCATTTCACCAGCACTGTCCCTGCACTGCACTGAGTTACACGTGAAGTAGACTTATGGGCCCCAAAGTCTAGCTACTCAGGAGTGGGGGAGAGGGTGGAGCCCAGGGCCACCAGCACCCCTTAGCAGCAGCTGTCTACTGGCCAGGCCCTATGGTCACAAGGAATCCCATGAACCTATCTGCTAGAAAGTTTCCTATTTATATGAACTCATGTCCTGGATTGTCACAAAAAATACTAGGTGCAAATACTCAAGAAGGGAGGGCTGAACAGGATAATGCATGCACCAGGCCCACACTAAGCGAGGCCCTCCAGGCCACAGAACAAGCAATAGTGGTAGCCCTGTGGGCCCCACTGGGTCAGCACCCTGCCAGAGTCAAGCCTTAATAGGGGGAGAAAGTGGCAGAGGATAGTGAAGGAGTGGGATGGAATTTCCAGAAAAGGAAGTTGAGGCAGCTGTCACTTTGTGTGTTAGAAAGCTTCAATGGTTACCCATCAATCAATCATAATGATGTATTGAGCACTTACTCTGCACAGAGCACTGTACTAAGCGTGTGGGACAGTACAATACAACAGATTTGGAAAACATATTCCCCGCCCATAACAAGCTTATCCATAACTGTTTGCATTGAGCAGAAAATGAGGAAACATAGGCACAGAAAAGTTAAGTGACTTGCCCAAGGTCACACAGCAAGTAAGTGGCAGGGCGGAGATTAGAACCGAAATCTCCTGATTCCCAGTCCTGTGCTCTTTCCACTAGGCCATGCTGCTTCTTGCTAATGTATTTTCATTTATTCCCACTTGTGAATTTTCAAGGTTCAAAAGTAATAACCTCAAACATAAAGTAGAAAGTTATAAGTACTGTAGAAACGATATCACGGAGAGATGCAAAGTATATAGACTTCTATTGTTGCCTGTTATAATTGCAGACTTTTAAACTTTTCAAAATTTTATGGCTAATTCCTCTATTAGCTCTGTAAGGAACCGACAGTTTCTTGGGACCTGGTTTTCTAAATGATGTGTACCCCTGATACTGCCATAACAAAAGTCTAGTTATAATAAATTGTATTTACTGGATGAAAGCTTTGGTAATTTTGTCTATAATAATATGACAGTCAGTACCTCGATCCATACTTAATGTAAATGCAATGAAAAACACTTGAATGGAAACAATGACAAATATCAATTTTTTTTCTAAATTTGTCTTCCTTCCAAAAAGTATGAGTTCATATGAAAATAGACTAATTTAGAAGCTGGTAAAGAGAAAAAGGAAAAGAGAGGGAGGGAAATACCTAGAAAGAGGGAGAATCCTTGCAAGGAATTTGCATCAAGGGACATCAGTAATAGAAATGGAATAAAAGTTTTTAACCTCTCTTGAACTAAATCAGACCACTGTTGTGATGATAATAGAGCAGAAGGTTTTTCCAGCTTACTATTTCAAATTCCTCCTCAGTAAAAAGTATAGATGGTTGAATGTCTCTCAGGGCCCGAGAATTCGAGTGAGAAGTACTGTATAGTAAACATATTAGAGGTGAAGTGAAATACAAAAAGAAGGGCCAAAGACAGAGTATGGAATTCAACAACCCATCTTTAAATGAACAAAAAAATCCTTAGACCATTTTTAAATAAGCAACTGACATTTCTTTTTCAAAGCTGACTTTCTCATCACTATAGACAGCACCAGGATCCTTCCTGTCTGACAAGCCTGTAACCATAGTATTATCCTTGACTCCTGTCTCCCTCATTTAACCCATATATTTAAACTATTACTAAATCCTGTTGGTTCAACCTTCACAATATCGCTAAAATCTGTCCTTTCCTCTCCACCCAAACTGCTCCCACATTAATCCAAGCATTTATCCTATCCTGCCCTTGTATCAACCTCCTTGTTGACCTCCCTGCCTCCTGTCTCTTCTCACTCCAGTCCATACTTCACTGTACTCTCTGGATGATTTCTCTATAGTCTAGTCTTATGTTTCCCCAGTCCTCAAAAACCTCCAGGGGTTGCCTATCCACCAAACAGAAACTTGTTACCATCAGCTTGAAACCACTAAATCACCTTGCCCCCTCCTCCTCATCTTGCCGCTGCTCTACTTCTACAACCCAGCCCGCACACTTGGCTCTTCTAATGACAGCCTACTCACTGTACCTTGATTTTGTCTAACTCGTCACCGACCTCTTGCCCACATCCTGCCTCTGGCCTGGAACATCCTCCCTTTTCATATCCTACAGACAATTACTCTCCCTGTCATTAAAGCCTTATTGAAGGCACATCTCCTCCAAGAGGCCTTCCCTGACAAAGCCCTCATTTCCTCTTTTTCCACTCCTGTGTCACCTCAACTTGCTCCCTTTATTCGCCCCTCCCCTAACCCCACAGCACTTATAACCATAATTTATTTACATTAATACGATTGAGTGATTAATGTCTGTCTCCCCCTCTAGCTTGTTGTGGGCAGGGAATGTGTCCGTTATGCTGTTATGCTGTATTCTCCCAAGCATTATACTGTTATGTTTTACTCTCCCAAGCACTTAGTAAAGCACCCTGCACACAGTAAGCACCCAATATATATGATTGATTAATTCATTGATTAATTCATGTTGGACTCACATTCATCTCTGAACAGGTTCCTCACAGCTTGGTAGCTGCTGTCCCACTCTTTCCACACATTTCAGACCCAAAGTAAGCTCTGATCTTGAAGAGAGAAAAGATATGTTTGGTGGAGATTCACTATCTACACTACCTAAACTTATTCATTCAATAGAATTTATTGAGCGCTTACTATGTGCAGAGCACTGCACTAAATGCTTGGAATGTACGGTTAAACTTATCAAATCAGTTCTCAGATTTCTACATTTTTTAATGGCATTAAGAGCTTACTGTGTCAAACATTGTTCTAAGTTCTGGGGTAGATAAAAGTTAATTAGGATTGACACAGTTCCTATCCCGCATGGGGGAGGAGGGAGAACAGGAGAACTGAGGCACAGAGAAGGGAAGTCATTTGCCCAAGGTCACACAGCAAGCAATTAGCAGAACCAGAATTAGAACCCAGGTCTTCTGACTCCCAAGCCCAAGCGCTTTCCACTAGGCCATGCTGTTTCTCCACTTGTCCTCATCTCTGTTGTTGTTCAAGCCTTAAATTTTTGGGAAACAGCGCTGGCCAGTGCAAGGTAGGGAGCATAGTTTGAGGGTGGAGGAGGGTATACCCATAGTGGAATGGGGTACAGATCCTGACTTGCCATCAGCACACTCCCTCTCTGCTCATCTCTTTTCCTGCCTCCCCACTCCCTGCCCATCTTCAGCTGTGAGAGGTCAGAAAGGCAAGAAGGAAGCAACAGGGAGGCAGGAGAGCTCGTGAAGAAAACAATTAGGTAGGGGCTCCCTCCTTTCATGAGTTCAACCTCCCATCTCTTTTGCACCACTCTCTGTTACCTCAACAGCTACATCCAAAAACACTGTGGAAAATGAAAAACAATCAACCCTTAGTACTGAACATCCACCGAGTGGAGAACAGACAATAAAAGTGTTTATTACTGGCCTAAATTACATGGGTAATCGCTTCAATGCTCAAATTCACTTTGCCTGTGTATACACAGTTGAAGAGAACTAAAAACAAAAAAAAAGCCTTTAGTTTAGCTATTATGAATGAACTTCCTCTATTCAAACCCAAAGTCAGATATAACACTGACAGACCAGCACAAACTTCTGGTTCCCACTAGCCTTCTCCCTCCAGCTCTGAGTTAGTTGGGAGAACTATATCACACTAGGAAAAGGTAGGAAGTCCAAGCAACTAGGAAATTTCAAGAGGCCGGCCTGCCTGATACTGAAGGGTCCCATACCACTTTTTGCCAAAAGCTACGTTTCCCTTGACAGAAAAACTTGATTTTAGCCAGAAACAAGAAATTATTTTCTTCTAACTGGAATAACTGCAAAAATGAAAGTGGTCCCACATTGAATTTCCATGGTGAATTTTGAGATTACCAAAATAAATAAATACAAAATATTTCCAGGAAGACAATGTGGAGCTTATTCTATGCTAATGTTATTTTTAAACGCTCATACTTTAACTGAATATTCTTACCACACTGCCTTGTTCAAAATTTAACTTTAACTCAGTGACACTAACATTCTTATAGCTTTTAAACACCACAAAAATAGATAAATATGCCTTTAAAATATGAGGCTATATTCCTTTTAGATGAAGTGCTTTGGGGCTCTAGCAGTAAGTGCTACAATGATAGCTGCTGCAGAAGATGCAGAAATAGAATGGAAATTGCATGACCGTACAGATGTGCAAACAGCCAGGAGGGGATCCCCCAGCGATACTTTTCTTACCCATGTGACCTTCCCTATTAGGGGACTGGGGTTCCCATGGCACGTAATGACTGGATAGAAAATCTAGCAATGTTTCTTACCCAATCAGATGCCCCATGGGAGGGGGGACTTGGTAGCCACAATGGCCAGGACCCAGGAAATCTACGACTGGCAATTGATAATCCCAATCAGTCAATCAGTATTTTATTGTATACTTATTGTGTGCTAAGCGCTTGGGGGATTACAAGTAGACAGGATGAGGTATCTGACACACGAAATTCCTTCATCGTGTGGCGGCGTGTAATCCATAGTGTCCTACCAGCTGACCAGTTGTTCAGTGCGGTTTCATCTTTAAATTCAAAGGCCGCAGATACATTATAAATAGAGTTGAATTAGCTTGATTACTTTTCCTTCTTTTCTGTAACAGTTTTCTTCCCTAAAAATGTGCACAATTAAAGTGAATGAAGAATGGCAACTGCAAATCAACTATGTAGTCTCTTCCCATGAATGGATATAACATTCAGTGGAATTCAACCAATAAGCCATCATTAGTTTGAGTGTCTCCGCACTTCTATTAAAGGAGCAGACTCAGAAAAGTCAAGCAAGAGAGACGAGGCAAAAGAAAAACAAAATTCTACAAAGTCAGTGTAAGAAAAATATATTTGTGTCTTCTGTATTCAGGTGACAGCTGTGCAATTTCCATAATCACAGCAAATACATTAGCACCAAAAAAAAGACTTGTTTTATTTTTGAGAATTAATTTTGTAACTATGCCTTACTATACATATCCACATGGGAAAATATTTAACTTAACATTACCCTTATTTTACAGGGAAAAAATTCACTATTATAGAGCAAATATGTTTAGATATATTCTTCCCTTAAAAATGTGAAGGCATTATGCCTAAGAAAGTTTAAATTAGCTCAAAATAGGGACTGCAGTCTAGCCTCTAGTCTCATATCTTCTTCCTTTATGGACAGAGAAAGTAATCTTTTAGAGGGGATAGAACACCAAGATAGCTATAGTTATATTTCTTTATATCTATGTAATAGAATTCTGTAAATTCCAGCATAAACAAGTTTTTAAGAAAACATTTTGTCTTAAAATTAAAATAAAGGATATTTTATATCCTTTATATCTTTATTAATTGCTTTCTATGTGTTAAGTGCTTGGTTATTACAAGATAATCAGGTGACACAATCTCCCTGTCCCACATGGCTCACAATCTATCTCCTCTCCATTTTACAGATGAGGAAAATGAGGCCCAGAGGGGTTAAATGGCTTGCCCAAGGTCACACAGCAGGCAAGTGGCAGAGGTGGAATTCAAACCTGGGTACCCTGCTGTTTCTACTACACCAAAATGCCTATTAAGTAACTAAACACTTAAAACACTGATGCTGTGCTAATGATTTATCGCAAAGAATAGCAAAGAATATCGCAAAGAATTACCTTGAGGCTGCTGCTCATATTCTACACATTGTGTTTGTTTTTCTCTACATATAGGGAGAAAAAAATCAAAAAGTTAGCTTTCAATTAACTGTAAAAATTCAATTTACTTAACATTAATTCCAGCTAATTCCAGACTCTCCCCCCAGTGTGTTTCTTAAGGAAGAGGTGGTGTGGCAGAGTCCAAGGACATAAAAAAGAGAATTTCTCAGAGAAGTGTCTCCAAGCTACCCTTGACTAAGTTTCATTTTTCTGGCAGTTCAAGACGGTGGATGAACACAGGATCCTAAAGTCACCTGAGATGGGTTAAAATAAGTAAGGCTGAACAAACTTTATAAAAACTCATGAAAATACCCCATCAGCCATAAAGGCATAGCCAGTGACTATGGGGAATTTAGTGGAGTGAAAAGATCACATGAGAAATCAGGAGTCAGGGGTGGATTGTGGGTTAAAAGTAGGCAAAGTTGCTGGGAAAACGCTCAGTGATCAGCTCAGCAAATGATTCCTCCCAGCTACTAACCAGAGCAGAGATGACCTTGGTACTGAGTGTGGAAAAGATCCAGTGCTTAGAACAGTGCTTGGCGCATAATAAGCACTTAACAAATGCCATCATTATTATTATTAGGGATCACCCCCTGGCCTTTCCAGCCCTACCCATTGGTATCTACTAGCAACCCCATCAGCAGCAGCATTTTGCAGCAGCTGCAGAATAGGAGCTCCAGCTGCAGGGCTACCTTTGCCAAATGAAAATGGGGAATAACTGCCCAGCTTGCTCCCCTTTTCTTTCCTTAGTCTTGGGCTAGGGTTTCATTCATTCAATCGTATTTATTGAGCACTTACTGTGTGCAGAGCACTGTACTAGTTTCTTCCTATTGGTGCAATAGACAAATATCTTCGCCATCATATGACCCTAGGACTCCACCTTACCATCTTAAAGAGCTTCAAGGTCTCCCACACTCAACAGTTAAAAAATGTCTGGGCTAAGAGCTACAAAACTACTTTTTTGTAGTTTTTGGAGAAGTAGCATGATCTAATGGAAAGAGCACAAGCCTGGGAGTCAGAATACCTGGTTCTAATCCTGGCACTGCTGATTGCTCCGCCAACTGTTTGGGGTATGACCTTGGACAAGTCACAACTTCTCTGTGCCTCAGTTTCCTCAACTGTAAAATGGGGATTCAATACCTGTTATCCCTCCTACTTCGGACTGTGAACCCCATGTGTGACAGGGACTGTATCTGACCTAATTGACCTGTACCTACCCCAATGCTTAGAACTGTTTTTGACATATAGTAAGCACTTAACAAGTACCATAAAACAAACTGTTTTTCAAGGGAATCTTTTGCTATCAACCTGACCTAGAGATGCTACAGATTTTATACCTGAGGAAGGTGAATTCAAAGGCAGGGGAAGCAGCATGGTGTAGTGGAAGAGTGCTGGTATGGCATTGAGAGGACTCAGTTTTAAATGATCTGCGCCTCAGTTTCCTTCTCTGTAAAAGGGGGGATTAAATACCTTTCTCCTCCCCTTAGATGTGAATCCTGTGTGGGACAGAGACCGATTAGCTTAGAGAACTTAGTTCAGGGCTTGCCATATATTATCATTATTATTATCACCTGAATGTTCTTAAAAGAATGTTATATGAGGTAAGAGTTCAAGGTCAAACATAAAACTATGAAAAATGATCATAAAACCTCTCAGTCTAGTATAGAAAATAATTACAGTTATTGGGGAAGCAGTGTGGCTTAGTGGAAAGAGCCCGGGTGTGGGAGTCAGAGGACATGGGTTCTAATCCCAGCTCCACCACTTGTCCACTGTGTGACCTTGGGCAAGCCACTTAACTTCTCTGTGCCTCAGTTACCTCATCTGCAAAATGGGGATTAAAAGTGTGAGCCCCATGAAAGACAACCTGATTACCTTGTATCTACCCCAGCGCTTAGAACAGTGCAAGCATAATAATAATAATAATATTATATACTTGTCCACCCTTCTTCTTGGGACTAAGATACAAATAGTCCAAAACAGCATGGCATAGTGGATAGAGCACAGGCCTAGGAATCAGAAGGTCATGGGTTCTAATCCCAGCTCCGTCACTTGTCTGCTTTGTGGCCCTGGGGAAGTCACTTCACTTCTCTGGGCCTCAGTTCCCTCATTTATAAGATGGAGATTGAGACCGTGAGCCCCACATGGGACCCAATTTGCTTGAATCCACCCCAGCGCTTAGTACAATGCCTGGCACATAGTAAATGCTTAACAAGATTGTGATTTGCCTCAGCTAGCGGGGCTTCTGGCAAAACTTTATTTAAAATAAAATAAATTGTGGTATTTGTTAAGTGCTTACTATGTACAAAGCACTGTTCTAAGTGCTGGGGGATAGAAGGTGATCAGGTTGTCCCACGTGGGGCTCACAGTTTTAATCCCCATTTTACAGATGAGGGAACTGAGGCACAGAGAGGTTAAGTGATTTGCCCAAAGTCACACAGCTGGCAAGGGGCGGAGCCAGGATTAGAACCCGTGACCTCTGACTCCCAAGCCTGCACTCTTTCCACTGAGCCACGCTGCTTCTCTAATAATAATGCTGGTACTTGTTAAGCGCTTACTATATGCAGAGCACTGTTCTAAGTGCTGGGGTAGATTTACAGGGTAATCAGGTTGTCCCAGGAGAGGCTCACAGTCTTCATCCCCCTTTTACAGATGAGGTCCCTGAGGCAGCGAGAAGTTAAATGACTTGCCCACAGTCACACAGCTGACAAGTGGCAGAGGCGGGATTCGAACCCATGCCCTCTGACTCCCAAGCCCGGGCTCTTTCCACTGAGCCAGGCTGATTTAAGATAGAACACACCTGAGAAGCCAAAGGAGGTAGACGAGTCAGTGAATGGGTCTAAGCCACATAATGTTCAATTTTTAAACTCCAATCTTGAGTCAGATGAAAGTTCAATCGTCTTGCAGAAGAGCGTTCATTCATTCATTCATTCAATAGTATTTATTGAGCGCTTACTATGTGCAGAGCACTGGACTAAGCGCTTGGAATGGACAAATCGGCAACAGATAGAGACGTTGAAAGAGCTAGGTGAACCTACCCCCTGCTGGTTGATAGGAGGAAGTGCAGTTGATAGATAAAACTCTAGTAATGACGACAAATACTGAATCTCTCCTCAATTTTCTGATGCGGAAACAAACGGCACGTCAAACAGACAAACCTAAGATGAAGCATCATAAACATGAAGAAGAGAGAAATATTTTATACTCGAATTTTGGTGCAGCAATAAAAACGCAACCAAGCAGAGTGGCCTAATGGATAGATCACGGGCCCGGGAGTCGGAGGGATCTGGGTTCTAATTCTTGCTCCGCCACTTATCTGCTCTGTGACCTTGGAAAAGTCACTTACCTCTCCATGCCTCGGTTACATCATCTGGAAAATGAGGCTTATGACTGCACCCCATGTGGGAAATGGAATGTATCCAACTTGATGAGCTTGTATCTACCCCGGTGCTTAGAACGGTGCCCAGCACACAGTATGCACTTAACAAATACCATAATCAAAAAAGGGGGAAATTTAGGCTTGATTTAAAGATTCAATTGCATGTAAACCTGGCCCGAGGGCTGAATCTGGCCTGAATCCGAGCCAACATCCAAACAAACAATAGATGAGGTTAGCAAGATTCCCTGCTCCCTTCTCCTTCTCCCCCGCATACCATGCTGAAACCCCAAGAGCAGCAGTGTGAGCTAGCAACTTGGAGCCGGGGGAAGTGATTGTACCTTCATGCCTTAAAACTTTCTCTTTCCATCCCTCCCACCCCAATCTTCACTGTCAGCAGGCAGTCACCAACATTAGTGTCCCCTGAACCCAAATCGCTGTCCATCCCTGAAGTAAACCTTTCTGATTGAAGATGACCCAAGAATTTCGTTTTAAGCTAATTAACTCAGATATTCCTTTTTACAAGTCTGCTATTCACGGGTAAAGATCTTATTTGTAACAGGAGGCAGACTGCAGAAAGAATGACTATTAACAAATATCAGTAAATATTTGTGGTGTCTAGCAAAGGACCATAATAGTTTTTGCATTAAAAACTGCATTAATGATGGTAGTGATGATTCAAATGGATTTATAGACATATTTTTCAATTTGTACTGCATTAAATAAGAGTCCAGAGCAAATATTTGAAAAAAAAGACATCTTTGCACTGAATTTAAATTAGGGAACACTCACTTACATATGACATACTGAACAAATTTAGATTTTTAAATATATCATACAAGCCTAACCCTGATACCCCAATTTCACTGATTTAAAAAAATTCAAAATATTTTATAGAAAATCTACTTTAAAATTATCAAGGGGACTCATCACGGGTAGAGAAGAAAAGTGTTTTCTAAATAGCTCTAGAGCCTTGTTATTCTTAGCATGCAAAGATTTCTCAGTTTCCAGTTCACTTTTGATAGATTCTAGTTTTCTCTCTATTTTCATCATCTTTAAATCATAGTCCAACTTAATCTTTTCTCTGCCTGCAACATCACCTAGCTCAGATTGTTGCTTTAATTTTTTAACAGCTTCTTTTAAATCTTTGTTTTCTAGTTCTAATTTCTGAATAACTTCTCTTGCTTGCAGGAGATCTTTAGTTAAGTTTTTTACATTCCCTGCCTCTTCAGATAAATCTCTTTTTAAAGACTGAAGCTCTCTATCTTTTCTTAAATTGTCTTTTTGAACCTGGTGTAAATAAAGAGTTTTAAAGCAGATTTCTTTTTTGGAATTCAAGAGTTCTTTTTCAGCATTTTCAAAGTCCACTTCTAACTTTCTGCATTTGGCTTTAAGTTCTTCCAGTTCTGCATTCAAGGAGGACAGCTGAATTTTTTGAGAAATTCCTTCTGCACGGTTTTTGTGCATTTCTTGTCGCAGAGCTGCTAATTCCTTTGCATTCCAGATACAATACCCCTCTGTTTCCTCAATGCTTTCTTCAGTTCCAAGACCTAAATTAGTGGCTCTCCGGTAGGCACAATTCCCATCCACTTCCTTCTTTGAAATGTTTATCTCTCCCTCTGTTAACTTTGGTACCCATTCTTGTTCAATTAGTTGGGCAGTGAATTCTTTCCTTTTAAGTTTCTTTTCTTCTTGAAACTTTTTAATTGCTGAATTGTAGATTTCTTCCACTCTCTTTACTCTGTCCAAAGCCAGTTTTTCAGACCAAGATTCGGGCTGATGAGTTTGACTTAAAAAATCCTGTGTGTTAAAATGAGGAGAAAATAACTTTTCCACCCAATGCTTCTCTTGTGCCATTCCTATAGAACCTTCTGCTTGTTCCTGAAAAACAGAATAAAGAAGTTCAAAGTACATAATTTAAAAGGTCACAAAAAGAAAAAGTGAATTGTGAAACTACTTGTGTCTAATTCTTGAAAGATAACCATTTCTAGAGAATCTTTCAGTAACTCTTCATCCAAAGCTAGATTTTTTTAAATGTTATTTGTAAAGTACTTACTATGTGCCAGGCCCTGTATTAAGTGCTGGGGTAGGTACAAGATACACGGTCCCTGTCCCACACTGGGCTCACAGTTTTAGTCCCCATTTTACAGATTAAGTAACTGAGGCACAGAGAAATTAAGTCATTTGCCTGAGGTCACACAGCACATAGCAGGTAAGTGGTGGAGCTGAGATTGGAATCCAGCTCCTCTGACTCTCATGCCCATGCTCTTTCCACTAAGCCAGGCAGCTTCTGATTGGTTGGTAATATGAAAAATGCTTAGAAATCAGATTATGTTAAACATACTGGTGTTGTTAATTCAACTCAGTTTTCTAGAGGTCACTGAGTTGCAGCACTGCCTTTTCAGTTTTAAATGATTAAAGCTCACTGAGCCCTGGGTGAACAAGCTTCGGTGAAGCTTCCAATGCAGACCTCCTCATGACAAACTTTCTAAAACTGCCCCTCTGAACTGAAGTGTAACATTCCACGTAAATTTGATGCCTGGGCCTTTATTTTAGATGAGACTGTCAATAATTTCCAAGTTTGTCAGTTTGCTCAGTAATTATAGAAAGTGAATCTGCTGCATCTAGTGTAATACAATTAGGCCACCAAATATATTTTTCTTGAGACAAAACCGGAATTTGTATCTAATTGCTTAGGTGTGAAAAGCCAGCAAATTAACTCACTGTTTTTGTGCATATGAATTTGATATTTAAAGTATTTTTCCTTTCCAAGAATGGACCACTTTATACGGTAAAATCATTAGGAGAATTTAAATGATACAGATTTTACTGCCTATATTAAAATCAGAGAATAAATTCAGTAGCATGGATTCCTTCCTGGCTATGCAAAAATTAACCCAAACCAGTACGCAAAACCAGTAAGTTTCCCAAATTTTACTAATTCAACACCCCTATCATTCAAAAGGAGGTGAAAACAGCCCAATCAATCAGTGAATGGTTTTCTTGGGTACATTTCAAATTTAGTGTCAGGTCCACACTAGCTTTTAAAGGGTAGGTAAACTACAACTGCAAGATAGACAAACAGATTTTCAATGTTTTCTGCTTACAAATTCACAGAAACACCAGGGTGAGGAGAAGGAAGTATTAATTGTGGTGATAATTCTCCCTCCTTTTTCCTTGAACACCCATCCTCCTCTTCCTTCCCTAATATCTCTTCCTCACCTGTTACGGGAACAAAAATTTGCAGGTTTTGATAGATGCAATTTCCCTCATCCCTAAAAGTTATTAATGAATCATAGCCAGGGAAGTCACAGGCATTATGAAGAAAGGCAGAGAAAGAAAGGAAGAGAAGAAAAACTGGTGCTTTCTAATTTTTCAAGAGTACAGATAAGCAAGCTTCTAATAGGTATTAAAAGTCCCATTTGCCAGCCAAATTTTTTACCAAACCAGTTTCGGTCAGGTGTTTGCAGAAGCAGACTTTCATACTGTGCTGGGCGTTGGTTTTGGAAGGTTCTGGTGGTTCGGTGGGAATAAATGCAGCAGTAATGACACATCAGGACCCAGATCTAGGCTGCAGGAAGGGGACAGAATGGTAGGTGAGCAAAACTGAAAGGAAGTTATAATAACTTTAGTATTTGTTCAGTATGTACTGCATGCCAAGTGCTGGGATAGAGACAAGATAAACAGTCCCTGTCCCAGATGGGGCTCATCTGGGAAGGAGAAGTGGGAAGGAGAACAGTCATGTAATAATTATTTCACAGATGAGGAAACTGAAGCAAGCAGAAGTTAACTGCCCAAATTCACAAAGCAGGCAAGTGGTGGAACCAGGATAAGAACACAGGTCCCATTGGTGCTTTGGGAATCTAAGCTGTGTGTCTGTCTGCCCCTCTAGACTGTAAGATTATTATGGGCAGGGAATATGTTTGCTGATTCTGTCAGGTCAGCAAATCTAAATCTTAGAAAAGTGCTCTGCACATATTAAATACTCAGTAAATACCACTGATTGATTGATAAGCTGCTCTAGACAGGAGGGCTTGGAGATGACAGTCAACTCCTGACTAAAAGAACCCTGTATCCTCAACAATGGATGCACTGAGGTGGAGAGCAACAACTCTCAGACCACTAACAACTTCACAGACTTTGTCTTTTGTCTAGCATATGAGGTTCCACGGGGAATTAAAAAGGTGCTCGTCCACAAGGAACTCAGAAGGTAATGAATAACTAGAAAAAATACGTTCATTTATAGGCCATATCCACATTACTACTTTTAAATATGTTACTTTCTGATGTTTAATATCAAATTTATTTGGAATGTCCCTGTCTTTTTTTCTTCCAATCCAGACCACCTTTTGAAATATTTTCAACTGTAAGACAGGGATAAAAACATTTGCCAAAGTCACAAAACTGAATGAAAATGAAAAGACAAGGTGATTGAAAAACACTGGTTTGAGCATATTACCCGAATATGTAACAAGTCTCTTATTATGGCAAGAAAGAGATAAGCTAGTCACTCCGTCCTGGAAATAAGAAGCCAGACCCATGTCTAATTCCCCCCTATATTCTTTCCCAGTGCATTGTACAGTGCTCGGCGCTTAGAGTAAATGCTCAATGAATTCCACTACTACTATTACCATGAAGATGTCCTTCATTGGTTGGGTTTGTATAGGGCAGGCATAGTCTTGGCTCCAAGCTGCATTAGGAAAACTGATGTTAAGTATCTAATGCCAATGAGTATTGTATCATGCAGGTGGGATCAACGTTTTTGAAGCCACATAATTTGGCACCAGAGCCCATTCTAGAACTCCGAACTCTCCACTTGCACTAGATCATAAATAGCATTTTGGGGCTTTTCCACCCCTCACCTCTGTCACTCCAACCCTCTGCAGCCGTGGAAGACCCAGAGTCCTCTAGACTGTAAATTCACTATGGGCAGGGAATGTGTCTAATGTTGTTATATTGTTCTCTCCCAAGCGCTTAGTACAGTGCTTTATACACAGTAAGCGCTTAATACGATTGATTGAGCAGGCTGAGAAGAAGCAGTGAGGGCAAATAATAATAATAATAATTCTGATATTTTTAAGCACTTACTGTGTGCCAGGCACTGTACTAAGTACTGGGGAGGATACAAGCAAGTCGGTTTGGACACGGCACAGAACCATCTGAATCTCTGGGCTCAGGTATCAGCTTGATGAACTTCCAAGCCAGTCAGGAGGAGATACGCCTGGGGATAAAATCCCTCAGAAATTTCACTACTTCAACCTAAAGTTTTTGAGCCTTTTAATAGAAAGTACTTAACTCATAAGTCATAATGTGGTTAGTGCCATGTAATAACATGTACAGCCTAACATTTCTGTTATCCTGCCATTAAAGATGGCCAGGGCAGAGCCTATGACAGAGGGAAAGGGAGCTGTATTAATAATAGTGGTATTTACTAAATGTTTACTCTGTACCAAGAACTGGGGTAGACACAAGATAATCAGGTTGGGCACAGACCCTGTTCCAAATAGCGCTCACAGTCTATGGGGGAGGAAGAAGAGATATGGAATCCCCATTTAACTGATGAGGAAACTGAGGTACCGGAAGGTGAAGTGACATGCCCTAGGTGGAGCCAGGATTAGGCCCTTGGCCCATGTTCTTTGCTGGCAATCATGCCAGGATCCAGAGGAAGCAGCATGATCTAGTGGATAGAGCATGGGCCTGAGAGTCAGAAGGACCTGGGTTCTAATCCCGGCTCTACCACTTGTCTGTTGTATGACCTTGGGTGAGTTACTTAACTTCTCTGTGCTTCATCTATACAATGGGGATTAAGACTGTGAGTCCCATGTGAGACATGGGCTATATCTAACCTGAATAAGTTGTATTTTACCCCAATGCTTAGTACAGTGCCTGGAACATAAGAAGTCCTTCACAAATGCCATTAAAAAAAAAACTTCATCTGCTGCAACCTCAAGCTCAGACTTTGCCTGAATCTGGAGAAGTAAGGGACAAGAGATGAGCCTGAGCCTGCAGTGCTCTGCACACAGTAAGCACTCAATAAATACAACTGAATGAATGAGAGAACAATGAGGTGCAAGGAGAGAACAGGATCGTTTCGTGGAGTCACTTATTCAGGTCATAAGAATGGTGTTGCTAGCCCCTTCTGCTTCTCTAGCAAATGCTTTCTGGATTAAAGGAAGAGAGGAATGGCTACAATGTGCCCTCTCCTATGTAACAAAAGAAACACATACAGTTTGGGATTCACATTCCATTTGTGCTGTCGGAAACCCACTCATCAACCAAAATGCGTAGATATTGAGGATCCACTCAGTCCTATGAGGAAAAATACGTCTGACTCAGAATGGCCATATACTGAAGTATTGGTGAATTACGGTTGCCTTTAAAATGCATATTGTGTTGAGCTTTCCAAGAACAATTCTTACTTTTTTCTCCTTCCAATGTTTTCAATGCAAGTGGTTCTGGAGGGCAAGGTATTCAGAAGGCAGGCCCTTTGGGGGGGGGCGAGAGGGGGGGCACTTCACAAAAGGCAGGGATAGAGATACAGGGAAAGGGAAATCTATTAGAGAGTGGTAAAGAGAAGAGACAGAAAGGGACAGAGGGAGAGACACAGAAAGAAGATGAAGGGAAATGGAGAGAAAGATAGTCACACTCACTGAAGGAAAGGGCACAAACTCAAATGGAAATTGCAGAAAACACCATATTGTTGGCACAACTACTATTTATGGAAATATTCATGCTGAGAGCATCACTTCAGGGTCCCAGAATGCACCTCTGGGTGTATATATTCAAGGACATTTTCCTGGCCTTAGAGGCCTACAAAGGGAGAAATCGATGTTTGTTGTTTTTTTAAAATTCAAAACCACAAATTTCGTAGTGGCATGAAGGAAAATAAACCATGTTTTCAGTCAAATGAAAGGACTTTTTGTGGTAACAGCTGAAAGTTGTGTGTTCCCACCTGTGCAGATTGAGATATTGGCCTGCAGGACTGCATGCATGACAGTAAACTGGATGACTTCCAGGCTTACCAAGTGATGTCCACTGCCCCAAGGACTTAGAGAGGAGACTGTTTGGGCTGCTCCCTTTGCCCCACTGCCAGGCTACGTAGAACCCAACAGTAATAATAAAAATGATGGTGGTATGTTAACCCCTTACTATGTGCCAGGCACCGTACTAGGCACTGAGGTGGATACAAGCAAATCGGGGTGGACACAGTCCCTGTCCCACTTAGGGCTCACAGTCTTAATCCCCATTTTACAGATGAGGTAACTGAGGCACCGAGAAGTAAACTGACTTGTCCAAAGTCACAAAGCAGGCAAGTGGTGATGGTAGGATTAGAACCCATGACTTGTGCTCTATCTACCACACCATGCTGCTTCTCAAATAATTCCATGGGGGTGAAATGATAAATTGTTTAGGAGGACACATGCTCAACTCTTTCTCTTCACCCCTGATCTCATTCCCTTATCTCCCACTGTTTGCAGAACACCTGTAATTGATATCCTGTCATTATTTCAAACTTATACACCATAGAAGATTGATTAATTGATTACCTCTTCCAGTGCTCTAAAGGGTGCTTAGAAAGAGGTAATACCTTTCAAAATAGATGAATCCTTTATTCCCAGAGGGTCCCCATTTTTCCCCATATATCAATTATCTGGGCATTTATGTTTCTATCCTGGCATATTATAGGTTATAATTAATTGACAGTGTCAAAAAAACCTCCTCATCTTTAGCAAAGTAAGATTAATCAAAGGGAATAATTTTAATATGCAACCATAGTTATGAATATCTGATTGGGCAGAAGCCCTTACCTAACGGTAGCATTTAACACACTTTTGCTCTTAGTGAACCAATGCAATAGTGTTACCATTAATGACATTTTCAAAATATTTCAATTAGACCTTCTTTCATTATTTTGAATTTAAAAAAATTTGTGACACACAACATAAATTTTTATGTTAGGTCTTTTAGATTTTAAAATATGGCACAAAAGGCCAATTTAGTTCAAAACATACAGGGATCAGGTCTGCTAAGTATTTACTGATCTCTCCCAGTATCTTAGTATAGTGCTTTACACATAGTAGATGCTCAACAGGCACTACTGTTGGACCGTTCTGTTCTTTGAGAGTATTCAAAAGTGAGCTGCCCTCTTAAAATTGGAACTAACCATAACATTAAGCGATACGCCCAGTTTTTGGTTATGAGTAAAATCTGTCAAATATAATGAAACAATAGGATCATGATGAATAAGACTTCAATAGTCCTGAAGGGTACTTCAATTTTCAATTTGCATCTTGGAGCAACTCCTGTAATCATCATTATTGTGGGTTTTTTGTGGTATTTGTTAAGTACTTACTATGGACCAGGTACTGTACTAAGCGCTGGGATAGATAAAAGTCAATTAGGTTGGATGCAGTCCATGTTCCACAAGGGGCTCACGGTCTTAATCCCCATTTTACCGATGAGAGAACTGAGGCACAGAGAAATTCTGTGATTTGCCCAAAGTCACAGGACAGACAAGAGGCAGACTCGGATTAGAACCCAGGTCCTTCTGACTCCCAGGTTCTATCCACTCATTAGGCCACGCTGCTTCTCTGGTGTTTGTTTAGCGCTTAGTGTGTTTGTTTAGTTTGTTCAGCGCTTGTTTAATGTGTCAAGCGCTGCACAAAACACTGGGGAAGATCCAAGAAGCAGCGTGGCTTAGTGGAAAGAGCCCGGGCTTGGGAGTCAGAGGTCGCGGGTTCTAATCCCCGCTCCGGCAGTGGTCAGCTGTGTGACTTTGGGCAAATCACTTCACTTCTCTGGGCCTCAGTTACCTCATCTGTAAAATGTGGATTAAGACTGTGAGCCCCACAAGGGACAACCTGATGCCCTTGTATCTATCCAGAGCTTAGAACAGTGCTTGTCACATAGAGAAGCAGTGTGGCTCAGTGGAAAGAGCCCGGGCTGAGGAGTCAGAGGTCGTGGGTTCTAATCCCGGCTCCACCACTTGTCTGCTGGGTGACCTTGGGCAAGTCACTTCACTTCTCTGGGCTTCAGTGAACTCATCTGTAAAAATGGAGATTTAGAAATGTGAGCCCCACGTGGGACAATTTGATTACCCTGTAGCTACCCCAGCACCTAGAAGAGTGCTCAGCACATAGTAAGCACTTAAATACTATAATTATTATTATTAAGCGCTTAATAAATATCAACATTATTATTAAGTCAGACACAGTCCCTGGCCCACATGGGGCTCCTGAAGTTACAGCCTATTTTATCTTTCCCACACAGGGTAAACAACAGAATGGAAAAACTAACCCAATCGCAAGGCCATGAAATTTCCTCTCCCCCAATTCCAGACTCTAGTTTTGGAGAAGCAGCGTGGCTCAGTGTTTAGACCCTGGACTTGGGAGTCAAAGGTCATGGGTTTGAATCCCAGCTCTGCTGCTTGCCAGGGCTGTGACTTTGGGCAAGTCACTTAACTTCTCTGTGCCTCAGTTACCTAATCTGTAAAATGGGGATTAAAAACTGTGAGCCCTACGTGGGACAACCTGTTCAACTTGTATCCCCTCAGCGCTTAGAACAGTGCTTTGCACATAGTAAGCACTTAACAAATACCACCATTCTTCTTCTTCTTATTACAATGACATTAGATGGCCCTTCACCAAACGGATTAGATCAGGCTCTGGCAGCCCGCAGCAGGGCCTCTTCTCCAGGTTCATTCATTCAATCGTATTTCTTTAGCACTTACTGCATGCAGAGCACTGTACTAAGCGCTTGGGAAAGTACAATGCAGCAACAGAGACAGTCCCTGCCCACAACAGGTTCACTGTCTGGATGGGGGTGGGGGAGAAGATAGACATCAATACATGTTTCTGTCTGTCTCCCCCGATCAGACTGTAAGCCCATCAATTGGCAGGGATTGTCTCTACCTGTTGACGAACTATACATTCCAAGCGCTTAGTACAGTGCTCTGCACATAGTAAGTGCTCAATAAATATTATTGAATGAATGAAAATGGTTCCCCAACAGCTATAAACTGCCGGACAAATCACTTGTTCCCTTGGACTGTGAGCCCGTTGCTGGGCAGGGATTGTCTCTATCTGTTGCCGAAGTGTACATTCCAAGCGCTCAGTACAGTGCACAGAGTAAGCGCTCAATAAATATGATTGCATGAACGTGGCTCAGTGGAAAGAGCCTGGGCTTCGGAGTCAGAGATCATGAGTTCGACTCCCGGCTCTGCCACTTGTCAGCTGTGTGACTATGGGCAAGTCACTTCATTTCTCTGTGCCTCAGTTCCCTCATCTGTAAAATGGGGATTAACTGTGAGCCTCACATGGGACAACCTGATTCCCCTGTATCTCCCCCAGCGCTTAGAACAGTGCTCTGCACATAGTAAGCGCTTAACAAATACCAACATTATTATAGAGAAGCAGCGTGGCGCAGTGGAAAGAGCACGGGCTTTGGAGTCAGGGCTCATGAGTTCGAATCCCAGCTCTGCCACTTGTCAGCTGTGTGACTGTGGGCAAGTCACTTAACTTCTCTGTGCCTCAGTTCCCTCATCTGTAAAATGGGGATTAAGACTGTGAGCCCCACGTGGGACAACCTGATTCCCCTGTGTTTACCCCAGCGCTTGGAACAGTGCTCTGCACATACTAAGCGCTTAACAAATACCAAGATTATTACTGTGGATACGAGGTATCCAGCAGTCCCCGGCCTCCTCCCTCCGTGGACGTACCTGGGAGCCCAGCCGGGGGTTTCTAAGCGTGGCGACTCCTCTTTAGCTCCGAGCCACCACGTGCGAGGGCCTCGGGAGGAATTCCTGAAATGAGCTGTTGGCTTTGGAATGAGCACAGGGACCGACCGGGGCGGTGCGCTGGCCTCCCTGCAGAGGTGCAGCTGGGGAGCCGCTGGGGCGTTGCCTTGGCAACGGGGCCTGGCGCTCGAAAGCTCCATCAGCCAGCGGCGGCTCGGCCCTCCCGCCTTCCCCTCTGCGCATGCGCAGTGCCGCCCGCGCCAACGGCTCCCAACCGTTTGGGGCCGCGGCGGGGCCGCTTCTGCGCGTGCGCGCGGGCGGCTGAACGTTAAATTCCTCCCAGAAACGGCTGCCCGGTGCTGACGTTTGGAGCCCAAGCTGTTAATGATGTTGCTATTTGTTAAGCGCTTACTACGTGCCGAGCACTGTTCTAAGCGCTGGGGGAGATACAGGGAAGCAGCGTGGCTCAGTGGACAGAGCCTGGGCTTCGGAGTTAGAGGTCATGGGTTCGACTCCTGGCTCTGCCACTTGTCAACTGTGTGACTGTGGGCCAGTCACTTCACTTCTCTGGGCCTCAGTTACCTCATCTGTAAAATGGGGATTACCTGTGAGCCTCATGTGGGACAACCTGATTACCCTGTATCCACCCCAGTGCTTAGAACAGTGCTCGGCACATAGTAAGCGCTTAACAAATACCACCATTATTATGATTATTCCCCCAGCATTTAGAACAGTGCTTTGGAGCGTGGCTCAGTGGAAAGAGCACGGGCTTGGCAGTCAGAGATCATGGGTTCGAATGCCGGCTCTGCCACTTGGCAGCTGTGTGACTGTGGGCAAGTTACTGCACTTCTCTGTGCCTCAATTACCTTATCTGTAAAATGGGGATGAAGACTGTGAGCCTCACGTGGGACAACCTGATTACCCTGTGACTACCCCAGCGCTTAGAACAGTGCTCTGCACCTAGTAAGCGCTTAACAAACACCAACATTATTATTATAATAAGCACTTAACAAATGCCATCATTATTATTATGATTAAATACCTCAGCTTTGAGGAGGAGGCCAGCAGATAACTTGTAATGGATGGCCTTTAATGGTGATAATAATGATAGTATTTAATAAGAATAATGATGATGTCATTTGTTAAGTGCTTACTATGTACCACCCACTGTTCTAAGTGCTGGGGGAAGATGCAAGGTAATGATAATAATTTTGGTTTTTGTTAAATGCTTACTATGTGCTGAGCACAGTTCTAAGTGCTGGGGGAGATACAAGATAATCAGGGTGTCCACGTGGGGCTCACATTCTTAATCCCCATTTTACAGCTGAGGTAACTGAGGCACAGAGAAGTTGAATGACTTGCCCAAAATCACAGAGCTGACAAGTGCCTGAGCTGGGATTAGAACTCACGACCTCTGACTCCCAAACCTGTGCTCTTTCTACTGAGTGACACTGCTTTTCTAATTTGTTAAGCACTTGTATGTGTATGTGTATTTGTTTAGCACTTACTATGTGACAAGCACTCTTCTAAATGCTGGGGTAGATACAAGATAATCAGTTTGGACACAGTCCACCATGGTTAGTGGTACTTTTTAAGCGCTTACTCTGTGCCAGGCATCCTGACAAAGGAGCCTCAGAGGCATGGCGACTGAATGAATTTGCTTCTGAGTAGCTTCTCCCCTCTGCTTCTCCCTTTTTGGGGTACTTACTGTGGGCTAAGCACTGAGTTAAGTACTGTGGTAGTTGCAGAATATTCAAGTCAGACACAGTCCCTGTCCCACAGGGGCCTCACAGTCTAAGCAGGAGGGAGAACAAGTAAACACCCTCTGTACTTGTGCTGGTTGTGGGCAGGGAATGTGTCTGTTTATTGTTGTATTGTACTCTCCCAAGCACTTAGTGCAGTGCTCTTCACACAGTAAATGCTCAATAAATACAATTGAATGAATGAATAAATATTTCATTCCCATTTTACAGGTGGGGTTACAACCCTATGCTTCATCCCTAGCTCTTTGTGGGCAGGGAATATGACATACTGTTGTATTGTACTCTCCCAAGTGCTTAGTACAGTGCTCTGCACACAGTAAGTGCTCAATAAATACAACTAACTGCTTTTTAAATTTGATACATTTTCAAGCTGGGTAGTCCATATGCAGTTGGTGTCTTGGGTATTCTGCCAAACCTGATGCCCCAGCTTTTTTGTCTTGACTCCCCAGTTACTTTCTCACCCCTTAGCCAGGGCAACAGCTCTTCTTAATGGGGCAGAGGGATGCAGTGGGTTGGAAGAGGGGTCACAACCCACAGTGTTCACTAAAGAAGTAGTAGTAAAGGCATTTATTGAGTACCTACTGATTGCCATGCCCTGTACTGAGCACTCAGGAGCATGCAAGATCTGGGAAGAGAGATATTGTGGATATACGTGTATATACAAATATTGAGGGTGATAATAAATAAATAATGCGATCTCTGTATTCCCAGGGGTGGAGATGAGGCAGAATGGCTGGGCATGGGGCAAGAACAGTCCCTGTGTGACAGGTGCCATTGCAACCTCACCATAGTCCCCAGGGGCACAGGCAGAAGACGCAACCATCCATTGGCACCACATCTGCAGCAGTTAAACAGTGGCGGCACAGGAGGAGGAAGAAAGGGTAAGTGAGATGAGAAGCACCAGTGTTTTGCAACTCTGGCACCCAGCCAGCTCCTTTTCAAATGAAAAGAATGAAGAATACTGTACTTTCCCAATGCTAAGTACAGTGCTCTGCACACAGTAAGCACTTAATACATAACACTGATTGAGACTAAGCTTATTCATTCTCTTTGTTTCTGTGTCTCTCTCTCCCTGTTTTTCTTTCCACCTCTACATACCCCCATCCTCTCTATTTACATTTATATGATCAATCAATGGTATTTATTGAAGGATATGATTGTATATGACAGGTTCCTTGCACATTGACTGCTCAGAGATTTCATTTTATTTGTTGGATCTGCACAAAACGTTGCCAAGCCCTTGTGTACAATATACAATTAATGATACTTATTGAGTGCTTACTGTGTGCAGAGCACTGTACTAAGCCCTTGGGAGAGCACAGTACAACAGAGTTGGTAGACATGTTTTCCACGCACAAGGAGCTTACAGTCTAGAGGGGGTGACAGACATTAATATAAAGAAATAAAATTATGGATATGTACATAAGTGCTGTGGGGCTGAGAGTGGGTTAATTTCAAATGTTTAATACTCTCCTGACATTTTCCCTTTTGCAATAAATACTGACTTTTTAATATTTTAAACTAAACTTTTACTTTAAGAACTTTATTTCAATTTATTTTCTAGGCCATCTTTCAACTCCAGGTGGGAGATGATTATATTGGCCAGAGGGGCATTTAAGGAATTTTGAGTTTTGGCCTTACCCGTAGGGCCATTTATAGAGGGCACATCGAGTCCTCCCGGCCAGCTGGCAGCATGAGAATGGGGGAATGGAGCAAATATTTGAACCACAGAACTGCAGCCACTTCTGTTTTTGATGACTACATGATTCCAATAACTCCCACCTGCCACTCGATAGGCCAAGATTGTAAACTTCTTGAGGCAGGGATCCTGTCTACCTATTCTGTTGTATTCTTACAAGGGCTTAGTACAGTGCTTTGCACACTAACAGCTCAATAAATACCTCTGATTGATATTCGCATTTGTGGTAAGTTAGTGGATTAAACCTTTGGGGAAATAGTGGAGGAGTTAGTGTCTGGTTACGAATGCTGACATTTTGTTTTACGAAAAGGAGGTGATAGTCTCAGGAATAGTAACATTCAGATATAAGGATTTACAATTGTAAAATTTAGAAAACTATGAATGTATAAAGCCTCATTCCCACTCTTTCCACCTACCTATAGGAAAGCCTCATTTCCTGGAGTTCCAGGGCTTAATTTGGGACTGGACTTGCAGAATCACCCCCAAGACCAGTGCCTAGAGCCCTGAGACCTCTAAGATGTGAATTTACATAAAAAGAGAACAAAGCATTCTCAGTCTCCCCTCTGGTGATCATCAAAAGGAGCTTATCTCTCTTTACAACTCAGCCTTTCTCCTTCATCCCACAGGATGGGCAGGGCCCCATCCCCCTCTTCCCCTCCTACCACCCCTAAGGGACAATGCAAGTTTTTGGGCAGCAGGACTTGGTCCAAGAAGTAGAATTCCCTTAATTCCCCATACCTGCTACTTGCAGTTAGTGTCAGGCCACTGGGAGTAACCGTAATAACTGTGGAATTTGTTCAGCAAATTGTGTCAAGGACTGTGCTCAGCACAGGAGTAGATACAACATGAGCAGATTTGGTGATGTGAAAGTACTTTTGATAAACTAAGCCCTGCTAAAATGCAAAGTGGGTTGGATTCAAGGTTTTTAGGGACAAGGATTACTACTCAAAGACAGTGGTCCAAGACTAAGGAGGAGAAAAAAACAGGAAAAGGAGACAATAAAAGACAGATGGATATAGAAAAAAATAAGAGACATAGGGAAAAAAAGAGGTAGGGAAAAGTCAAAAATCAATCATATTTGAGTGCTTACTGTAAGCAAAGCACTGTTCTAATAGGTTGGGAGAGTACAATAAAACAGAGTTAACCTCACTGTGCCTCGTTCTTACCTGTCTTGCGATCCAGCCCAGGCCCGCATCCTGCCTCTGGCCTGGAACACCCTCTCTCCTCAAATCCGCCAATCACATGTCTCCCCACTTCAAAGCCCTACTGAAGGCTCGCCTCCTCTAAGAGGCCTACCCAGATTAAGCCCCCCCTTTTCCTCAGCTCCCCCTCCCCTCCTCATCGCCCCAATTCGCTCCTTTTGCTCTACTCCCCTCCCAGGCCCACAACACTTGTGTATATATGTACAGATCTATAATTTTATTTATTTATATTGATGCCTGTTTGCTTGTTTTGATGTCTTGTCTCCACACTTCTAGGCTGTAAGCCTGGTGTGGGCAGGGATTGTCTCTCTTAATTGCTGAATTGTACTTTCCAAGCACTTAGTACAGTGCTCTGCCCACAGTAAGTGTTCAATAAATAAGATTGAATGAATGAATGGATGAAAGAGTAGGTAAACACATTCTCTGCTCACAATGATTTCACAGTCTAGCGGGGGAGACAGATGCTAATATAAATAAATAAATTACAGATATGTACATAAATGTTGTGGGGCTGAAGGAGAGGTAAATAAAGGGAGCAAATCAGGTCAGTGCAGAAGGGAATGGGAAAAGAGAAAATTAGGGCTTAGTCAGGGAAGGCTTCTTGGAAGATATGTGCTTTCAATAAGGCTTGGAAAGTGGAGAGAGTAATTATCTGTCTGATATGAAGAGGGAGGATGTTCCAGGCCAGAGGTGGAGGTTGGTGAGAGGTCAGCAGTGAGGTAGACGAGATCAAGGTACAGTAAGTAGGTTGGTATTAGAGGAGCAAACTATATGGGCTGGGTTGTAGAAGGAGCGCAACAAGGTGAGGTAGGAGGGGCTAGGTGATTGAGTGCTTTAAAACCAATGGTAAGGAGTTTCTGTTTGATGAGGTGAATGGGCAACCACTGGAGGTTCTTGAGGAGTGGGGAAACATGGACCGAACATTTTCGTGGAAAAGTGGTTCAGGCACCAAAGTGAAGCATGGACTAAAGTGGGGAGAGACAGAAGGCAGGGAGGTCAACAAGGAGGCTGGTGTAGTAATCAAGATGGATAGAATAAGTGTTTGGATTAATGTGGCAGGAGTTTGGATGGAGAGGAAAGGACAGATTTTAGTGATGATGGGACGGTTGAACCAACATGATTTAGTGATAGATTGAATATGTGGGTCAAATGAGACAGAGGAGTCAAGGATAATGGGCTTGCGAGACAGAAAGGATGGTGGTGCTAGCTACAGTGATGGGAAAATCAGGGGGATGACAGCTTTTGGGTGGGAAAATAAGGAGTTCTGTTTGGACATGTTAAGTTTGAGATATCAATGGGACATCCAAGTAGAGATGTCTTGAAGCAAGGAGGAAATGAGAGACTGCAGAGAGGGAGAGAAATAGCATCAGAGAGTTTTAGTAATATACCTGGTTGCACATTTTGGTAGTAATTCAGCATGATTTACTAGTTTGTTAATGACTTACTTTCATCAACCCTCACTGGACTGGGATCTAGGATGGTGTAATGGATAGAGCACAGGCCTGGGAGCCAGAAGGTCATGGGTTCTAATCCAAGCTCCGCCACTTGTCTGTTATGTGACCTTGGGAAAGTCACTTTACTTATCTAGGGCTCAGTTACCTCATCTGTAAAATGAGGATTGAGATTGTGAGCCCAACATGGGCAGGGACTGTGTCCATCCTGATTCGCTTATATCTACCCCAGCTCTTAGAATAGTGTCTGGCACATAGAAAGCTCTGAACAAATACATTAATTATATTAATAATAATAACAATCATAATAATAATTATGTATTTATAAATGTATATATAAAAGTATGTAAAGTAAATGTAAAATGGTAGCAGGCATATTCTTAGCCCGTACAATTTCAAAGTACTATATAATTTCCAATCAAAGTGACTAAGATAATTTAGTCATGTCTTGAGCCTTGTTTAAACAATTTATGGAATTTTATGTGATGTCATATAAAATATGGAATTATGTAGCTCCATATTGAGCTGTCATCCCTTTGTTACCTCCTCTAGTAAATCCTGCTACCCTCATTCTTTCTCCTGGATCCTGACATGGGAAAAAAATTATCTAAAGTCAGGCAGGAAAGTTTTTTATTACATGCAATACATAATAATTTTCCTATAAATCCACCATAATAATAACTGTGGTATTTGTTAATCACTTACTGTGTGGTACTGTACTAAGCTCAGAGGTAGATATAACATAATTAGGCTGGACACAGTCCCCATTCTTCAGGGGGCTTATAGTCTAAGTAGGATGGAGAACAGGTATGTAAATTTCCATTTAACAGATAAAACAGAAGCACAAGAAATTAAAGTACTTTTTCCCAAGATCATACAGCAGGCAAGGAACAGAGCCTAGATTAGAACCCAGGTGTCTGATTCCCAGGCCTGTGCTCTTTCCACTAGACCATGCTGCTTCACCCCAGAGACCAATGTTTCCTTAGAAGGTGAAGATAGTAGAAAGCACTTAATGAGTGTCTATTTTGTGCAGTGCATCATATAAATTAGGTATGGATTGTAGGGTTTTGTCAGATTTGATAATTTAAAAAAAAAAACCTCCCACAAAAAACCCCAAAATCTAAATTTAAAACTTGGAAAAAAAAAGTTTTTTCTTAACCATTTCACTGCCAAAATAATATACTGCAGATCCCCATCCTGAAATGGTCAACTTAAGTCTACTTAGTTCATTTTTGTGATAAATTGCTACTGCCTCCACTGTCATCAATAGAATCAACATGTATTTTGGAATGTGCTATCTGGAAAGTTTGGTCATTTTAAGATGTAATGTATATTGAAGAGTTTTCCTTTTCCCTACTCTTAAGAATCTGGAGTTTTCTTAAAGCTGTGGTATTTGTAAAGAGCTTTCCGTGTGCCAAGATCTGTAATAAATGCTGGGATTTATCTTTAGTAACTATGCCCATGTTTTTTTTTATTATTTCTTATGCATCATCATTTTTGCTCCAGTATATAGCCTTCACCAGAAAACCATGATAGGTTATTGTTGAGATGTAGTTTGATACTGAAGCCATAAACCCCAAATTAAGCAAGGTTTCTTTAGAATTGCCATGTATGCAAACAAGTAATTGTGATGTTGAACTTCTTTTTAGTCATTGGCTTCTTTTGCAAATGATAGAAAAGAGTAATATTATCGAAGAAATAAATCAATTAAAGGTATTACTGAACACTTTCTGTGTGCAGACCACTGTACTAAGCGCTTGGAAGAGTACAGTAAAATAGAGTAGGTAGACATGTTCCTTGTCCACAAGAAGTTTACAATCTAGAGGGGGAGACAGGTATTAATATAAATAAATACATTACGGTTATGTACATAAGTGCTGTGGGGCTAAGGGTAGGATGAATGTCAAGTTCTTAAAGCATACAGATCCCAGTGCATAGGTGATGCAGAAGGGAGAGAGAGAAAGGGAAAAGAGGGTTTAATTGGGGAAGACCTCTGGACTGTAAGCTCCCTCTGGATTTAAACTCATTTTGTTCAGGGATCGTGTCTTCCAACTCTTGCATTGTATTCTCCTAGGCACTTAGTAAGTGTGCTGCACAAAGTAAGATCTCATTAAATACCATCAATGATGGTTATTTTGATGATGATGAAGACCTCTTGGAAGAGATGTGACTTTAATAAAAATTTGAAGGTGAGAAAAGACTGTTGTTTGGGAGTGGAAGTTCCAGGTCAGAGGAAGGTTGTGGCTAAGGGGTCGGCAGTGAGAAAGATGGGATTGAAGTACAGAGAGAACTGTATGAAAAATACAAGCTAAAATTTAAAGTTTAAGCCCAGCATTCACTCTAATGAGAAACAAATAAAAGTATATAATATATTGTTTTTAATCTGGAAAAAACATTTTATGTAAAAATATAATTCATATGCAGAGATAAATACAAAAATCTATGCCTTTGAGAAGCAGCGTGGCCTGGTGGAAAGAGCTAGAGGGCCTGGCTTCTAATCATTCATTCATTCAGTTGTATTTCTTGAGTGCTTACTGTGTGCAGAGCACTGTAGTAAGCACTTGGGAAAGTATACTACAGTAATAAAAAGAGACAATCCCTGCACACAGTGAGCTCACAGTCTAGAGGGAGTTCCCAGCTCCAATTCTAGCTCCATTACTTGTCTGATGATGTGAGATGGGGCAAGTCACTTAACTTCTCTGTGCTTTAGTTAACTCATTCTGTAAAATGGGGATTAGGACTGTGAGCCCTATGTGGGACAGGGATTGTGTCCAACATGATTAACTGGTATTTACCCGAGAACTTGGGACAGTGCTTGAGACATAGTAAGGATAATATAATAATAATGATATTTGTTAAGCGCTTACTATGTGCCAAGCACTGTTTTAAGCATTACAACCTGATATCTTGTATCTACCCTGGTGCTTAGTATAGTAACTTGCACATAGTAAGTGCCTAACAAATATTTTAAAAAGGATCTTAGAATATAGAGGAAAGCAACGAAAATGAGATCCAAAGCACAAACAAAAATTCATGGTAAAATATATAAAACACATATATCAAAAATGTGCATAACTGACCCAAGACAAAAATGACTGTGTGTAACACTAGATATAAAGGCAATCATATATGTGGATTATTAAAATGAATCAAGCATGGATTATCTGGGAAGGTTTCATGGGACTGATAAGTGTTTATGTGTTTTTAAGAAGGGAAGGCACATGATAGAATAAAGAGAATGGTGGAAGGCATTCAGGCAGAAGAGAAGTTTTTGTAAAGACTCAGAGGCAAAAGTTGTTAAGTGCAAAGAGATGGTGAGCAAATAAATTTGGAAGAGATGGAGAGTGTAGGCTGGGTTAAATTAGGAGATGAAATGCAGTTGAAAGAAGGGAGTCAGAGTGAGGCTCATAACTAGTGAGTTCCTTCTAGTTATAGCTCTGCCACTTGTTTGCTGGGTGACTTCAAGCTAGTCACATAACTTTTCTGTGCCTCAGTTTCCTCATCTGTAAAAAATAAAAATCTGTTCTCCCTCCCTCTGAGAATATGAGCCCTTGTGGGTCAGGGAATGTTTCTGATCTTGTATCTTTCTGAGTGTTTGGCACATAGAAAGAGCTTAAATCAATACCATCATTATTATTATTGTTTTAGTAGCTTAAATGGTAGTCACATCAAAAGGGGGGATTTTACCAGTCCAGTTATTTAGATACCTTATAAATGGCTGAAAAGTAGTATTCCTCAGAGAGTAGTTTGTCTTGTGCTTCCCTAATGGCACCAACTGGTTGCAATGCACACGTTCCATCCTTTTGATAGACAATGTTTCTTTGTATTTTACTTCTTCCTCCAGCCTGGTTCCATCCTTGGAAATGCGATTCACCCCCTCTTTCTTGAGAATTCACTTGTACTACTTACTCGGTAAGCCCCATGTGGGACAGGGACTGTGCCTGACCTAATTAAGTTCTATCTACCCTAGCACTCAGAACAGTACTTGACACTTAGTAAGTGCTTAACAAATACATCATTATTATTACTATCATTCTTATTCCTAACAATAATAATAAAATTACCAGTACAATATTTGGTAAACTTTGCACAGGACTGTTCTCAAAGAAAGTAGGGATGGTATAGAACAAGATTAACCACGTGGATTGCATTGATTTGAATAACTCTAAGAAAATGAAGAATACTTTGGTTAGCAAAAAAAAGGCCTTGAAAATAAAGCTAAAAGTATATTTTTCCTGTTCTATAAAAACCTTTTAATGCCTGCTCATAGAATACTGTGCACAAGCCAAGCCCTGAATCTTTGGAAAGATGTAATACAGTTGGGGAAGGTGTGGAGAAGGTGTGGAGAAGGGCCATCAACATAGAAGACAGAACTTAGTAATACCTTCTAAGTTGTGGGGAAGAAATATATAGATGAGCTACAGACATGATATCTGTGCCTGAGGTGGTGGGGAGGAGAGCAACAGGGACATAAAGGAAGTCGAATAAAGGTACAGAAGGCATGTCTTGTCTTATGCTGTTGAGTCGTTTCCGACCCATAGACGCATGTCTCCCTGAATACTCCACCTCCACCTGCAATTGTTCTCTGCAACTGTAGAGTTTTCTTAGTAAAAATATGGAAGTGGTTTACCATTTCCTTCTTCTGTGCAATCAACTAGAGTCTATGCCCTCAACTCTCTCCCAAGCCGCTGCTGCATGGGAGCAGGTGAGTTTTGACATGTAGCAGATAGCCTTCCACTTGCTAGACTCTGCCCAAGCTAGGAATGAAATGGGTATGCCTCTGCTTGACCCTCCCGTAGTCGAAGCTACAGGTCCGTTTCTGAGAGGGGACAGAAGACACAGTCAATGACAAATATGAAAGGAGCAACAGAATTTAAGCACTCACATAGCTCAGACCAACAAGTCGCAGAAGTCATAGCTTCTCAATGTTCTATAAGTTCGGAAGGGTACACCACCAGTGGTCAAGTCCATCCCCAGGCTGCATCAGGGAACTCAGTGAATCCTGCTGTCCCAGGAGAGGGGCAGCATCTGAACCCTGGGCAGCAGGCAAAAGGAAAATGGTGGCTGTCTCAGATGGTTGCCAGTGGTTGAGTTCTTCCCAGCTAAAACAGGGGACCATGGGTACCCCAGTGAGAAGTATGAGAATAGAATGAGGAAACTAAGATGCTTCAGTCTGGAAAGGTGATGGATGAAAGGAACTATATTTAAAGTATAGAGCATTATGAAGGGTGTGGTTACGATCTGAGATGTCAACATTTCATTTTGAGATAGAGGGCAAAATTGGGCAGGGATTTCAGGAGGGCATGGGGACTGAGAAGGGATAGGCTTCAAAGAACTAATGGACCAGAAAGCCACCATCTGGGGTCTTTTCTGCCTTGTTTGGACAGTCTCAAATAACACCTAATGGTCAGGATTGTTGCCCACCAAATCCCAAATCAACAGATGGACATAGCATCCATTGAAGCTTGAAGTTGGTACATTCAGAACAAACAAAAGAAAACATTTCTTCACATAGCAGGTGGTATGTATTATAATTTGTTACCTCAGGAAGTTGTACAGGTTGAAACTATAAGTAGATTCAAGAAAGGTTCTGATAAGCTCCTTAAGAGCAGGGGTCGTGTCATGTATTATATTATCCAAGTGCTTAGTACTGCACCATAATGACACTCAATAATTACAACTGGTTGATCAAGAATTCTATAATAGGCTATTAGAGGGGAAAATTAGGATGAGAAGCAACAATTAGTGATAGATGGTATATCACCAAACGTCTATCAATCAGTCAGTGGTATTTATTGAGAGCTTACTATGTGAAGAGGACTGTACTAACAACTTGGGAAAGTAGGGTGTACAGTACAACAGAGTTGGTAGACACAATTTTCTGTCCCAGAGTGCTTACATTAAGTCTGGTGTTAAGGAGTGCAATCATTACACAGTTCCTTCTAACATCCTGATAAGACAGATGAATTCTGGACTAGATGGACCATTTGTTTAATCAATCAATCAATTAAATTTATTGAGTGCTCACTATATGCAGAGCACTGTGTAAGCGCTTGGAAGAGTTCAGTACAACAGAATTAGCAGACACATTCCCTGCCCATAAAAAGCTTACAGTCTATTGGGGGAGATAGACATTAATATGACTAAAGCATTTGATCCAGCAATGGCAATTAGATCCTTATCTATGAGAAAAATTAGGGGCATCCAGTTCTTCCATGGGCTTAATACAGTGCTCTGCACATAGTAAGGCTCAAGAAATACCATTGATGGATTGTAAATGGGACAACTGACCACCATATTTGTAGCACAGACATCAACCAAGACTGACCCTGCGAGGAAGATACCAGCTGCACTAAGGGCACAAAGTAGAAAGGAAAATTCTGAATGAAATTGGCATTTCTCTGTGAAGAAATACAATTTGGAATGATTAGGTCCTTGCTTGCTATAGAATGTTCTCGTACAGTTCACACAATAAAACCTGAAGTACTTGTTAAGAGAAAAGCCCTAAAATGATAATGCGAGTCTTAGAATTAATTGTATCTATTGATTTGTTGAAATTATCACACAAGAGAACTATTTACAGAATTTAAAAGTTTGAAAATTGTAAGAGGAAACAATTGTAATTGAAAAAACTTTCAAATAGTAAGCAGATGGAATCTTTTATCAACTAGCTACCCTACTGCACTTTGGCGCTTCAGCATTACTTTTTCTTCTATTAGCAATCTTTTTAAGTAGTTTTCTTGAAAGTTTAGTTGGTTCCAGTCTAAATAGAATGAAGTTTAAACAATTTTCTTTATAACCTTGTTAGGATATTAATAGTTGACTTTTTCTAATTTTCATCAAACCATTGAGGCCAAAAAAAAAGCAGTTGTGAGAATTGACAAATTAATGGAAATTTTCAAATTATATTTCCTAATAATCTCAATTTATTGTCTTCATGTGTTTCTGATGGAGGAGCAGATAAATCATTCAAAATCTAGGACAGCTAAGACTCTTCATAAAATGCAGTGAGCTGCAACAATAATCAATAGCTTTTAGCCTAATAATAATACTAATAATAGTTATGACAATAACACCAATGGCATTTAGAAAGCACATACTATATGTTAAGCACTTGTATGCTTACAAAATAATCTAATAAGAATCATAAGTATAGCAACTTCTAAAATAATAAAAATAGTGACTAATTTTTCTCAGAAGAATAACACCAAAACATGCAAACACTGAACAGTTTAATGATCAATCCCCGCTATTCAGAAAGTACTCTTTTAATGAGTTGATATTTTCATATGAATATTACTGTTTATTTTGGAGGACACAGGACATTTTTATTTCCTTTTCAAGTGACTGAATTTTATGTTGCATAAAGTACACATAGGACTTACATATAGGTTATACACACATTCTTTTAAAATAATGCAGCTAATTGAAATACTTTTCAAAGCCTAAGTATTAGTAAAGTAGCAATATGCATTTGAACAGCAATTTCTCTCCAATGCATTTTTTAAAATGTAAACTAAGCCCTAGACTCTGTAGTGTTTTAGAGTTGTGGTTGCATCATGCTAGTTAAATGCGTTTTAAGTAACTAATCAGGCAGCCTTTTAATATAGAATTTTAGGTTCATTAGAACAAAAGGATGCACTTTTCACGACCTTGGGAGCCTGTGACCATTGGGAGATAAAAAGGTTGGTGACACTAAGGAAAACTATTGTTCAGAAAAATAAGCCTCTCCAAGGGGCACCAGGAATCCACAATAAAATCCCTGTTTCCAAGAAAATTCAGGCATTTCCATCAAAAAAGACTGGTAAGATAAATAGAATGTCCTCATAAGCCACAGGTTCTTAATAATGCAAAATGTCTAAGTCCACCGTAAACAAAGAACCAAGAAAAACTAACATCTACTAACTCAAGTTTCTCAAGACCCAGGTCATGACCTAAAGTCTGGTCACAAAGGTAACTCAGAAGCATTCACTTTTACCAAAACTGCTAGGAGCTTATTTTGGGGAGCATATAGTTACTCCTGTGTGGGTTCTGGAAATCAGGTGATTATCGAGGACTCTTTCTGTTCATAAAATTTTTTAAAAGTATCCCTTGTCAACTACTTTTAAGAAGTATCAAAGCATTCCTATTAGTAATCAAAATCAACTATAACTGTTATTAGTTTAATGTCCAAATGTTTAAATGATCAGCTACCAGAAAAGTGATGATAGGAAACTCTGTTAAATATGAGGTCACCAATTTATCCTACATTTTCTATTATTTGGGCACCGATAACTTAAGCACAACCAGTATATATTTCCTTCTATTTTCAATCCTCTAGGAGGCAGGAGTCAACTATTTTGTTGCACAAGATAAACAAAGTTGTTGCTACGCCACATGGTTTCTTGACCATCAGTACTTCCAGAATTCGTTTGTGGTTTCTGGAAAACAGCAAGTTTTACATATAAGGCTTTATTAGTTATTGTTGCTGTTAATCATACACTGTTGAAGGTGGTGGTAAGATCTTTTATTTCAGTAAAATGGTTACTAGAAAGAAGGTGTCTATCCTACAATTTAAACATATTCTTTCATTCTTTTATTTCGAATTTTTCTAAGGGAAGATAAGAAATATACACCAACTTTTATGGTTCTTAAAAGTATTTTCATGTAATATTTTCCAAATCAATCAAAAGAAAAAGTTAAATATCTTGTAAAATGAATAGATTTTTTAAAAAAGAGTTCTGTTTAGTAATAGCACTGAAAAGTTTAGACTGTCACTGCTAAGGAGCTTTTCTGCTTTGGGACCGGCATTATAACTTCTTTAGTATTTGTTCACTGAAGCGTGAGAGGGCAAAAAAGCCACATCCTTTTATCTCCTGAGAGGTTTTTAAAATAAATTTTTTCAAATGTTACCAATTTGGTTGACAACAAAAATATGCTGATTTCATTTTATTAGATGAACAGCTTATTGCCCAGTTCTTATGGTTAGGGAGGAGTTTAGTATTCCGGTTTAGTTTCATTGTTTTGACTGAATTTTTGAAACATAAATGCAGTCAGAAAGACTACAATTTTGGAAGAAATCATGTGTGTTTTATAATGTATCAGTATTCGTTCCACTTAAGTGAAAACATTTCAATTTTTAACCAACTTTTCCACTCTGAATTACTCAAACCAGAAGAACATTCTGACTTTTAGTTCATTTTTGAAACGAATCTTTATAAAATACTGCTGCTGCTGCTGTAGAATTTTGGCTGAAGAAATAAAACTAGTTATGGGTAAGTGCTCCCCATTGATCAGTCAGGCTTCCAATATTCGTTTAAAAGAAATAAACCTATCCAATCTATATATTTTGGGTCTCCTAAATTAGACTATTTTGTGCACAAAGTGTCACTGCTTTATTAAATATACAACATGGGCAATAATACACTAAGTGGTCCCCCATAGGTCTGAAAGAGTTAATGCTCCTCCAAAATGACTTATCTGGGAACAAAGTAGACCCTTATTGCAGCCTAAATTTTGCCCTGTGGGATTAAAATATTTGTGTCTTCAGTGTTTTTAGATGATCCATTAGTTCCTCATTGATTCAATCCTTGACTTTTATAAACTAAAATACCTAAACCTCAAGGGGTTAAAATTTAATTTTAAATTATTTGACAACAGACACAAACTTTAAAGCTTTTGCCATTAACATGAATGACTGGTGCGAAGATCTCACTAGGCAGGGGTGAGAGTGTCTCTGGTCCAATTTAATCGGTAGAGAATTGTGTTGCCTTCAAATCATTTGATTTGAAAAAGAATGGAGTTTTTCAAAAGGTAAGATTAGACCCTTTATTTTAGAGACTGGTGCATAGTGCCTACACCCCTACATAGTAAACAATGACTTAATGGTCTGAAAGAGTTAATGCTCTCCCAAAGTTCCTAATTTACTAGGAAATAACTTTAGGTTCTGGATGAATTGGGCTCCATACTCTTTCCAAATACTGCCATTCAATCTTGAAAATAATCCTGTCTGTACAAAATTTAGCAAGACTGCTGAACTTTGAAGCCTATTTAGTCTTTATAGACTGTGTTCAGTCAATTAATAGTATTTATTGAGTACCTACTGTATGTGGAGAACTAAACTAAGCACTTGGAAGAATACAGTAAGGATAGGATACACAATTTCTGACCTTAAGGAGTTTACAATTTAATGAGGGAGACAAACATAAAATTATGTATAGTTAGGAAGCTAAGGGGAATATAAATATGTGTTAGTGAATAAATAAGTGCTTAAACAGTAGAGTATGTGAGTCAATATGTGCACAAATGCTACCGGTAGCTGTGAATACACAGTGCTGAGGTCTTTTTTTATGGCACTTGTTTAAGTAATAATGTTATTTGTTAAGCGCTTACTATATGCAGAGCACTGTTTTAAACACTGGGGTAGATACAGGGTAATCAGGTTGTCCCACGTCAGGCTCACAATCTTAATCCCCATTTTACAGATGAGGTAACTGAGGCACCGAGAGGTTAAGTGACTTGCCCACAGTCACACAGCTGACAAGTGGCAGAGCCGGGATTCGAACCCATGACCTCTGACTCCAAAGCCCGGGCTCTTTCCACTAAACCACGCTGCTTCTCAAGTTTAAGTGCTTGTTAAGTGCCAGGCACTGTATTAAGCACTGGGATAGATAGGAGATAATTAGGTTGGACATAGTCCCTGTCCCAGTAGGGCTCACATTCTAAATTGGAGGGAGGAGGATTTAATCTCCATTTTACAGATGAGGTAAGTGAGGCACCAAAAAGTTAAGTGACATGCCCAGTGTCACCCAGTGGACAAGTGGGAGAGCTGGATTAGAACCCAGGTCCTCTGTCTCCTGGACCTGGGCTCGTTCTTCTAGGACATGCTGCTTCTCAGGTGGCAGTAGGCAAGAGTAGGCAAGGAATTCCCATGGGCAAGTTATAGCCTATCAGTCAATTTAATCCAACCACTAGGGCCAGTGGGCCGGGCTGCTATTTTATACACCGTTCTGCCTTCAGAACTCCTGTCTAACATTAAGCTTGTCACAAATGCAGTCAGCAGTCCTGCATGCTGCAGCTCCAACAGGTAGAGACAGAAGTTACTGACTGAGTCTGGGTCTCTCGAAGCCAGGTAGCATCTCCTCAAGAAGTTAAGAAACTTTCACTTTACAAGCTCTCTTCCTCCCCCTGATAAAACCTGTGAATGACCTTTGCTACACTACAAAATCTGTCCCTCTGGCTAAAATAATCACCCACACCTGTTCTTAAATTAGGTAACCAGATATCCCAGAATCGGTGGGGTGACCATTCTTTTGGGGTGTAGGTGAAGGGCTGGGGTGTAGGTGAAAATCTCTTGGAGGGTTGAGTGTCTGATCTGGTCTTTCTGGATCATTGATGGGGTAATATATCTTCCATCCATATCCAGCGGTAGCCCACAAGGACAAATTCCAGGGTAGTTAGGTAGCTGGGGTTGATGCCAGGCTCTGGCTACTACCGCTATCCACCACTGCTATCCACCGTTGCCCACTGCCTCTTCCTCATCTTGGCTGGCAGGGATGCTGGAGAATAAAAGTGTCTTTAGTGAAAGTGTTGCCTTGCCCTCTGGGCTAGGCAGAACTCCTAGGGTTAGGCTGTGGTGGCATCAGCCCTAGAAACCCCAGAAAAACTGGTGGACCTACATAGTGATGGTGGCCCCAGGGATCTCCTGGGGCTGGAAAGTTATGGAAACCCTAGCTATTACTACAGAGATGGTAAATTCCTCTCACCCTCTTTCCCTTTATTGCCCCCATCCTTTCTTTCTTTCTCCATTTCAAACCCTCTCCTCTTCACTGTTTCCCTTCTCAGTGCCCTCTCTATTTTCTTCCCTTTTCTTACTTTCTTTTTTCTTCCCTTCCCTTCTCCCCTTCCCTTAGAAAATGGTGGTAGGTTTGTCATGCTGGAGAACAAGGTTACATCCATTTTTGACATGGGAAACCCGTTTTAGAACAGAGCTCCACAGCTTGTGTGTTGGGGGAAACTCCAAAGAAACTTGTGTTCTGAAGGTTTCGCCTTGACACAAGCTTGGTTTTCCCACACATTTGCAGGTGAGCTTCAGTCAATCACTTGTATTTCTTTCTCCATTTCAACCCCTCTCCTCTTCACTGTTTCCCTTCTCAGTGCCCTCTCTATTTTCTTCTTCCCTCTTCCCTTGTCTTACTTTCTTTTTTCTTCCTTTCCCTTCTCCCCCTCCCCTAGCTCTCTCTTTAACTCTCCGTACCTTTTTTCAGGCTATCCCACTAAGCCGACAGGAAATTTTCTCACCTTACTCTAAAGTGTTGCTTTCCAAACCTTACAGATGGGAGACACACACACCCTTACAACATGGGTACTAATAGGGTGTCCACAGACGGATCTCACACCTTCCTCCTTTCCAGCCTGTTTCCCTCTAGACTGTAAGCTTGGTATGGACTGGGAATTTATCTGTCAACTCTGTTCTATTGTATTCTGCACACAGCAAGCACTCAAGAAATACAATTGATTGACTGAAGCTCACCTGCAAATGTGTGGGAAAATCAAGCTCTTGTCAAGGTGAAACTCAGAGAGCACAAGTTTCTTTGGAGTTTCCCCCAACACACAAGCTGTAGAGCTCTGTTCTAAAATGTGTTCCCCATGTCAAAAATGGATGTAACCTTGTTCTCCAGCATGACAAACTTACCATCATTTTCCAGGGCAGTATCCATAAAAGAGGTTCTGGGGCACAGCTGGTGCTGCAGAAGTGTTGTAATACGAATATAGCAAATGAACATAAACAATTAAAATAAATTAGTTAAGGGCTTATTTTCCTACAACTGGATAGTTACTTGAGTAGGTACATTCATTTTCTTCATCAGAACATGTTGGGTCTTCTGAACTAGTTTCTCAGCATATCTGTGTGATTTTTTTAACCAGATGTCAAATATTCACTAGAATCCTTTCCTGTTTTTTTTCTTTTACGTCTTTTAAACTTGTACAATAAAGAGATATATTTATTTCACTTTTAAGAAAAAGGGAACTCCACAGGCAGTTGAAAAAACATGAGAGCATTTGGTTTAAAGACATCTGAAAATATTCTCAATCCCATTTGTCTCTCTCTAAGCCAAAATGGGTCAGGATAGTTTTCCTTGATTTAAGTATGTTGCTTTGTGACCATTTGGACAGACATTATTATTGTTTGAAACAGTGATTTTCTTTAACATTTGTTAATGAAAATTTATGGCTAAGAGGAAGAAATGGTAACATTCCTAGTGATTCTCTGGGAATCAGTCAATCAATCATTAGTATTTTTTGAGCACTTACTCTTTGCAGAACATTATACTAAATCCTCGGGAAAGTCCAAAATAATAGAGTTAGTAGACATGGTTTCTACTATCCAAGAGTTTACAATGTAGTGGGAAGCTACTGCTGTCATAGCTGTGACCCAATTCTTGGAGCAACTGCTGGAGCAGGATGAAATAAATCCTGGAGGAAAGGAGAACTGATCAAGACCTTCCCTTTTCCCCCATTTGTCACAGTGTCACCACAACTACTCCTCCCATTTAAACAGATTCATTCAGAGCCCAAGCAATCCTACACACCTACAACCACCAACAGAATCTAATCTACTTCCATAGAAACATCTTCAACTGGGAGGAACCAGAGCAATCTTATCTCTTAGAACTGATAGAAGAAGGTGAGTCAAACAGGCTATAACTGAGTAAACAGGCTATAACCATCACTAAGCTCCTCCTCTAGTCTGTAAACTCTTTGTGGGCACAGATTGTGCCTACCTACTCTGTTGTATTGTACTCTTCCAAGCACTTAGTGCAGGACTCTGCCCAAAGCACTCAAACATCACTGATTGGCTGATTGATTAATTGATTCTGCCACTGTCACCATCGCAACTAACTAGGCTGAAATTTAGAGCAGGCCCTCTAAAAGCTGATGCCGGATACAGGCCAGACAGTGGTGGGGAGAAGTTTCTGGGATCAGAAACTCACCACCCAGTACAGAAGCAGCAAAACAAAATTGAAATTGGCACCACGCTGCTAGATGTACTCTTTTCTGCACCATCCCAGGCAGTCAGCAGCAGAGAGGCAGCTTCTCTTTAGGGGAAGCAGCATGGTCTAATGGAAAGAGGAGTCAGAGGATGCGGGTTCTATTACCAACTCTGCCACTTGTCTGCTGAATGACCTTGGACAAGTAACTTAACTTTTCTGAGCCTCAGTTCCCTCATCTGTCAAATGGGGATTAAAACTGTGAGCCCCAAGTGGGACAGGGACTGTGTCCAACCTGATTACCCGCTATCTGCCCCGGCATTTAGAACAGTTATTTGACACATAATAAGTGCTTAACAAATATTGTAATTATTATTAACGGTAGTAGCTATAGCATATTTGACTTCCTTTCTCCCGCTATTAGGACTTGTGACTTCTTTACACTGAAGATGTTGCTGTATGGGCAACATCAACCTCTGTGTGTGCATGAATGTTTGTGTTAGTTATGAATCCTGTCCTAAGAGTGAAGAAATGTTAGTCCAAGCCCCACTTCTCTCCCATGGACACTCTCTAAATCACCCTCCTTGGACTCTTACTGGGAGTCCTGGGGCTTGAGCCTCTGGCCCACAGCAACAGGGTAAGGAAAGACCTATATCCTGATAGTCCACATCCCTGGTATATTTTCTTAGCAGTAGAAACACATTTGATCGGCATTTACCAACTGCTGAACTTGAGAATGTAACCAGATTTAACACCAAGTTCTTCAGTACTTGATGCAATGTGACTTCACCTGGGCCTTTTCAGGCACATTTTGCTGAATTTAGTCATAAAACCTCTCCCTACTTCCACAAACAATTTTGGGATATTTATGCTATTTTAAGGAAAAAAAAAATTTTTGGATGGGCACTTTAGTAGTAAGCCCAAGGAAAGCACTACATTGTATGATGTTCTGCCTAAATTAGTGAATAAGTGTGGGTGTGTGCACGTGTGTGCGCATGCATTTTCATTCATATGGTTGAGGGAAAGAGAATGGGGAAGGCACCCAGGAAAAAGGAAACTGAGGGGGATTCAGGAAGATTGGAACTGGAGAAGGTACAGAAGGGCAGGGTGAGGGGGTAGGATCCAAAGGGGAAGAGTGAGAGACTAACCCTTGCAAAGTCTGGGTGTTTTTCCTTGTAAAATTTAAGGAAGCTGTGCTTCCATTGTCATGTTTTTTTTATCAACAGAAAATCATCATGATTATCCATGAAGAGAATCCCTAAACCCATTCTTTTTTTATTCATAGAAAACTTATTGACTATTTCAGATTCATAAAGTGTTTATGGTTTATTTACAACTTTAACCATATCCTTTCCTCCAGTCTACAGCTTCAATATGTCAGATGGTAAACCTATAGGCCAAGACTATAGAGGGGTAATATGCTTTATGAAAAGTATTTTCAATAGAAAAATCTCATTTTCGACTGAAATTTGAAGGGGCAAATAAATTGTCAGTGATAGCACATCTCAGTCTTTTCCACTAGCTTTAATGCAACTTCATCATGCTGCCATCGCCATCCTGGGTGGCCTCAGGTAAGTCCTAAGATTTAAGACAGGCGGAAATCAGTGCAAAGTACAGCTCACCAGCATAGAGGAAGCTTATTTGTTTAATTTGTGCTGGACAGCCCAATTTTCAGCTTTTTCCCCTGTCCAGTATCAATATAACACTGGAAACCTTTATCTCTGTTATTTTTACCTCAAGTGACCAGCCTCCCTCTGCCCTAGATCCAGCTACCAAATTCCTTGACCTGCAAGTAAGTAACAGGAGTTGGGAGGAGTACACAGGGGTTCTGGAGCAGAGAGGAGGATTCAGAAGCCCCTAAAGAAGGGATCCAGGTTTGGGTTGACCTCTGCAATGTGTCCCTTATGATATCAATAGGGCAGTCCCTTGGTCACTTATCAGCAGGGCCACTGTTTGCAGTTGAGTGGCTCAAGATGAACTGGTATTTTACAGATCTACTTCCCCCCACAATAGCCCTATTCCTCAAACCACATCCTCAGATTGCACCTATGTGGCACTGTTTCCATAAGCCAGCTGTACTCCATGTTTAGTCTGTAGAGGATTCCTTAGGGAGACTACTAGAGTGACAGGCCCATCTACTCTTTTAACCATCTCAGCCCAACCCCACCCACTGGTTCAGGGATAGAGGCAGGAAAAGTTCTGTTGCTCTTGAGGCTCTGCTGCCTGGAAATGGCATTGGCAAGCCCTTAAAATTGGTAGAATTGGGGGCCCATATAATGCACCCACCCCTAAAACTGGCTCCAGGAATCCTTCATGCAGAAATGACCCAATGCTAAAACTGCCCTTTTTTCATTCTATAAATGAAAAAAGTCCAACCATGCTGAATTGTGACAAAAAAGTATTAGCAACAAACTCCCCTATTGTTAGTTGGCCATCAAACCCTGTACTACTAAAACCAAAGCAAATTCCATGAAACAATTCGAAATAGACCAGTGTAGACACTCTTGTTAAACCCATATTTCAGAATACCTGTGAAATCACTCAATCTCGTTACTGAGGGCTTACTGTGTGCAGAGCACTATACTAAGCACTTGGGAAAACATACGGTAACAGAGTTGGTAGACATATTCCCTGCCCACAAGGAGCTTACACTCTCCAAGACATATTTTCACCAGCTGCACAAATATGCGAACAGTTCAATTTAACCCTCAAGAGAGTAATGTACATTTTCTCTCAAAACTATTGGATGTGTGCAATATACTAAAAAGTGAATGTTTCTCTTTTCCATGGCACTCTCATGACTTTATTATCATAAGTAGCAGAAACAGTGGGGCTCAGTTGCAAGAGCACGGGCTGGGGAGTCAGAGGTCATGTGTTCTAATCCCAGCTCTGCCACTTGTCAGCTGTGTGACCTTGGGCAAGTCACTTAACTTCTCTGTGCCTCAGTTACCTCATCTGTAAAATGGGGATGAAGACTGTGAGCCCTACGTGGGACAAACTGATTACCTTGTATCAAACCCTAGCACTTCGAACAGTGCTTGGCACATAGTAAGTGCTTAACGAATACCAACATTATTATTAACTGACAAAGGAATATTTTGTAATTTTGCCTGGATATGAACCCCATGTTTTAAAGCTTCATATCTCTTCTTTGGACAGGAATCTAGACTAAGCTGTAAATTCCTTTGATGGCCAGAATCATGTCTACCAACTATTGTACTATTATTGTCTACTGTACTCTATCAAGTACCTAGTACTATGCTTTGCACACAGTAAGTGCTCAATAAATACCACTGATGAATTCAATCATCATAGGTGGAAATCAAAACATAGCTTCATGGAGATATCTGAAAACAACATTTTGCATTAATAAAGAGGCATTTATAATCACTTATGAATGTGCCCAACATTACACTTCATTCCTAGTTTTCTCTGATTTTCAAATGAAAGGAAGAATTCTCATTTTTTTTCCTGAGGAGTAGTTTCAAAGCGTGAATCAAACCTGCTTTCAAAGGACATAAAATGACCTGATTTTTCCTTTTATTTTCAGTATTTGTTGCTTTTGGGAATCATATTTCACTCTAAAATTTGTTTTGTACAACTTGCTTAATTTTAAAAATGATATAAAATCTAATATGAATCAGATCACAGAATGCTTTTTCAATTCTATACTCTGAATTAGTAAAGCTGAAAATATTTAATATTATTAAGGTCTAGGGAAATCAAATTCAGAATGGGTACCTTATGTTTATTAATTACTGATCTCAAGTACGGTTTCAGTATGGTAAGTTTAATATAGACTTGGTAACATCCAGAACCACAGGAAAGTTATAGCACTCACAATTCAATAGCAAGAGGAAAATTTTTGGTATCAGTTTGATTAATAGGCAGGTAGTAGTCAGTTTCAAAGATCCTGTAAATATAGAAAACTAAACATGTAGAATGCATGTTAAAGAATGTACATAGAGTATATGAAGTGTTTATGAGATTGTTCAGTATCTGATACTCAAATAAATATAAAGTCAAAGTACTATTTGAACCATATAAAATTATGTTCCTGGCAATTTACAACATTTTATCGTGTTCTAGGAAAACACAATACCCCAAAACAAGAGCTGTTTGAACTTCAGTGAGATAAGGACAATTAGTTAACAGCAAAGAAGATGGATAACTAACAGAAAAAAATTAAAATTCCTTTTTATTTATATTGAATGGGTAAAACCTATTGATAGGTTTTAGATGATCTGTTTTTTATAGTTGATTTAAATGTATGTGCATTTTTGGCCTCAGTAACATAAAGAACAATTTCTGAATGCTTTATTGCAATTGCTGAATTTGAATTGAAACAAAATATTGAAAGAAGCGTGAACTGAATAAGTATATTCAATGAATTATGATATATTTTCAAGTAGGGATTTTCAGTAGAACAACTGACCAGTTATGTTTTGTATTTCAACAATAGAAAGCATATTCTTAACTTTCAAATGCACAATAAAACCAACACAAATTTTACTTCAAATCAAGGCAGATGGCAGAAGCAAAAACTTTATATGAAGAATAGACTCAAAAGAATTGATTTGTTAAATGTATATCTCTCCATAAGGATGCATAATATCGTTGTATATTGTTAAAATAAAAAGTCAATAGAGTGTGCTTTTCATTCTTTGTTAAAGTATGAAAGGACAGGCAAACCTATGGACATTAACTTTAAAATGATTTTCAGAGTTACAAAGCAAGGAAAATGATAACTTTTAAAAGATTTACAGATTGAGTAAAACTGAAAACAAGTCATTTTAGCCATAGGCATGTATTAAAAATAGTTGTTTTTCTGCTGCTTTAAAGTAACCAAAAATTTGTAGTTAGAATAATTTAACATCTTTGTTATAATTCTAGAAATATTTAAATAAATGTATGCCAGAACAATAATTACAAAGACTTACAAAAGGTTGTAATAATATTACAGGAAGTGCACATTAAAAGGATTACCTTGGCTATCTTAGCTTCCTTCAGCTAATTTTCAACCTGAATACTTAGTTCTTAAAATAATCAAGTTAAAAATGTAAAATATTTCTGAATTATAATTTCCAAATTTTATTTTTGCCCATTCTTTTGGTGAAAAAATTCTGATTTTACAGCTATTTCTACTTCATATAATTTGAAAATTGAGCAAAATGGATGAGTCAGCAAATAGTAATGGTAGGACAATCAAAATATTAAGTATGAGCATTCATTTAAAAAGGGTGATAATCATATTTGGTTTATTAGAAAAGTTTCCAATAGGTAAAAATCCCAGATAATTTTGTAAAGAGTGCAGTGACAAACTGGATGGTCTTTCCTGACCTGCGTTATCGCAGCAAAAACTCCAAAAAGGATCATAAAACTTCTTCTATTGAAATTGCTGTTTTCTATATTTGGTTTTCAATTCATTAGAAAAAGTCTTTTCGTTGACTTAGGAACATTTCTTAGGCATTTTAAAAGCAAGAGAGATTACATTCACTTGGGAAAATTAAATCTTCTCTCTTTCATTTTGAAGGTATGTGTACATATGTAGCCCGAATCTGTTGAATGATTCTCTTTTACAGTGAGTGTTATCCCCTGTTATTTAAGTTGTCTCAAGCCTTCAATGCTTTCCTTTCATGCATCTGGGTAATTCAGCACATTTCAGTGAGCCTTCCTCAGCATGAAAAAGCACAGACAATGGTTCTACTTCCTTCAAGAATCAGAAGTTCAGGAGACAGTTAAAGGGAATCTTTAAGCCTAGTAGTTACAGAGCAGCAATACCAAGCTGAGACAAGATGGAAGAAATGATCTTAACTTTGATGAGGGAAATGAGAAGCTCTAAGAAAATCATGCATCATTTTTCCCACATATGTGTATAGACACGAATCTATCATGCCTTATTTCTGATTAGAAAAAAACAACTTGAAATGTCTCTTGAGAATTCTGATTATAACTTTTAATAAAATTTATTAGCCATGTTACTTGAAAATAACACTTTAATGATACCGAAGTGTTTATTCAATCAGATGTTACCATATTCAAATTTAATAATTAACTTTCTTAAAATAAAATTTTATGGTGATGAGAATTTGTGTTTTAGGGGCATTTTAAAACCTTCACCTTTACCCTGTTGTACTTCATGAAATACATTTCATCTGGAAAAGCAAATGCATATAGATTAAATATGGAGAACTTTATTCTCATTTTAAGCAAACTCAATGGGAAAAAAGAATGTTGTAAAAACATTTCTATTGCACAGTCTTCTTTGATTAAATAATTAACTTTGTTAGCAGTTTTATGTTTGCAAACCAAGAGATTCCATAGCTGAGTTACACAAACAGGGAAACCAAAGTGTTTGAACTAGAGGATGTAAAAATACCTTTAACACCATTTAACCGTAACATTGCATCACTCAGAATCCATACTGTTGTTTCCAAAATAGAGTAATTATTTTCCAAAATTATCATTTTTCTACTTATTGGCAACTGATTCATTTAGTATATTATCACCATTTATGTAAAGTTGTTTTTACGTATTTTTTCACCTTTTAAAACTTTTCACTTCTGAAAGAATACAAGTTAGTGTCCTTTAAAAAGTATTGCTTTTATTTGTATTTGTTCTCCATATTTTAAGAAAATGAGTGCTATATAATCTTCCATAAAACCAAAATTATAATGCATTCTACCAAAATACCTTGTGATACCAATGCCTTGCAATAAATGCGCATTCTAAGCATCCACTTTTCTAAACAGCTCCAATCCCTGCTTGATATTTGGTCTTGATATTATTTGAGATTGTTATATTTGAATTTTCTGTTGTTATATTTTAAATTTTATATTGCAATATTGTTATATTTAATCATCATTTTTCTAAAGGATAAATCTTTTGAACCTGATGTTCAATTCTCAAATAATGACACTGTATTGTTTAGGATGCTCTGAATGACTACATTGTTTATGTATTTTACATAATTTATTTTGTACAATAGTGTAAAAGAATAGCATATGCTGAGGTTAATTGTTGTCTCCAATGGCAATTAATTATCTTCCCTGTTTTTGGCTTGGATGTTCATAAACCAGTTTTGACTTGAAAATGTAGACTGAAAATTTAGTTCAGATTGAGTTGTTTGTAGACTCTTGTCATTCAAAATGAGATATTAATTAAATTACCTAAAATGTGTTCAGGGAATGTTTCTAGTTGTAAACTTTGGCAGAGGTAATATAAAAAAAAAATTCTACTTCATTCCTAGTGAAGTCACAATTCCAGCTGCTAGATCAAATAGCAACATAGCATCTGAAATATTTTTGCCTGAAGAGCCCTCCCATCTTGTTCAGGGAGTGCTCTGATGTGGGCGCTATGTTTGAGAGGCCTCACACACGTACATGAGCACATACACGTATACGCACAAGTCCGAGAACTTTTGAAGCTCTGTAAAACTCTTAGTTAAAATGTTAAAGGAACTTGGCCTTTGAATTTAAAAAAGAAATTAAAAAGTAGTAAATACTCAGGGCAACAGAACTCCGTTCTAGTTGTAGAGGGAACATAATACTGTTAGATTACTTTCTCGTTTCCATGGGAACCTTTTTGTTCTAAGTTAAGATACCAATCATTAGGGTTTAATGAGGCACCTAATATTTCTAAATCAAGTGAAGTGATTCCTCCAGTGGATATGTTAAGTATTTATTGATATTTTGAAATGTAAAATATAATCTACTTGAAATTGGTGCTACTTGCAAAATAGTTAAAAATGTACAATCTAGCAAAAAAAAGTCTTTTGGGGGAAAGAAGCAATATTTTCCGAGGATGCAGCTGTCCATGTGTTAATATCGAGAATACTTTGGAGCACAGAAAACAGATACTGTGTGCACTTCTGACTTCATGTAAGTCCCACTATGCGTTTTGTAAAAGTCACCCTCAAATGAAAATTCACAACACACCCCTCTTCCATGTAACCAGAAGTTTTAGGTAGTACCCTTTTGCAAGCAATTATCTTAAGAGATCAAATGTTAAATCTGCATCCTCAAGGATCTAGGATTCGGAATTATCAGATGTTTTAAGCATCAATATATTTTGATTATGTACAAGCTGTTTAGTCGTATGTAATGTGACATGAGGGCTGCAAGTTGCTACTCCCTTTATTTCTCGGAGTGCTTAAAGTATTGTTTCTCTCACAATACAGGGAGCTGACTGGAGCCTGGTGGGAGCCCGGAGCCTTGAGGCCAGGGCTGAGGTCTGGGGGAGGGGAAAGGGGTTGAGGGGTCACAAGCTCTTAGCTTTTAGCCTCAGCATGACCACAAGTTTTAAAGCATGAAGGGGTCACGTGCTTTACTTGGGGCTGTTAGTTATTCTGAACACATTTTTTGGGGGTAGAGAAATGCATTGTTTGCCACATTTTTCAATTCCCCAAATATTTGGCTGGTCCTTCCTCCAAAAAATTATTTTAAACAGACAAAAGGAAATGATAGTTTCCACAAACGTAAAATTTCCAAGTTTACGCCCACCCAGGCACTTTAGTTAATCAAAGTAATTTGATAGCAATCCAATTGTATTATATTAGAACCTATTCAAAATAGACCTTGCTGGACCTGCAGTGTAAAAGAAGTAAACAAGTTTAGCCAATTGCATTGGTACTAGATTCAGTTAACTTATATGTGTAGATCTGCATTTTCAGTATGATTAGTAGGAAAATCATCCCGATAAATTTATCTTAAACATTTTAAATTAGGTATCGTTTGAGGCTTAAAAGGGGAGGGGTAAAAGAAAAGGGGTGTAGGAAAACTTTATTAATTCCAATTTTCAGGAAAACAACAACAGGGAAATGCCTTTCACATTTTATTCCCAGGAGTCATTCTGTAATATGGGTGTGTGTGTGTGTGTGTTACATTTAATGTTTTAACTTTCAAAACAATACTTAGCCTATTCCTCCACCCCTTCTCCACTCAACATATATACATCCATATTTATACAGATTGGGAATACAAAATCAGGATTGTGATAGAAAAGTTTATTTTTGCGAACATTTTTCAAATCAGAGTAATGGGTCTTCTTCTTTTGACGAAGACTGGAGATATGTTTACTCCCATTGGCCGAGGAGCGTTGCCTGCAGCTGCAGGACACAATTAATTATGCTAATAGTGTGAGGAGCGGATGTACTTTTTTCCCCCTTTTATTTCTCTTTCTTTTTTTGCTGGTTGGTAAAAGGGGAAGGAGACGCCCTGGGGTTGGATCACATGATATTGTCTTCGCGCCACTTTCGTAAAACCCCTTTTTACTCCAGGTTTTGCTCGAGCTAAAAGGTAATGTGTTGATCTTTCCTTGGGTGTTTCTTTTAGGTGGAGGCTTGTAAGGTCTTTTTTCCTCTCTCTTTCTCAAGCTCGTCTTTATCACTAAAGAATGGAAGTTACATTGCAATGGGTGCAACTGAACCAACGAGGTCCGGGTGGGCGATAGGCTGAGGGCTGCGTAGTTTACAAAAAGCATGGGAGAAGCGCGAGAGTAAATGGGTTTTCCAGGCGACGCCGTTTCGCCTATTTTGCAAAACAAAAATGATGAAAACCCACCTGTAGGAGTCTGCTCGAAGGGGCTAGAAGCGTGCCGCTTTTGTGCATCACGTACTAACCTAAGTGGGTGGAAGATTTGGGGTTGGGCTCTTTTTTTTGTGGGGGGGAGGGAGGTGTTGGGAGGTGTCTTCTGGAAACTGCTCGCCTTGCTGATGTAGACGGAGCTGCTACTGTGCAGCAGTTTAAAACTCACATGGCGCCCGTGCCTGCTCGCTGGCTTTTTGTGCTGCAACCAGCACCGCAGTAACAATAGGGGGGAGGGGTGGTGGTAGCGGTCCCGTTTCGGCCTCTCCCCTCCACCCCCTGCTCCACCTTTCCTTTCCTCCTCCTCCTCCGACGGAATAGGGTCTTGGAAAGTTTATCCCTCGCCCGCCGTCCCTCCCGATCTTTTATTAGCAAAATCTCAGTCTTCTTCCTTCGCCTCCTTCCCTTCCAGCGCCTGCCTCTGTGCCACCGTGCAATGGAGGAGGTGCAACCCCGGTTGCAAACCAAGCCTCAGGAAAGTCCTGCAATCTGAGTTGCTCTGCTCTTTGTTGTTGTCCTTTTAATGAAAACAGCTCTGCGTAGTCCATTCTCTACAGTAGCTGAAGCTACGCATCTGGGCTTCAGCGGCTCTCCGCGCCTCTCCCTCCATTATCGTTTTTCTTCCCTCCTGAGTGGAGAGATTGGAGGAAGGGGGGTGGGGGGGAGGAGAAGACTATCCGATTAAATTGCATCATACCTCCTTATTTGAGGGGTATGGTGATAATGTTGCTGCTGCCTGGGGCCAGGGAGCCCGGCCAGGGCCATGAGTGTGTGGGGAAAGCGGCGGGCTGGAGCTGGTGTTTTATAAGGCGAGCACATGGCGCCAGAGGTTAAAGCCTGTGTGGGGCTTTTTTTTTCCCCCCCCCTTCCTCTCTTCTTTGGGCCTTTGGAACCCTCTCAATGTGGCTAATTGTCTGCAGTGCGCGTGCGCGGGGACCCCCCCTCCTCCTCCGCGGGGCACGCTGGGAGTGGTAGTCTTTTCCCTGGGGGGGAGAAAAAGGAGGGGGCGGGGAGGAAGGGGCACCTCATGTGCTTGCTGCAGGAGGCGGTTGTAGTGTGCTGCGCTCGGCTTGCCGCCAGCAGCACCATCATCATCCTCATCAGCAGCAGCAGCAGCATGCCGGGGCAAACGGCTCAGAGCAGCCCCTAAGGCACCCAGCCTAGAAAGAGAAAAAGCCAGCCAGCCATGCAGCCTGCTTCAGCTCCTGGGTAAATAGGACTTGAAGGTGGTTTTGTGTTTTTTTTTTTTTCTGCCCGCCCTAAAAGGAAAAAAAAAAAGTTTGGGAGGGGTGGTTCGAGACGAGGTTTTTTGTTTTTTTGTTTTTTTTTTTCCCCCGGAGCCATCGAAGGGGCTTTGCTTGTCTGGAGGGATGGGCGGTTTGGGGTACGTAGGGCCAGGGGAGACTGGGGAGGCAATTTCGCCACGGAAACTTAAAGGCAAGCAAACAAAAAGAGCGTCCCGAGCCAGCAGGTAACGCCGCCGAACTGGTGGGAACAGCCCTGAAGTTTTGATTATTGTTCTGGCCCCCGTCTCGCAATATTACGAGGGTGATAGGAAGGGAGTGAGGGGAGGGGGCGGGATTGCGGAGGAGTAGACTTCGCAGGGTCTTTTTTGTAGGTCTGCAACTTTTCCTCCTCTGTTCTCATCGGCACCGCTTGGCAGCAGCACTCGAACCTCGTGTGCGGCTGTGAGTACCGCGGGGTGGTCCCTCGGTTTAGTGGCGTGGAAGGGTGCGGAGGCTTTGGGTTTAGGAGGGTTTTTTTTAAACATTTAAAACTTTTTCTTGGGCAGGAGGCCGTGGGGGCCCATCCAAGACCGCCCACCTGCATTTGGAGCTTAACAAGCCTGCCCATTTTGCAGAAATTGGCGTGGGGGGGGGGGGGGAGGGGGAGGAATCCTGGAGGGGAGGGCTGCCTGGTGGGACAACGAAAGTGGAAGGCGCAGACCATGTGGGGAGTGACCTTAACGGCAGTTTTCATTCATTCATTCATTTATAGAGCAAGTACTGTGTGCAGAGCACTGTACTAAGCGCTTGGAATGTGCAAATCGGCAACAGATAGGACAGTCCCTGCTCATTGACGGGCTTATAGGTTTTCATTCCCCCTCCCTGGGTAATGGGGGGGGGGTCGAAGGGCGAGTGGGGGAGAAAAAGCAGGGACGTTAGGAGGGCAATTCCCCAGGATGAGGGTGGGAGGGTTTTCTCCACCTCGTCCACCCCTACCCCACTTTCCCCTTCCCTCCCTCCCCCCGAGGGGGGGAGGGAGGAGGGAGCCGCAGGCTTGGCGCGTTTTTGGGACTTTGAATGGAGAACTCCATTTCCCACAATGCTTTGTTCCTTTCTCTTTAATCTCGGCAGCGGCGGCGGCGGCGGCGGCAGCAGCAGCAGCAGCAGCAGCAGCAGCAGCAGCACGAGGGCCGGGACGCGTGGTCCCCGCCGCTGGAGCAAACAGCCCGAGCGGCCCGCGCGCGCCCGCACCCCGACACGCGCACACTTCGGGGGGCAAGAAGGGGGGGGGCAAGGGGGAAGCGAGCGGGATTTCCCAAGTTGGAGAGGGGAGCCAGCTTTTTTTTTTTTTTCCTTCCCCCTCTCACCTCCCCCGGCTTTCTTTTTTTTTTTTTTTTTTTTTTGAGCCGTGGAGAGCTGCTGGGGCGGGCAACGCAGCAAGTGTGCAACAGTTGAGAAGGTAACTGGGGGCGGGCGGGGGCTTCTTTGAGGGCACCGGCCCCCAGCGGGGACCTACACCCTGGGGGGGCCGCCCCCCCCCCCCCCCCCGCAGCAAAGTTTGGGCATTCAACCCCCCCTCCAGGAGCGAGGTTTTTTCGAGCTCTAGCATCCAAAATGGTCGGACCTCTGACTTAAATTTAAAATGCACCACAACCCCCCCTCCCTTTGCTGTACTTTTGACCCCCCCCCCCCACCCAAACATTTTTCCCGGCCATTTAAGTGAATTTTTGAGCTCAGCTAGGGTTGGCCGGTGCTCTTTTTTTAAAAAAAACAAACCAAAAACCACGCAAAAACTCGTGTTCGGGAGTGACGGGGTGAAAGGACTTGCTTTGTGCATCAAGTGACTTTTAAGGTGCTCTCGCCTCAACTACACTTGGGTGGCTTAGGCGTGTGTGTTTCAACGCTTTTGTTGATCGCAGCCGTGAGGTGGAATAAGTTACTTTTTGAAGTTAGCGTGGTTGCTGGTACAGCTTATCAGGTAAGGAATCTTTTGTGTGGGTTTAGGTACCAGGACTGGAGCCAGAAATGGTTTCCACAGACTTTGGTGAAATATGCGACTTACCTATTAAAAGTATTACCTCTAAGGCCACTCCATTAATTTTGGAGATGGAATGTGTGTGGCTAAACGGCTTTTTTTTAACCGGTAAATAATTGTGTAAATTGCCAAGGTGCCAAGTATCCCATTAAAGTATATTGGGATGTGAGTAAGGGAAACTGAATAATCTATTTTTTTCTTCAACAGATGTTCTTAGGGTGGCCTTGGATGGATTATTTGCAAGATAAGAGGTGTTCATAGCCTCTGGAAATGGGAGAGGACTTGACTGCAGAGGAGATAATGACTTGGAGAAATGGGGGGGGAGGGCGACCTCCCTTCTTTGGGCATAATGGAGAATATGGATCCATAAATGTTTAAACAGAACTACTGCAGTTATGGCAAAAAAGCTGCTGCTTCAGTATGTTTTTTTCCAAATGCATCGAAATATGGCACCTTGGTGCCATCTGGGCAGTAGAAAAAGAGTCTTGTAGATGTTTCTTAAACTTTTTTTAATATTACTCCAGTCCATGATGAAAAATACTAGTGAATATATATTTGAATTGAATTGTGTTGACCTTTCGAATCCAGGTTTCAACATGATTTTTGAGAAGCATGACTACTTACATGCCTTATAGGAGACATTCCTCAGATTAACTGAAGGCTGGCATAGAGTGGTAGAAAAATGTGTCTCAAGTGATCTATATTACTGGGGTATATATGGCCAATCTTCATGGAATTAGCAGGAAAATACAAAATTGATTTTCCCACTTGAGGTTTTGAAGTGGGTTAGAATTTGCAGTAAACTTGATTGAAAGGACCCCCGACTTAAAGAAAGTGAGTGGACAAAGGACATGGGTTTTGCAGAGAATCCTCTATCAGAGCTGAGTTTTTTCTTCCTGTAACATTGTTTTTCTGTTGTCCTACCAGGTGAAGGTTGGATGCATAGTGAAATGGGCCTGCAAAAAGAAGGGTAAAACAAGATGCAAAACGGAAGATCTTCGAACTTGGTGTTGGATAGGCCTTGGTTGTGCAAAAGTGCTTACAGTGCAGGTAGCTTTTAGTACCTACTGCAATGTAAGCACTTCTAGCATTACCATGGCAATTCAATCAATGAGTGCTGTAGGATACCCATTTGAGCCTAATCAAGCCGGTGGTGCTCCTGCTATCCATTTCAGAATGTCCCTTGTGTTAAGGTGCATCTAGTGCAGTTAGTGAAGTAGCTTAGAATCTACTGCCCTAAATGCTCCTTCTGGCACAAGCTGCCTAATATACAACTTCGAAATCCATGCGTTAACCACTAGACACCTTTAACAATGAGTCCGTCTTGAAAGAACGTTTTTGTAATTTTGTGTAACGGGGGTGACTTCTGCATGATGCTGGAAATCGTATCCTGACAGTACCAAAGTGCTCATAGTGCAGGTAGTTTTTTTCAATTGATTCTACTGTAATGTGGGCACTTACAGTACTCCAGGATAAAGTGCCACCCATGTACCGATGGGGAATTGGAAAGACAGTACTGCTTACAGTCAGTTTTGCAGGTTTGCATCCCAGCGTATACAAATTGCTGTGCAAATCCATGCAAAACTGATTGTGATGGTGTTTGCTATCTTGCTAAGTAGTAGGCCTTGCCTTCAAAAGTATCTGAGAAGGTTTTGCACTGATTCCTCCATGGGTGGGGATTTGTTGCATTACTTGTAGCTATGTTTAGAGTATTGCACTTGTCCCGGCCTGTGGAGGGAAGGAGGACTTGTCATCAGGTCTTGCCAATTTTACGACTGCTGTTAGAAACTAAAGCTGTTTTGCTGTTGTCGGGTGGATCACGATGCAATTTTGATTAGTTTAGTAGGAGAAAAATTGCACGGTATCCATCTGTAAACCGCAGGACCTTCATCGCTGACAATGTATATCCTTTGTCAGTACTTAAAAAGGCCAGAAAGAAGAATCCTATTGCTAGTGTCAAAAAGACTTCATTTCAAAACTTTCTGTCAAGAATGCGTGCTTTAAAAAAAAAAAACCAACAAAATAACCGGACTTGTGACTTCTGTATAATTTGTGGAGCTGAATTTGTAAAGAAAAATAAAATCTTCAGAATTGACTGTATTGCTCTTGGTGAAACAAGATTAACATATGCTACCTTGCAGCCTTTTTGCCTTTTTTGATGTTTATTGAACCCCTGGGGCTAGCGACCTTATTGTAATCCAGGACTCCATTTGTCTGGTTTGGAACTAAAAGTAACACCATTACAATTAAAGCTTTATGATTCTTGCAGAAACAGAGTTTGTAACTCTGTTAATGGTGTTAGGCAGGTTTCTTGTCTGGTGGTAGAAATAAGGTTTACCTGGGAAAGCACCAAAAGTGCTGTTAAAGTGATGGTTTGCTCTGTTTAGAACGTTGGTGCTGTAGAATATTTGGAAGAGTCATTGAGATGGTGAAAGAAATATTTCGGAGGGCCGAGGTACAGTTTTTCAGAGTGAATTTCTCAGTAATGGTGTATGCAAAAAAAATGCCAAGTCTTTATCAAGTAAAAGAGTATTGAGGAAGCTTTGACCAAGCAAATACTAACTTTACCAGTTTTTCCTCCTCCAAATTTAGTTAACTGCCACCAACTTCAACTAACCAGTTTTTACTTCAGTTACAGAGGGGAGAGAGTATATAGAAATAGTATTTGGCAACTTTGAATAAGATGAGAGGGATGATGCCTTTATTGGTTAACTCAATTGATAATCCTAAATTTCAAGATTAAAAGACTCCAAGACTAACTCTTTTCTAGTGTAATTTCCCATGGTAATATGCTGTGACAGTCAAGGCATTTAAAGTCCTTTGGCAAATATGAAAATTAAACAGTAATTTTTGTCCCGGTGTCATGAACACTTAAAGCTTATCTGAGGTGTTAGGTAAACAAAAGTAACCTGATGATTATCGTGTTTTAAGTTAACTACTGTCATTCATATTTTCTAGCTTTGAAAGCCTCATTTAATCCTGCATCCACCTCTTAAATTGCATTGGCTAAGTTGATCAATATCCACCTCCATTTGCTTAGCTAAGTGTTTAGCAAAGTTTGGAGTTCACCTCATTGAGAATGACATGAAAAATGAAAACTGGAATACTGGTTGCGATAGAAGTATTTTTTTTTTAAAGCATGAACAGGTTTTAGAAGCATTTTGCTCGTTTTAAACCAGAATGGATATGAAAGTGCTTTTGAGAAGGAAAGATCACTGATCAAATACAAGGTGTTAATAAACAATATAACCCATAACCATGATTTACAGATCTCTATGCTTTTTAAGGCTTGGTCTTAACATTGCAGAAAGGTGGTTACTGTGCCTTAATCTTAATATAAAATTGTGTGAGCGAGTGCCAAGAATAAGGGACCTTAATTTGGTTCAGACACATTGGTACTGGTGATAGCTGGAAGACAGACTTTTTAACTTGAGGGTCTGGACTGTTTGTTGCCATTAGTGAAAGCTAATTGATTTGTAAGGTTCTGTTTGAGGTAGTTCTCCCTCCTCCCCCCATGTCTTATCTTTGATAAGCTCATCAGCAGGGGACCTGCCTACCAACTCTTACTGTACTCTTCCAAGTGCTTAGTACAGTGCTCTGCCCACAGTAAGCACTCAGTAAATACCATTGATTGCTTTAATGTGCTGCAACATTCCTCCCTAACACTTGGGAGATGCTCCAGAGGTTTATGGGTAATGTATAAAATGGGAAGAAATTTGAAATAGAAAACTGCATTCCATCGAGATGTCTTATAATATGGGTTGACCCCATTAGCAATTGTATTTTGTGTCGCTGTACTAACTTCCAGCCCATTATGGTATTTGTTGAATGCTTACTATGTACCAGTCACTAAGCGCTGGGATGAATACAAGTAAATCGGGTTGGACACAGTCCCTGTTTCGCAGGGGCTCACTGTTTCAATCCCCATTTTTTTCAGGAGGTAACAGGCATAGAGAGGTGAAGTGACTTGCCCATGGTCACACAGCAGAGTGGCAGAGCTGGAAGCCATGACCTGCCTCCCACGCCTGTGCTCTATCCATTATGCCATGCTGCTTCTCTATGGTTTCACTGAGTTTCTAACAGGCCTGGTCAGCAGCATTCTTGCCTTTGGACCTGAATAGTTGCCCCTAGAAGGCAGTGTTCATCCCTGTTAGAGGACTAAGAAAGGGGACCCACTGTATCTCTGTGGGAGCAGTGTAAAATAGATTTTGCAATACAATTTGGAATGTGATTTGAGGAAACATAGAGCTTAGTACAGTGTTCTGTATATAGTGCTCAATAAATATTATTGAATGAATGAATGAATGGTCTTCTAGCAGTTAATGCCCTTCTGAAAATACATAACGTAATGGGGACCAGGGAGTTTTGCCTTCAATGGTTGAAGTTATTTTCCAATGAAGTTGAGATGTGGGTGTCCAGTACACCAGTAACTGGGCTGGTAGGTGTTTTGCTGTTGAAAAAAACCTGCCGGTAAAAAAAAATACAGAGCAAAAAAAATCTTAAAGCATTTTCCATGGCTCAACAGGACTTTATTTTAGAAATGGAAATTAGTTTCTGTCCACCAGCAAGTGGCAACATTTGCATGTCATGCTTTCAGAAAAGCTTTTCATTTACAGAAAAAAGACACTGGCAGATACATCGGTAATGGGTGATGTTAATTACAGGAACAGCCCTTAGGTACCCAGGCTACAAATCCTTTTTTCCCCCCAAGGAATGTTTCCCAGCCCGAGGTTACTTTTTCTGACTACCAGAGTTCCCATGTAATAAGTTTACTTTAAACAAAAAAAAAAAAGCAAAAAACTAAACCCAAAATTGTCTGCATCTGCTTTTAAAATGCCCAGCACCATTCTGTTTTGAATGATTTATTGGTTAGGTTTAGAGGATTAACCCTATTTAAACACTTAACCGGAGTGCCTTTCAACATTTATGTAGAGTATATTACAAATGGCACAGGTGGGGAAACTTGTGTTTGAAGCAATTATACTTACTACTTTAATGCTTTTCTAGTACATCAGTTTTAATCACTAGCCACTTGATTCCAAAGCTGAGTCTGATTTAGCTTATAACTCCATGTCTCTGGAGCATCCCCCGATCTGTCTAGCAGTTATTAAGACTCAATAAATAGGTTGCTACAGTTACTCGTTTGTTCTGGATGTAAATTTCCTGTATTAAATATGTTGTCAAATATACTTTTAATTTGTCGAAATTTTTATTGGTATTTAGATTGGTCTTTGATAGTGTCAACTACCTATTTGCAGGTGGAAGCTTACCATCCTTAAGAACTGAAGTTTAATTTGACAAAGACATTGTTAGAAAAATTCTAAATGCCTCTTGGAAAGGTGTAGAAGAAAACAAGTTTAGAATGTTTTACCTTTTATGATTCAAGAAATCTCTTTTGCTTGGCACTCTTCTCTTAAACAGAAATACTAACGTGCTTTAGCACTTGTACCAAACTATGGCCGAGATGGCACTTGCACTGCTAACCTTTTTGTTTCCGGTACTTTACTTCCTGAGCAGTGGTGGGCGGTCAAGTGTTTGATTTGGTATAACTATTTTTGGAAAGTTTGATAGGGCTGTTTTTGAGTAAATGGGAAAATCCAAGGAAGAAAGATAAATACACTTTGAATCACTGCTTTACAGCCAAGAATTAGATCAGGTGCTTTATGATTTAGTGAATCAGCTATTTCTGACCAGAGTATGACCAAGAAGGAATCTTAGCATGGTTCAGTGGAAAGGGCCTGAGCTTGGGAGTCAGAGGTAGTGGGTTCTAATCCCGGCTCCACCGTTTGCCAGCTGTGTGACTGAGCAAGTCACTTAACTTCTCTGTGCCTCATTTACCTCATCTGTAAAATGGGGATGAAGACTGTGAGCCCACATGGGACAACATGATCTTGTATTCCCCACCCCCCAGCGCTTAGAACAGTGCTTTGCACATAGTAAGTGCTTAAATACCACCACTATCTTAGCTTTTTCTGTGCTTTTATTTAAAGGCACCCCATTGTGTGCTTTTTGGGGAGGTGGGTAGTTGAGATCCTCTCAAAGTAAGCTTTTTTTGGTGACTTTACATACTAACCTAAATAGTCCTAAATACACCTTTACCCTAATCAATTGAGTTTGCTACAATAATTAGGGTAATGAACAAAGGGGAGAGATCTTAGAAAATGAGACACTTGCAACCCTGAATACCAGAGAGCCCAAACCAGAAACGTAACTGGATAATCTTTGACATTTTCATACAGTGTTGAGTCACTCTGGCAATCCTTCCAATCTGATCAAAGCTGCCCTGGGCCAGGCACACCACTAGTTACGTATTTTGACCTTTTTCACCCTATACCCCAGGAGGAATGTGACTAGCGGTGATGGGAGTGTGTCAATAACGGTATGGCAACAACCACTATCATTATAACCTATTCTTCTGCGGGTTCACAGTTGCTAAATTCTTGTGATGGAACTGTAGTTCATCTTTGTACTTTCCTAAGCATTTATTACTGTGCTGTACATACAGCAAGTGCTCAATAAATGCTATAGTTTCCTATAAAACTACCCTGTTATACCAGTGCCTATCTTGGTTTAAGTACTTCCCCTCTGAAGTGTTTTGACTAACTTGAATACGATAATTAAAACCCAATTCAAATTAGCTGTAGTTGGCATCTAAATAGCTTAGTGGTAGAACTCATTTGTTAGCATAAGCTAACTTTTTACTGAGGAGGAGGTGAAAGATATTAAAACATGTTTTGCGTAAGTATCCCAAATTAACTCGGTCATCATAGGTTCATATTTACATTGCTGCTTGATCTTGTGAATGTCACTTTAATGTACAGTAGTACCGTGACTTTGTTTTTTGGTTTATTGGTGTCCGGCTGGACCCAGGATGGTGGCAGTGGCCAGTGGCTCTGCCCTTACTTTCCGCTGTCCCTTTGGTTGCTAGAAGATGCAGCCCCACCTGACTTTCCAGTGGTTTGCTGGCCACTTGCTTAATCTTTTCATTCTCTAGCCCCGTCTACACCCCCCCCGCCAAAAAGTCCAGATTACTTTGCTGAATAAATTCTTGTCATTAGGCACAGATGGTATTCAAGGGGGTTTCTCTTGCACAAATTAGGGGACTTCTGTATATTTTGTTCCTTTTTTTGGTCTTGGACACATTAATGCACTTTTTCCTATTGGAAACTAATTTAGCACTTTCACTTAACACTTTTAATGGAACAAGTCAAAACACTAATGAGTTCAATCAATTTTATTTCTTCAGTGCTTACTGTGGGCAGAGCACTGTACTAAGCACTTGGGAGAGTACAACAATAAACAGACAGTACTACCAAATACAGGTCCAGGCACCTACCAAAGTTAATGGGAAAAATTGCATGCAATTTCCCACGTGCCCCGAAGTATTTTGAGGTTATCCAGAAGCATTGTGGCTTAGTAGATAGCATGGGTCTGGGTTCAGAAGGACCTGGGTTCTAATACCAGCTCTGGCCACTTGTCTTCTTTGTGACCTTGGTCAATTCATGTAACTTCTCTGTGCCTCAGTTACCTAATTCGTAAAATGGGAATTAAGACTCTGAGCCCCATGTGGGACTTGGACTGTGTCCGATCTGGCTTGTATCTACCCCAGCACTTTTTACAGTACTTGGCACATAGTAAGCACCTAAATACCATTTTTAAAAGTCATTTATCAGTAGGTAGACACAATTTAAAACTTCAAAAACTGCTAGTTAGGATGAAGACATTTTTGAATTACTATTGTTATGATATTTGTTAAGCACTTACTATGTGCCGGGCACTGTACTAAGCACTGGGGTGGATGTAAGTAAATCGGGTTGGACACAGTCCCTGTCCCACATGGGGCTCACAGTCAATCCCCATTTTACAGATGAGGTAACTGAGGCACAGCGGTGAAACGACTTGACCAAGGTCACAGAGTGGACAAGTGGATGAGTTGGGATTAGAACCCACGACCTGACTCCCAGGGCCGTGCTCTATCCACTAAACCAGGCTGCTTCTCTAGTGCAGTGTAGAAACGTTTAGAAACACTACAGATGTAGGGGCACATGGGCCAGTTTGTGTTCCATATTGTTCAAAAGCGTGACAGGAAGGACTACTGTTAAGAACTCAAGAAGAATATAATCAGTTAACGAGTGAATAATGTGCAACTTGGGAGCAAGTGACTGAAACTAATGAACTATATTTGAGTTTCCATTGTTTTTGGTTCCTTTCCTCTCATGGAAATGCTAAAGACAACATGTCCAAAAGGTAGAAAAACAATTGAGATGGGTAATTCACTCCTGAAAAAATCCACTCTTGGTGCCGTTAACCAGTAAGACTTGAAAGGGAGTCAGGAACAGCAGTCATATAGATTTATGACTATGTTCAGTAAAAAGGCAATGATGTCTATTTGGAAAGTCATAGGCACTATGTTAAGGGTATAAACTACCAGTTTGGGTGATCTTGGTTTAGGTTCAATTGGGTGTGAGATTGGGCAGAAAAAAAAAAGGGTAAGGAATTTATGGACTAAAACTGAATTCTGATTTAGAGGCTGAAGTCCTACTAGTTGGTGGAATGATTGGGTATTCTCAATCCTTCAAGATAAACATTGTACAGGGTACCTCCAAATGGGGACAAAAAATTGTGGGTGGAAAAAGCAGTAAGGAGGGTTAGTTTTCCTTAAGGCAGGATTCTGCAAGAACACATTCTGTATTTTAAGAGAGGTGTATTTTGAATTAACATAGCTTCTGGTAGAATTAACATCTTACATTACATTCAACATCCAGAATTTAGGATGTTAATTCTACCAGAAGCTATGTTAATTCAAAATATACCTAACTCTCTTAAAACACAAAATGCATTCTTTCAAAATCACGCCTTAAGGAAAACTTGCCCTGTCTGGTACCATCCAGTGGCACAAAGATTTATCCAAACAGCCTTGTTGTGGTGCAAGAATTCCCTAACTTTCCATCAGCATTCTACCAGAAATACATAGTGAAAACATGAGTTATGGTACATTTCTGCAGGAGTTGGAAGAAGTCAGTGAGTTTTACGTGTTTCTTTTATGGTGACATGATCTAACAACTTAAAAGGGAGCTTGCCAACAGGTACTTATTTTAGTGGTATTAAGCGCTTACCATGTCCCAGAAACTGTACTAAAGCCCTGGGATAGATAAAAGCTAATCAGGTTGGACACAGTCCATGTCATCGCACATAGGGCTCACAGTCTTAATGCACATTTTTAGTTGAGGTAACTGAGGCACAGAGAAGTGACTTGCCCAAGGTCACACAGCAGACAAGTGGTGGAACTGGGATTAGAACCCAGGGCCTTCTGACTCCCAGGCCTATGCTCTATCAATTAGGCCATGCATCACATTTAGCCCAGTAGGGTGATAAACACTAGGAAGGGCTTTAGCAGAAAAATAATTTCTTCCTCTTTGGAGGGCTTGACTGGATTGTAACCGATTGTGCTGTTCTTTGTCAATCAGGTGGGTTGTCCCCTATTCCCCCTGGATTCTTAAGGGAGAGGCCCAGGAGGCTACCAAGCTTGCTGGTTCTGCTACTCTGGTTTTGTCTGTGTGGCTTTTAGCTCCTTCAGAATTATGCATATAATTATCAATTATGTATAAGTTGCAATTACGTGTATTTGATCCAAAATCAGTTTCCCAAAACTTCAGAAAACATGTTCTACTCATGTAGCTAAACATTGGAGGGGGAAGTTCTTATTTACTTGGTTTGTTTTTTTTGTTTATAAGTTTAGGCTTATAATGAATTGGATAAATTGATTTGGCTCATCTTTTCATTTCGTTTGGTTTTAAATGTCTGATAATTTATACAGAAGTTGCTAATGTGATACTGGTTAAAGTTTAAAACGTCAATTTATATTTGAAGACTTTATGTTTGACCTGTAAATATTCTCATTACAGTCTTATTGGATCTATTTTCCTTTCCACACAAAATAGTTAGGTTTATCCTCCAAATCTCCCCCTCTCAACCCTCACCTGAAAAGTTTTCTGTGAGGCACCATGATTCCTGGTCGAACAACCTTTTGTTTTTGTCTGCCACATGAGGGCAGACTTGGTAACAAAAAGGGAAATATCCGTCCATATATGTGATCAATAAAAGCTAGTGTTATTCTGATACAGCAACGGTATGTATTTAAATAATCTGGTACTTCCCTGGGATTGTGCTGACAAGAAATATTTGAAATGGGAAATAGTTATTTAAACCCACCCTTATTTTTGATATGCTCTACGAATCTGTCCAAACGCTCATAGGTTTGGAAGTTATGCAGAATAATCTCTAAATTTTTTAGCACTCAAATTATGGGACTAAAAACCATCCAATCAACCATATACCTTGCACCTCACCCAAATATCACTTCTTCAGACTACTTTCAAAGTGGATGGTTTGGTTGTGCTACCACTTGTCAGCTGTGTGACTTTGGGCAAATCACTTAATTTCTCAGTACCTCAGTTACCTCATCTGTAAAATGGGGATTAAGACTGTGGGCCTTGTGTGGGACAACCTAATTACCTTGTATCTACCCCAGCGCTTAGAACAGGGCTTGGCACATAGTAAGCGCTTAACAAATGCCTATATTATTATTACTTATGGCTTGCAGCCACAAGAGGGCCAGGCTAGTTTTAAATTTTGTTTTTCCTCTCCCTCTTTGTCTTTTTTAGATAAACTTTTACACACACTTTCTATTTCTTTTGATCAAATGAGCTGCTTTCCATCTCCCTCCTTTGCTTTTTATTTTCAGTTTGATATTTTATAACTGATAAACATAAAATGGTCTCCTGGTCCTCTTACCTTCGTGATCCAGTTTCTGTTCATTATCGTCATCAACAGCATTTGCACACCAACAGTGCGCAGAGCACTCTAGTGCCAAGTGCTTAGTACAGTGCTCTGCACACTGTAAGCACTCAATAAATACAACTGAATGAATGAATGTAATAGGTGCTTGAGACCATTCAAAAGAAATAAAAGCTATGGATTTGGCCTTGAGTAGTTAAGCTTAAGGGCAGGGAATGTCTATCAATTCTTGTACTCTCCCAAGTGCATATAGAAAGCACTCAGCAAATACTATTGAATAAGTAGTAATCTAATGGGAACTCACAAATGTCAGTTTTCTGTACAAAATGTAATAGGGCAGCGTGGCCTACAGGAAGGAGCAGAGGGCTGGCTGTGCGGGGACCTAGGTTCTCATCCTAGCTCTGTTCCTGGCCTCCTGTGTGACTGTGGGCAAGTCACTTAACCTTTCTGGGCTTCAGTTTCCTTGACTGTAAAAACCTCTTCCCTACCTTACAATAATGTTGAAGATAAAATGAGATAATTGTTGTCAGTGGACTTTGTTAAAATGGAAAGCTCTAATCAAAAACAAGGTGGTGTTATTTTGGGGAGTCTTGTGAATGAGAGAATGTAATTAATCTGCATATTGCTTCATTCTAATCCTCACAAGATTCAAAACTTCTTGAGGGCAAAAATCAGGTCTCCCAATTGTTGTACTCTCAAGTACTTAGAACAATGCCTAGTAAACATTAAGCACTCAGGTGGCCTACGGGATAGAGCAAGGGCTTGGAAGTCAGGAGGAACTGGATTCTAATCCTGGCTCCACCACTTATCTGCTGTGTGATCTAGGGCAAGTCAACTTCTCTGTGCCTGTTTTCTCATCTGTATAATGGGGATTAAGACTCTGAGCCCCACACAGGACAAGGACTGTGTCCAACCTAATTAGCTTATATCTACCCCAGCGCTTTGTACATGGCTTAGAAACTTCCATCAAAAGTAAATACCATTGATTGATTAAGGGGGAGTCTTCTGATAAACCATCCCTATAAATACTTAATTTTGTAGCTTAAAAGTTTATTTAAAAGTGTAGAAATGAAATAATTTTTTCATAAAGAAACTCAAAGGATTCATCCCGCAGCTCCTGAACCTTGTTAAATAGATGTTCTAGGAAATATTCTGTATTTATGTTTCTGCTTCCAGAAAACATCAAAGGAAACTATACAATGCACTTGCAGAAACATGAAATAGCCTGAAGACCCTGCTGATTCTTTTTCTACAAACACTGTGAGCCTTGCCCCAAAAACACCTTTTACAAGTAACTTTAACATTTTTCTTTCTGAGCTGGCATGACGAGAAATATAGTTGACTACCTTTCAATCAGTCATATTTTCTGAGCACTATACTAAAAACTTGAGCGAGTACAACAGATTTGATAGGCATGTTCCCCACCCACAAGGAACTTACACCTTAGAGGGAGAGACAGACATTAAAATAAATGACAAATGTGTACATAAATTTGGGGTGAATATCAAGTGCTTAAAGGGAACAGATACAAATACATGGATGATGCACTAGGAAGGCGGTTAGGGAAAATGAGGGTTTAGTTGGGGGAGGCCTCTTGGAGGAGGTGTGATTTTAATAAGGCTTTGAAGGTGGAGATCGTTGTCGGTTGTATGTGAGGGGGGAGGGAGTTCTAGGCCAGAGGGAGGATGTAAGAAAGGGGTCTGCAGCATCTAGATAGACAAAATCAAGGTTCAGTGAGTAGGTAGATTAGGGTTGGAGGAGCAAAGTGTGTGGATGGCTTGTAGTAAGAATTCAGCAAGGTAAGGTAGGAGGGGATGAGCTGATTGAGTAATTTCAAGTAAATGGTAAGAAATTTCTGTTTGCGGAGGTGGATGGGCAACCACTGGAGGTTCTTGAGTGAGATGTGGACTGAATGGATTTTTAGAAAAATGATCTGGGTATGGACTGGAGAGGGGAGAGACTGACTGACCTCAGGGAGGTCAATGAGGAGAGTGATTCAGTCGTCAAGGTGGGAAGTGATGAGGGCTGAGATCAATGTGGAAGCAGTTTAGATGGAGAGTGGATTTTAGCAATGGTGTGAGGGTAGAACTGACAGGATTTGGTGACATATTGAATATATTTCAGATTGAAATTGGATATTCAGTTCTTTAACATTCCAGTTAATTTCTAGGTTTGCTAAAGTGGGAGTACTCTAATTTCGTAGATTAAGTTTTTATTCTGTCCTTAATCCTCAGACAATATTTTCTGTTCTTGCAAAGTCATTGGATTTGGGTAATTTGTCAAAAGTTATTATTAATGACAAGACTGTGTATACACACTCTTATAATGCAGGGATTAAGCTCTAGAAAGACCTCCTATTAATGGAAATTGATTTACCATATGTGCATTTTGACTGATGACTCATTTTTTCTAATGTCACATATTGTAATATATGGAGTGATGTGCTTGAAGAACATTCCCTTACTCTCTAGCGGTGTTTTATCTGAAACTTGCATAGTGGAAGAACTATATGTACCTATAATTATGATCAGAATCTAGACTAGTGGACCAGAAGTATATATTAGGACTTCTTAATTGAAGTTGCAGTTCTCTCACCCTGTCCAGAAAATGAGTTTCAGTGAAACCCACTATTTTATGGCAAGTGTTGTGACTAGACCTTTTTGCATCCTCCTTTGTGAAGCTAATTTTTTCACCCATTCTAAAATCCTTGCTAACCTTGCTGTTGTCCTGTGAACTTTATTCATTTATTGTTTAATGGTATTCCCTAAGCACTTTGTGCCAGGCACTGTACTAAACTCTGGAGTAGATACAAGGTAATCTGGTTGGACACAGTCTTTGTCCCACATAGGGCTCACTGTCTTACTCTCCATTTTACAGCTGAGGTAACTGAGGCACAGAGAAGTTAAGTGACTTGCCGAAGGTCACAGCAGACAAGTGGTGGAGCCGTGATTAAAATCCAGGTCCTCTCATTCCCAGGTCTGTGCTTTTTCCACTAGGCCATGCTTCTTTTCACAACAGAGGAGCACTTTCGCTTTCTCCCCTTAGCAGCATTACTGATCATCTGCCATCAACTCCCATGCCTATCAGTCTCAACCTACTATTCCAAATCTTTCTCTCCCTGGGGAAACTCTCAATGTTCCCTCTCCACCCACTTTTTCACCCCTGTGATGTCCTTGCCAACTATTTAGATAAAATCAAAACCACCAGGTGTGAGCTTGCAAATCTCCCTTCACCTCAGCTTCTTCAATCCCACTTATCTAGTTTCTCGTCCCTCTGGGCTGCCTTTAGAGGAGATCTGCCCCCCGTTTTCAAAATTCATCCCTTCACCTGTGCCTCTGACCCACCCTGTTTCACCTTTAAAAAACATTTTTGCCCTTTCTTCTCACTGACTGCCACCTTCATCACTCTGATCATTTCTGCTTCCCTTCTGCTTTCAAACACACCCACTCCACCCCATTCTAAAAATGTCTTTGAACCCCACAGCACCATCCAGTTGCTGCCCCACATGCTTCCATCCTCTCCATACTTTTTAAGGGGGTTGGGTGCATCTTTTGCCTCCAACTCTCTTCAACCCAACACCCCTTAACTGCACTAAGACCACTATTTCCAAGGTCATCAGCAATAATAATAATTGTATTTGTTATGAAGCGCTGGGGTGGATACTCGTCCGTTCAACTGCATATATTTCCATTACCCTATTTATTTTGTTAATGAATTGTACATCACCTCGATTCTATTTAGTTGCCATTGTTTTTATGAGATGTTCTTCCCCTTGACTCTATTTATTGCCATTGTTCTTGTCTGTCCGTCTCCCCCGATTAGACTGTAAGCCCGTCAAACGGCAGGGACTGTCTCTATCTGTTGCCGACTTGTTCATCCCAAGCGCTTAGTACAGTGCTCTGCACATAGTAAGCGCTCAATAAATACTATTGAATGAATGAATGAATACAAGCAAATCAGGTTGGTCACAGTCCCTGTCCCACATGGGGCTCACAGTCCCTGTCCCACATGGGGCTCACAGTCTCAATCCCCATTTTACAGATGAGGTTAACTGAGACACAGAGAAGTGAATCGACTTGCTCAAGGTGTCACAGCAGACAGGTGGCAAAGCCAGGATTAGAACCTATAACCTCTGACTCCCAGGTCTATGCACTATCCACTTTGCCATGCTGCTTCTAAAACTTCTTGCCAAAGACAAAACTGTGCCTTAATTGTTTTCAGCCTCTCTGATGTCTTTGATGCTGATGATGACCCCTCCTTTTTCTGGGAAACACTATTTAACTTTGCTTTTTTAGATCCTAGATACAGTTTTCTCTTGGTTCTCCCTACCTCTTTAGTTGATCCTTCAGAGTCTTTTTTGCCATATCCTCCTCTGCCCGCTACAGCTAATTGTGGGTGGCCCTCAACGCTCTGTTCCTCTTCTTTTCTTACTGTATACTCACTTTATCTGTGCTATCTATCTCCTCTTCAGCAATCTCACATTTCTTCCAGCCGCCAGAACATCTCTACCTGGGTGCCTGGTTTGGCACCTCAATCTCAACATGTCTAAAGCTAAACTCCTCATCTTCTCTCCCAAATCCTCTCCTTCACCTCACTGTCCCATTACTATTGATTATACTATCATTTTGTGGCTGTTTTTTTAATTGAATTACATTTGTTGTTCCTATATGTATAAACTGTACCAGAGGCTCAACTGTGTTAAGCTGGAAATATGCTACTAGGTCATGGATTCTGCCCAATCCTATTCTTTGGGATCTGGCTTTTTAAAATCTCTTTAATTAGTATTTTCATTTCCCACCCTCCCTCTTAAAACAGCAGTCTGCTTCCTCCCTCCACTTCTCTTCCCAAACTAGAGTAGAGAATTGGGAATTGAATTTAGAAGTTTGGAGGTGACTCTTGGGAGGACCAGTAGGGAAACCCAGTTCTGGAATATTGAAATCAAGCTAACTGGGGTTCTCAAGCCCTTTAAATTTGAGCAATGTGATGGTTTCTGAAAACTGGATAATGATGTTCACATATAGCCTATTTACCAGATACACCAATGACATATATCATAGTCAATCCATCAGTTATACTTATTAAGCCCTTACTATTTGTGGAGCACTGTACTAAGCACTTGGGAGAGTACAGTATGACAGAGTTGGTCGACATGTTCCCTGCCATTTTACCAATCTAGAGGGGCACTGAGAGGTTGAAATAGGGTAAGTGAATTGTTTTAAATGATTATGATTTCATTCTGTTCCTAATGAAAACGTTTACATTCTTCAATGTTTTGAACTTTTGGGATATACTTTACACTTCTGAGAGTAGGAAGGGAAGATGTTGAGCTTGGATTAGTCAGGAAGAGTCCATTGTTGTTGTTTTTTTAAAAATTATTTTTTAGTCAATTGATTGGCCAGTATTCAACTTTCCTTAAGTTAAGAAGAGATATTTTTAGATTTTCTGAAGAACTAAGGTTATGGTGCCCATATTTGGCACTCTGTGAACTGCTAGGGTAGATTTGATCTAGCTTTCAAAAATCTTACTTAACTGGTAGTTTAACATTTATTTTGCATGATGTAGGTTGGTTTTTTTATTCACAGTCCCATTTATTTTTTCTGGTCCCATGCAGTACACATCAATATAAAAAGAATCAGTAAAACAACATCTTAAGAAACTATTTAACATTGCAATATAATTGTCTGTATATTTATCACATCAATACACTAGAACATGAATGAACTGTAGTAAGCATAATAGCAGTAGTAAAAAGTATATAATGCTTATTTCCAATGCTTCCTTTCTCTTAGAGTAATATACCATATTATAATGGGGTAGAAATTAATGTCATAACCTCTTAATAACTAGAACATAAATACAAATGGAAGCTGCTAAAAGCAGTGGAAGGTTGAGAAGTTGGGAAACAGAAAAGAACTGCGAACTGAAGCTCTTCTCCTAGGGTACAGATTTTTTGCCCCATCGGGCTTTGCTACTGCCATCAGCCTGGCCACCCTCAGAAATATTTGGATGTGGATGACTAAAGAACCAAGGAGTTTCTGGTTGCAATTGTGATAAAATTGTAATACGCATATTTGTTTCTATTGAAACCCACAGGTAAGGAGCCAGAATTTCCTAAGAGATTTGTCAAAGGGCAAAGAGTTGACTCTGTGAGTGACCCAATTTCCATCTCTCTGAGGGCTCCCAGGACCAGCTAGGATTTCCTTGAATCAGGTGAGTGTCCTGCCCTTGTTTGTGGGAGAGGAAATGGGAAGAGGGACCCAGTGAGGATGTCTTTTGTGGGAGCATCCACAGGTTGCTGAGACTGGCTCTGACCCCAGCCACTCTAACCCAAAAGTTTAGAAAATGAGTAATGCCATTCCTGATTCTGACCAGTCCTGGGCTCAGTTCTCAGGAAGTGGCAACAGGATGCTTGGAGGAATTGTGTGAAATGGTGGTTCTCTTCTAATGGTTAGTGATTACAGTGGCTAAGGATTACTATGTCTTCCCCCACCCCACCTCCTCAACCTATTATGGACCACTTGTTCATGAATTTACAACTCTTCAAATTTACTGGTATTTTCAGTCTGCAAAACTTTCTGTGGTAACAAATTGTGCATCCTACCTGCTGTGTGAAGAAGTATCCTTCTTGTTCATTTGGAAATTGTCCCCCCCAATTTGCTCCCTCCAAAAGTCATATCACTGGGTCAGGGCCTCTGGCATAGTGGACCGTTGTGGGCTTGGGATTCAGAAGGTCATGGGTTTTAAACCTGCCTTCATCACTTGTCTTCTTTGTGACCTTGGGCAAGTCACTTCACTTCTCCGTGTGCCTCAGTTACCTCATCTGTAAAATGGGGATTGAAACTGTGAGCCCCATGAGGGATGGGGACTCTGTTCAACCCAATTCGCTTGGATCCACTCCAGTGCTTCATAAGGTGCCTGGCACATAGTAAGTGCTTAACAAATACCACAATTATTATTATTAGAATATGATCTGTTCTCTTATCATAGGAGTTGCATTTTTACAGTACTCTGCTTTAAGGAAAATGGTTGTTGTAGTGACATCTGACCCCACAAAAATTCACCCACCATTTTTTCTGGAACTTCATTGTAGTGATTCCAGAAAAGTTCATGTTTTCATAAGAATGATCTTTAACTCTGCCATCACATTCTAGTTAAAATGCATAATGAAAACAAGCATTATAGCATAACTGAGTATTCTGTGTATACTACCTTGGACTAAAGTAGACAATTTGTTAAAAATGCATAACTTTATTCTTAAGATTAGGGCATTTTTTAGTAAATTTCTTCTTCAGAGCATTAATAGCCTGGTTCCCTGAAGAAGTTAATGGAGCATCTGTATTTCTGAAATTACAATTGGAGGGGGACTGAGGGTTTGGGAGATTGGTATAGTAATTCAAGTAGCTCTTTCTAAAAGCTGATTTCCTTTTCTACTTGGAATGATGTGGATTTCAAATTGCCCCTTTTGAGCTATAGAATTGTATGCAAATTCAAATTTTTTTAAAATATTTGTACTTTGCTTCCTTTTTAAAATATTGATAAATATGTGGATTTGAACTTGGAGACAAAGTTTTCTGTATAAATGCAGTCTTATTAAAAAGTGGGGAAAGTTAAAATGATGGCAGATTAGATTTACCTTTGTGATTATAGAACTTCCTCCTCCTTTTCCTGTTGTACCTTAGTTTTTCTGAGCAGTCGTGACAGATGGAAGTGGCAGGTGTGTCCTGACTGGAGGCTTTGTCTTGTAGAAATCCTGAAAAGCTGAGCATTAGTCAGCAGTGGACATCCCCAGTGCTCACCAGTTACTGATGGCAGATTTAAAGTGGTATAGACTGGGGTGCCAAGTTTTAATTTTGAGTTTGAGGGCAAATCAGGGATGACTCTAGTGGCCCCACTTCTGGTCCTTATTCGTCTCCAAGAGGCTGGGGGAGTGCTAACTAAGCTACCCATCTGGGCCAAAAGCTGGGTGGGGGCAAGCTGATGGCTTCATCCCCATAGTGTCAGTCCTCTGAGGACAATGATCATCCAAGGAACTGGAATCCTGGCTCACTCTCTTTCCAATAAAATACAAGAAATTTCTTAGAATGACCCCCAAATGATTAAATGGCACTCTTGGAAGGGGAAGAGAGCTCTTCTACATACAAGTCCATTAATGATACCTTAAATTTCCCAGGAGACTTTGGCCTGATAAAGTTTCTAAAGCAACAGGGGCCAAACCCACCTGGTGCCTGAAACATTCTCCATCATTCTGTAAAAGCTGCAATTGTTATTATCTTATTCACCAGTCCTGTTGCCTGCTAGGATACTGAAGGGGCTGGAAGCCTAGTGTGGAAAAGTGAGGATGGAGAAGAAATGGTGGCCAGGTAGACTTTGGGAAACTGCATGGTGCAGTGGATAGAGGATGGGCTTTGGAGTCAGGAGGTCACGGGTTCTAATTCTGACTCTGCCACATATCTGCCGTGTGATCTTGGTGAAGTCACTTCTCTGTGCCTCAGTTACCTCATCTGTAAAATGGAGATTAAGAGTGCAAGCCAAATGTGGGACAGGGACTGTGTCCAAGCTGATTAATGTGTACTACCCCATTGCTTAGAACAATGCTTGCTTGGCACATAGTAAGTGCTTAACAAGTACCATAATTATTATTAATTATTTTTGTGAGACTTCCTCCTCTAATTTATTTTAGGGTGCGTCTCCCCCTTAGATTGTAAGATTCTTCAGGGCAAGGATCATGCCTACTAAGTCTGTTACTTTCTTCCAAGGGCCTAGTGAAGTGCTGTACACAATAGGTACTCAAATGCTCTTGATTGATTGCTAGACCATGTATCCAACAGTAGGTGGAATATTCATGGATTTGGCTCTTTCCCCCACCAACCTGAAAGCCTCTGGTGGGATTCATTAAGGTTCTCTTTTCAGGTGTGGTGGCTGCATTTGGCCCAGCAGCTTCCACTTGACTCATTTCTGGGAGTCCTAGTGTGGCCACTATAATGAGGGCCTAATTGAGCTGGACTCTTCCAGGGTTCAGCCAGCAAAAGTAGGATTTCTACTACTGGTTGTACCATGAAAATTCTCACTGCCATCATCTGGACCAGAGCAACAGGGGTTTTACTTTGCCTGCCGTGGTCCAGATAGTGGTTGCAGAGTAGGTGGCAAGGTAAGCGATGCATGGCGCCTGCTTTGTCTTGTCTATCCCTCAATTGTTATCTGCCTGCCCTAATTGTCCCCTCTTCATCCTTTACTCTTCGGCCCTGCTCTGTCTGACTCTATCTCTTTCTGTCTTCCTTTTTTTATTCCTCTCTATCTTTTATTTTCTAGGTCTTGTCATGTAGAATCTGCATGTTGAATAACTGGAGCTGTCAGTTTAAGGAACATATGAAAACAATTATTTTAGATTACCTTTTTTCCTGTAGTTGCAGTGCCATATTTCTTAAATACTTATTGATATATCTTTCTAGGAGGAAGCGTACTAATTTACTTAAAGGTGAACCAAATAATAGTTAAATATGCAATACTAAATCACATTTAGTAGTTACCTTTGTAGATTTTAAATTGTTCATAGTATTTTGGAGAACAAGTTTAAAGAATGGCAGTGCATCTGTTCTGCAGAATCCTGAGTAAGGAGTGAAAGTTCCAAATAATCTGGCTCAGAAAGGCCCCTCAGAGAGCTGTGGGAAAAAATCATTAGCAAGTCTCCTGAAGTGTGAAAACAAGTAGTATATGCTAAACTCTGGGGTCTTCTGGGGCTCTACTTTCTTTCCTCTTAAATCTCAGCAGTGTAAATCCAGGACAAAATTAAATCAGGCTGGGAAAAGGTGCCCTTTAAACATATTTCTAGAGACAATAATACAATACCTTGAATATGTATTGACCTTTTTTTCCAAAGTTCTTTGGCCATTTTATCATTTTCTCCTCAAAATCCCTATAAGGTAAGGTATCTATGATGATCCCCTGTCCCCATTTTACATATGACTGAGACACAGAGAGGTTCATAGACTTGCCCAAGGCCTAACATAGACCAGAGCTGTGACAAGAGCTCAGGTTGATTCCCCAGACCTGATGTCTTTTCACTAGGAAATATTCATTCATTCATTCAATAGTATTTATTGAGCACTTACTATGTGCAGAGCACTGTACTAAGCACTTGGAATGTACAGTCCAGCAACAGATAGAGACAATCCCTGCCCAATGATGGGCTCACAGGCAATACCACCTAGGCTTTTGATCTGCCAACCCCTGAGCCCTACCTCTTTGTTTTCAGAAAGATTTTTCTTACCACCTAAGTGCAAGGGTTGCATTCCTTAGCCTGAGTGGGAGTCTGTGGTATCAGTTACTATGTTAGGGCCAGCATAGCCTAAGGCTTCCAGGCAAGTGAGAAAGTGGTTGACTATTAACTCTGCCCCTTCCCTGAAATGTAGCCATTGGTGATCTTCTTTAGCTTCTCTGTGAAGTCTGTTGGTGACTTGAAATTTTACTTTCAATTCTGATTCTATAATTGCCGTCTAGGTAAATTCTGGAGTCCAGTATTTTGGTGTTTCCGAGCCTGAAAAAAATGTCGACAATGGGGAAGAGTGGTGATAAGCTAACTCCTTTCAGTAGTAATGGAATTTATTAAATGCATCTGTGTATGGAGGTCTGTACTATCAGCATAGTTCAATGGAAAGAGTCCGGGCTTGGGAGTCAGAGGTCATGAGTTCGAATCCCGGCTCCACCACTTGTCAGCTGTGTGATTTTGGGCAAGTCACTTCACTTCTCTGTGCCTCATTTCCCTCATCTGTAAAATGGGGATTAAGGAGCCTCACGTGGGACAACCTGATTACCCTTTATCTACCCCACCACTTAGAACAGTGCTCTGCACATAAGTGCTTAACAAATACCAACATTTATTATTATTATGTGCTGGGAAAGAGTATACAAGTGGGAATTAGATACAGATCCTGACTCTCTAGGGGTTTACAATCTCAGGTCCAAAATAGCCACTCATAACATTTAGAGTGAGAGGTCAAAGGAAATTTGTGAAGAAACTGCCTTTGGTGAAGTGGCTTAAGGCAGACAATTACTCTTCCCCTCTTCAAAGCCTTATTGAAGGCACATCTCCTCCAAGAGGCCTTCCCAGACTAAACGCCCCCTTTCCTCTCTTCCATTCTGACTTGCTCCCTTTGTTCTTCCACACTGCCAGCCCCAAAGCACTTATGTACATATCTGTAACTTATTTATTTGCATTGCTGTCTGCCCCCACCCCCAGAGACTGTAAGCTTGTTATGGACAGGGAATGTGTCAGTTTATTGTTGTATTGTACTCTTCTAAGCACACAAAAAGCGCTCAATAAATAGAATTGAATGAATGAAAGGAGGTACCTCATCTATACAATGGAGATTAAAAGTGTGAACCCCACATGAGACATCCTGATAAATTTGTATCTATTCCAGCACTTGGAACGGTCCTTGGCACATAGTAGGTGCTTAACAAATAGCATCATTATTATATTATTATTTTTATTATTGTTGTTATTAAAGTCACATGGCAGACAAGTGATGGAACCAGCACTAGTAACAAGGACCTTTTTACTCCTAGGCCTGGGCTCTGACCCACTAGGCCATGCTGCTTCTCCACTCTGTTTCTGACCTTGCTAAGTTGCTAGCTCATATACTGATGCTATTGATGCCTGTTTACTTGTTTTGATGTCTGTCCCCACCCTTCTAGACTGTGAGCCCATTGCAGGCAGGGATTGTCTCTATCAGTTGCTGAATTGTACTTTCCAAGCGCTTAATTCAGTGCTGTGCACACAGTAAGCGCTCAATAAATACGATTGAATGAATCACTGCGTGGCTCAAGCAATGGGCTGGGGAGGTTGGGATTCTAGAGCTGCTGAGCTAAACGACCATAAAATCTGGTAGCCAGGGTAGGATGGGATTGGGGCTGCTTGAGCTTGAGCCAGGATAAGTAGACTGTTTGAGACAAGGGTAAAACAAGAAAATATGGAAATGGGAGAGTGACATTTGTACACTTGGCTTCTCTAACACCAGCCTACTCACTATACCTGGTTCTTGCCTCTGTTGCCATCAACCCCTTGCCCACTTCCTTTCTCTGGCCTGGAACTCCCTCCAGGGAGTTATAGAAGCAGCGTGGCGCAGTGGAAAGAGCACGGGCTTTGGAGTCAGGGCTCATGAGTTTGAATCCCAGCTCTGCCACTTGTCAGCTGTGTGACTGTGGGCAAGTCACTTAACTTCTCTGTGCCTCAGTTACCTCATCTGTAAAATGGGGATTAAGACTGTGAGCCCCACGTGGGACCATCTGATTCCTTGTGTCTACCCCAGCGCTTAGAACAGTGCTCTGCACATAGTAAGCGCTTAACAAATACCAACATTATTATTATTATTATTGCTCTGCACATAGTAAGCGCTTAACAAATACCAATATTATTAACATTATTAAGCACTCAATAAATACGATCGCCAGACATAGTAAGCACTTAGCAAATACCAAAAAAACCCAATACTCGTGCTAAGAGCAGGTATTAATTATTATTACTGTTGTTACTAATAGTACAATAAACATAAGTAATATTATCCCATTTTGGCAGGATATAGCTATAGTGCTCATTTTTCTGGGTGGTGGAGTTGTACAGTTTTCCTTATACATATCAGAATGTAGCCTGTGGGGTTTAATGATCTAAAAAAACAAAGCCCAGCAAAAAGAAAATCTAACTTTATAGTCAGCAGTGTATTTCCTTTTAAACTGCTGGTCTGGCTAAAGTGTCTCACTGATGAGCCAGCCCTGGATTTGCACTTAAAAATGTGATCAGTTAATTAAAAAAAAAATCCAAACCTATAAACATCCAGTTGAGGCTTCCAGGTCTGTGTAAGGTGAAATATAGCACTCTTATTTCTTGAAGTCCAGCCTCCCTTCTAAAAGTAGGGAATAGCATCCAATCGGGCCCCCAGATAAATAACCCGATGTCCCTCAGGTTTTCCATGGAGATGGCATTGAAAAAGAATCTTCTAGTGGAATATTTCCTGGTCCTAATTGTGGCAGTAATGATTTTTTTTGTTAATTTAAGCCATGGAAGTACAAGCAATATTTAATTTACCACCATTCACTTAGAGACTGCAGGTTTATCTCAACTGTCCGAAAAGACCCTTTGGTATATGTGGGAAAGATCTGGGACTTATTGTGCGGGGCAGAGTGGTGACTGCCTTTCCAACGTGATTACTCCTGTCTGTGGGTGGGCACTGGGGAAAAGCTGACTCATGTATAGCCAGTGGTGAGGCCAGGAAGTGAGGGGGCCCCAGGGACTACTGTGATTTGCCAGGTTACTTTCTAATAGTAATAATAACTGTGGTATTTAGCACCAAGCCCTGTTCTAAGCCCTGGAGTGAGTACAAGATCACCAGGCTGGACACAGTCCATGCTTCCTTAATTTTGGGGGGGGGGGGATGGAACTTTCCCCACTTCACCGGTCCCCAATCGGCTCACCATCACTATTTCCAGCAAGCCAGAGTATTTTGGAATTCTCCCAACTGTATTTTCAGCAAAGTGCAGGAAATGTGTGAGCAATTAATTTTCAATATTTTCTTATAATATAGTTTGTCTACCTCAGATCCAGACAAAATATTCAATCGGTCGAATCAGGTCATTACCCTAATTTAACTTGTGGGATAAAGTTTATAAGAAAGAATGGTGTTGCTGCTGATGGCATTTTGAAAGAGTCAGCGTTGCATGTTATAGGCACTGAAATGATCTTAATCATTAGTCTGCATTTTCAGGACAGATGTTGACATTTACTATTGTTCCAGCACCAAATGTCAAGTTATTCCTGCTCAAAATCTTTTGCCAAAATGTTTGGAGATTCCATCTGCAGCTGTATTTATAGCTAACACTGCTTGTAAAAAAAATTTAAAAATCCAGCATTTCTAAGCAGGTTTGTAAATGGGTTTTAGGGAGTTCATAAATGCTTTGGAGACCCGCCTAAGTTAATTAATTCCCTTTTCAGATATTATAACCTACACAAGTAGGCCAGCTGGAGGTGGATGTTTTCTTTGAAATTGGTAATTACTTGCATTATGGGATCAAGTTTGGTTTTCTCGCAATCAGATGCATGGAGTCTTATAAACTTAGTATCACAGGAGGTTTTCTTCATCTCCTGGAAAATCAGCATGCAGATGAGCTGAGATAATAGTTGTTGATAAAAGTTTGAAAACCTAGAGGATGCAAATGAATGATTAAAGTGAGGTGGACTAGGAGCTTCCTAAAAATAGAATTTGAAACTCCTGGTGCTACCTTTATAATCACGTCTTTAATCTTTTTTTTTTCTTACTTCATTATTTCTAGGTGTTTTCTATAGCTTACACACCCTACTCTATAATGGAGACACTTTACTTCCAGCTGAGAGATTGGTTAAATGGCTCTATGGCTCCTGTAGTGGGTATAAAAAGCAAAGTGTTCAGTAGTCAATCTTTAGGGTGGGGTATATTACCTTTGCAAAATAACTCAAATTCCAGCAGGGAAGAGAAAGTTCTATCCAGTGTTCAAAAAACTGGATTGCCTAATTTCTCTGTAGAATTTTTTCTTTTCACTCACAAATGTGCTCATACGACTAACATACAAGAACTGGTGATGCTTGGGTGAGGGATGTTCCAAGGGTATTCCAGGAGGTGGTGAGAAGGAAGTGTTGGGGGAACAAACCTTCTGAAATTTAATCTCTTCCATGAGGCTTTTTTTTTAATGGCATTTAAGCACTTACTATGTGCCAGATACTGTACTGTGCACTAGGGTAGATACAAGATAATCAGGTTGGATACAGTCCGTATCCCACACGGGGTTCATAGTCTTAATCACCATTTTACAGATGAGGTAACTGGGTCACAAAGAAGTGACTTGCTCAAGGTCTCACAGCAGACAAGTGGTGGCAGGATTAGAACCCAGGTCCTTCTAACTCCCTGGCCCGTGCTCTACTAGGCCACATTGCTTCTCTACTAGGCTTTTCCCTATGGATTCCTCTTCTCCCCAGTTTATAACCTCCAACTGCCAGCTGAGCTCTGGAAGAATTCACAGCCTCCCATAGCTCATATGTAGATAACTTACATACCATATTATGTAATAATAATGTTGGTATTTGTTAAGCACTTACTATGTGCAGAGCACTGTTCTAAGCACTAAGATGGATACAGGGTAATCAGGTTGTTCTACGTGAGGCTCACAGTTAATCCCCATTTTACAGATGAGGTAACTGAGGCCCAGAGAAGTGAAGTGACTTGCCCACAGTCACACAGCTGACAAGTGGCAGAGCTGGGATTTGAACCCATGACCTCTGACTCCCAAGCACGTGCTCTTTCCACTGAGCCATGCTGTTTCCCTGAATGAGAAAGCATTCTGATCAGATGTTAACTATATTTTTTGTATAGTGGTCACAAGAGGGATTGCGAAGTTGAAATCAGTTACATCCTGGGCATAGAAATTCTTACTAGTGATCCTTCTCTGATATTTAGTCCATTCCTTTTCCACTGACCAGGCAGCTTCTAGTGACCCTCCAATTCATAATAACATTTAGGAAGGGAGATTCCGTAATCTCTCCTGTCACTGTATTTTGCATATTTCCTTCCTCCCTTTGGGAGGCAATAGAAACCTGTTTGTCTTGTTTTCCTTTTTGCTGGCATGGGAAAGAGCTGACCACTGTTCTCCTCAAATCAGTCCTCATAGCCCTAAAGATTGGGATGAGGTTCCCACTCAAGCTTTAGGTCTCCAGGAATAAAGTGATTGGTAATTAAGGCGATTTCAGAATTGAAAGTGGCACTTGGGTGAGTGAATAAGATCCTTTCTAAGAGTGGACAGTGCTATGTCTGGGTTCTCTTCTCAGCTATGTTGTTGTTAACGCTATTCTTTCACAACCAAGGAATCAATGAGCACTTCCCTAGGAGCCCGGGTTAGTACCTCATTTATATCTAATGGAAAGAACTTCTGTCATCCTGGCCATTACGGCAGGGGAACCACCCATAGAGGTCCAGCCAAGATATAGTTCCAACAGATTTAATCAATCAGTACGATTGATTGAGGTTCCATTTGGATCTGAATGAAGTCCACTGTACCAACATAGCTTCAGTCTGAACTTAAAAAGGTGGTGACCCAGAGCTAACCCAAGAGCAGAAGAGATACTGTTGCTGGTAGAGTAGCCATTCATTTGGTTTTACACTGGACAATCCTGTTTTCAGTTGGTCTGTCCCCATTCCAATGCAGAAATGTTTGGTATTTAAATATCCAGACATCCTCTCTTGGCTCCAACCTCAGAGTTTCGTGGCTCAGAAGTGGTGCCTTGTTCGGAGTGGTCTGAGAAGGAGGCGCAAAGGCTCTGGAGCTAGTGTATGTGTTTGGGTTTAGAGGTCCCCTGGAGAAGAACTCTAGGGTTAGGTGATTTTGATGAATTGCCACAAAATGGTGGGCATTATGCTGCATATCCTGAGTAATGAGAAGCAGCATGGCCTTATGCAAAGAGCATGTGTCTGAGAGTCAGAGGACCTTGGTTCTAATCCAGACTCTGCCACTAGTTCAGAGGACCTTGGTTCTAATCCAGACTCTGCCACTAGTCTACTATGTTACTTTGAGCAAGTCACCTAACTTCTATGTGCTTCCGTTCTTTCAACTGGAGAAGCAGCATGGCATGGTGGATAGAGCACGGGCCTGGGAGTTAGAAGGTCATGGGTTCTAATTTTGGCTTTGCCACTTGACTATGTGCAAGTGACCTTGGGCAAGTCACTTCACTTCTCTTTGCCTCAGTTACCTCCTCTGTAAAATGGGGATGGAGACTGTGAGCCCCATATGGGACAGGGACTGTGTCCAACCTGATTTATTTGTATTCAAACAGTACTTAGAACAGTGCCTGGCACATAGTAAGTGCTTAACAAATACTATTATCATTAATAGTAGTAATAATAATAATAGTAAAATGAGGTTCAGATACCTGTTCTGTCCACTTCTTAGACTGCAGGCCCCATGTGGGGCAGGGACTATGTCTAACCTGATTATCTTAAATCTGTCCCAGCACTTAATTTAAGGTTAGCACATGCTTTATCATAGTCACCCTTAGTGGTTTTATTAGTAATGCATGTGATGTCCCATACATCTGACTCTCTCATATCTGTGAGGGTGACCAGTGACCACCCTGATTTCTAGGTCAGACCAATATTCAATCCAGTGTCATATTTGGTCTCCAGTAGTAGAAACAGGATGGCTGGAGGAACAGTGTGGTTGTTGCCCTCCTGTATAGCCTGTTGGTATCTTTAATGGTTTTGGATTGTACCGTCTAACAACCCTAACTTTTCTCTCTATATCCTTAACTTTCCCTGCTCATCCGTAAATGTTGGGGCTACTTCTGATGGTAATGAATTTCACAAATACCAACATTATTATTAGATTCAAAACAAAGGAAACACTTTTTACCTAACAGGTATATATATATCTGTTAGGTGAAAAAGTGTTTCCTTTGATTTGAATCTAATAATAATAATGTTGGTATTTGTTAAGCGCTTACTATGTGCCAAGCACTGTTCTAAGCGCTGGGGTAGATAGAAGGTAATCAGGTTGTCCCACATAGGGCTCACAGTCTTCATCCCCATTTTACAGATGAGGTAACTGAGGCCCAGGGAAGTTAAGTGACTTGTCCTAGGTCACAGCTGACAAGTGGCGGAGCCGGGATTAGAGCCCATGACCTCTGACTACCAAGCCCGGCCTCTGTCCACTGAGCCACGCTGCTTCTCTACCACCTCTATCCCTTCAGGGATCAGTGAGGTCTCTCTCCCCCCATAAACTGTAAACTCTTTGTAGGCAGAGATCATATTTACCAACTCTATTGTATTTTGCTCTCACAAGGGCTTAATTCAGTTCTCTGTACACAGTAAGCACCCAAGAAGTACCATCAATTGATTGATCGACTGCTAGTCCCATTGGTGTGGGACTTGATAAACAACAATTCCTTACTTCCTCTGTTCCTCGATTCCTCAAGTTAGTGAAACATGATTCTGTAACTGAAACAATGTTGTCTTCTTCCACAGCCCTCAGGGTATGGCTTCATAAGTGCTCACTGATTTTCATCTTCATTACTGATTCTTCCAATTTTCCAGAAACTATTTCCTAGGGTCACATTTGGAGTCCTTATTGATATAGTTACATTGCTAATCCACCAGTCTCCAGAACATTAGAAACGCATAATGATAGATCTCAGCCTCTCTGTATTCCTTCAGAAATCTTGGGTATATGCCATCTGGTTCTGGTGATTTATTTCTAGATAGTTTATCAATTTGGCCTAAATCATCCTGTATAATCATCCATATTTAATCCAGTTCCTCAAACCTGCCTGTTACCATAAAACTATCTAGAATCTTCCTCAGATGTAGAATGTCAAGTTCCAGGAGCTAGAATATGCTTCAATCTTTCAATAAATGGTATTTGAGTGCTTACTATGTGCAGAGCAGTATAGTAAGTGCTTGAGAGAGTATAATACAGTAAAGTTGATAGACACATTCCTTGCCCACAGTGAGTTTACAGACTGGAGGGAAAGACAGAAGTATAAGGGAGTGGGAGTCAGGGAAAATAGGGCTTAATCTGGGAGGACTTCTTGGAGGAGATGTGACCTTAATAAGGCTTTAAAGATGGGGAGAGTGGTGGTCTGGCATATATGGAGGAAGGGGCAGTTCCAGGCCAGAGGGAGGATGTGTAATAGAGGTTGGTGGTGAGATTTCTCAATCAAGCTGGCACTAGAGGAGTGAAGTCCATGGGCTGGGCTGAAGTAGGAGATTAATGAAGTAAGGTAGGAAGGGGCAAGCTGATTGAGTGCTTTAAAACCGATGGCAAGGAGTTTCTGTTTGATGTGGAGGTGGTGGGCAACCACCGGAGGTTCTTGAAGAGTGGGAGAATGTGGACAGAATGTTTTTTCAGAAGAATGATCCAGGCAGCAGAGTGAAGTATAGACTGTGAGCCCATTGTGAGCAGGGATTCTCTCTATTGTTGTATTGCACTTTCCAAGCACTCAGTAATAATGATAATAATAATGATGGTATTTGTTAAGCACTTACTCTGGGCCAGGCACTGTTCTAAGCGCTGGGGTAAATACAAGATAATCGGGTTGGACACAGTTCCTGTTCCTCATAGGGCTCTCAGTCTGAATCCCCATTTTGCAGATGAGGTAACTGAGCCCCAGAGAAGTGATTTGCCCAAGGTCACACAGCAGACAAGTAGCTGAGCTGGGATGAGAACCAATGACTTTCTGATTTTTAGGCATGTGCTCTATCCACTAGGCCACGCTGTTTCTACAGTGTTCTGCACACAGTAAGCACTCAATAAATACAATTGAATTGAATGAGTGAATGACTGAAGTGGGCAGAGATGGAGGCAGGAAAGTCAGAAAGGAGGCAGATGCAGAAATCAAGGTGAAATAGGATAATTGTTTGGACCAGTGAAGTAGCAGTAGCTACTTCATGAATTTTTACTATATGTAGGGTACTGGGAGAGTACAGTACAATAGAGTTGGTAGTCATGATCTCTGCCCACCAGTCTTTACTGAAAAATGTACTTCATTGAAGCCACCTCTAGGTAGGCAAACTACTACTCCAAGAACTATTATTTTTCCCATCTGAATTTTTCAGAAACAAATTCTGCTACCCATTTTGGGTGAGTTTGAACTCCATCACCTACTCATACTATGGTGTTAGGGAAGTGAGCAGTATGCTCACTGTGGACAGGGAATGTGTCTACCAATCTTGTTATATTGTATTAGTTCCAGGACTAAGGGAAATCTCTCTGGCTAAGAAGCACAAGCAAGGTTTGGGCTCAAGGAAGCAGCCGCCATGTGAATTTACCCACCTAATACCTGTTTCCCTGCAACAGCAACTTCATTTGTTGTTATGGAAAATATAGGAGAGGAAATAAATATTTAGCTCTGAAGACACTGCTATCCTTCTCCATTAACTGATTCCTGAAACCTACCATTTAATTTGAAAGGTTAGTGAGGGAAAGATTAGTGAGGGAAGCCCAGACTGAGCTTCCCCTTTTCCCTTTGCTCCCTCCCTGCTCCCCCTCCACCCTTTGCTCCCCCCTGCACATCCCCTCAGTTAAGCCACCTTCCCCCCTTTCCCTCTGCTCCTCCCCCCTCCCTACCCCTCCCCTCAGCACTGTGCTCATTTTGTATATATTTTTATTACCCTATTTATTTTGTTAATGAGGTGTACATCCCCTTGATTCTATTTATCGTGATTAAGTTGACTTGTTTTTGTCCGTCTGTCTCCCCTGATTAGACTGTAGCCCATCAGTGGGCAGGGATTGTCTCTATCTGTTGCCGAAGTGTACATTCCAAGCGCTTAGTACAGTGCTCTGCACATAGTAAATGCTCAATAAATACTATTGAATGAATGAATGAAAGTACATGTGACCTTGATGTCTTTTGACGAGAGCTTTTCAGTGAAGAGTTTGGACAAAGAGGTTGACTGATCGAAGGGTGAGTGATTTCATAACATGCAATTCATGAATTACCTTTGTGGCACGGTCTCATGAATGAAAACAGAATGGCCATCCAGAATCCCAAACCTAGCAGTCATCTGTGATGAAAAAGAATTCATTGCAAAGTTTCTAGCAGAAGTTTCAGCATCTGCAGGAAAAAGATTGGCAGTATTATTTCATAGATAACTCTCATTTAATCCATAATCTGTCTTTGGGGGTGGTACATTTAATTTTCTCTTTATTCAATATTCAATATTCAGTTATGATTGATTTTATACAGAATTATAAAAGGTGACAGTGCTATTCCATTTTAATATAATTTCTGTCCTCACTTTTGATCTGTTATTATTCTAAGCTCTCTAAGAGTGTATAATCTGTTTCTTTAGCATGATAACATTCTAAATATAACTTTTCATTATTATGAATAATATTTATACAATATACAGAAGAGACATGCTCATTTAGTGAACTTTTTTAAATATGAAATTTGTAGCAGAAATATTGCTAAGATAGTGATTTATAATTTTTTTATGAAACTTAGCTGCCAGGCACAGTGGTTTTTGCATTATTTGTTTTAGAATGCCAGATAGGTAAGTTGCATTTTACAGTGAAAAGCTATTAGTTTTCTCAAAGGATTGTCATGTCCTTGTTAAATTGCTAAACTACATTTTCAATTTTATGGGAGTGCTCTTTCATTTTTGTGGAAATTAAAAATGGCAGGCTAGTTTCATAAAGCAAAATGGTTGTGTACGTTAATTTGAGGTGAATTACGATAACCATATTTTGCATATATTTCTTTGGGGTATATTTAATACAATATGAAAACTGTTTTTGAAGCAAGTATCGTTGTATTTAAGGTTTCAAAAATCCAAACAATCCATCTTACCTTCCGAAGGCAATATTACATTCTCCGAATATCCAGATGGTAAAATGTTTTCCTGATCTTTCTTATGTTGCTGTTTCTTTTTGCTCATTTTTGGAGAAAGGTTATTGCAATGTCTCAAGAAATTTATCCCATTAATAATAATCAACTGTACTGTAAATGAGTGCCTCTTTTCTGCAGATAACTTAGTAACCTCAAGTACAATTTATTCTTGGTCTGTTTCAGTGACATAAACTTCATTTAGATTATTTGAGAGAATGTGCTGCCCAATTTTTACCCACTATTTTTCTTTTCTGGGAGCCCTTGACATGTTGGAAATTTTTCCCTGTTTACGGTATTTGCCACTAGGTACTGACTGAATCCCAGTAATCCTGGGACATCATGAAAAATATTGATATGCCCTGATTAATGAGATGCAGTGGTGATAGCTCATGTAGAACCATCCACATTCTCTTGTCATAGCTCTGAGGTTCAGTCATATAGAGACTAAGTTGGCAAGTAGGCATTTCCCTTCCTGTCCACAGTTGTAGTAGAAATTCTCCCCAGCATCTGAAGTGAGTTTTCATAAGGTTCTGTCATTAGAGGGTTTTATTCCACTCTTCACTAGGATTGAGAAACCTGTAACATCCCTTTCTAGCTGAGGGAATACTGTGCACTGCCAGTTTTTCTGCCTCAGTGACCTGACGAGGCCGAGGAAGAAAGTGCATATCTAAAAAGAGCAATCTAAATTCTCCTCTGAGTAGTAAATGCTTATGAATGAGAATCTCAGTAGAGTAACAAGGTCTTAATTAATACAATGATTTCCCTCTGCATTCCTGTGCTTGGCCAAAGCTTGAATTCCAGGATACTTAGCCACTGGGAAGGAGAACAACTGTTTATTATTAAATAGCACTAACCTCCTCATTGTGCCTCGTTCTAGCCTGTCCCGCCGTCGACCCCTGGCCCACATCCTACCACTAACCTGGAATGCCCTCTCTCCTCACATCTGCCAAACTCTCTTCCCCTCTTCAAAGTCCTATTGAGAGGTCACCTCCTCCAGGAGGTCTTCCCAGACTGAGCCCTCTCTTTCCCTCTGCCTCTACTCCCTCCCTCTGCTCTAACCCCTTCTCCTCCCCATAGCACTTGTGTATATTTGTATATATTATTTATTACTCTATTTTATTGATAATATGTATATGTATCTATGATTCTATTTATCTATTTTGATGGTATTAATGCCTTTCTACTTGTTTTGCTGTCTGTCTCCCCCTTTTAGACTGTGAGCCCATTGTTGGGCAGGGATTGTCTCTATCTGTTGCCAAATTGTACATTCCAAGCGCTTAGTACAGTGCACTGCACACAGGGCTCAGTAAATATGATTGAATGAATGAATGAAGTTTATTTTCATGTCTGTATGACCTGCCAGATTCTAAGTTACTTGAAAGTGGATCATTTCTACTAATTCTACTATATTCTCCTAAAAGCTGATTTCATTGCTTTGCATACAGCAGGCACTCGATAAGTCCTATTGATTGATTGGGTGGAGTGATTAATTTTGGCCAATTGGAGACAGGGTTAGAAATAAAAGTACAAAATGGCCTAGTGAAAAGAGCCCGGGCTTGGGAGTCCAAGGACCTGGGTTGTAATCCTAGCTTTGCCTCTTCTCTGCTGTGTGACTTCTTTGTGCCTCATCCGTAAAATGGGAATTAATACCATGAGCCCCACATGGGACATGTTCTGGGGCCAATCTGATTAGCTTGTATGTACCTCAGGGCTTAGTACAGTGCCTGGCACATAGTAAGCACATAAATATCAAAAAAAATGCAACCAAGACAAGTGCAGAGAGTTGTTTACTCAGAAAGGAAAGAAAGGGCACAAATACAAGTTGGGGAAAATCACGGCCTTAATTAGATACCATAGATCACTTCCTTGACAAAACCATAGGTACGTTCACAGCCAGCTCATTCCAGTCTTCCTTGAAAATACAATCAAGGTGCTATAACTGGATTTTATTGTCACTTCGAATCGTTTCCCCAAAGCCAAAAACAAGACACTGAGAGCGAGGTGTCTGTAAGAGTGAAGGCAGTTTATGATGCGCAAGTAAACTATTTACAATGAAGAACAACAACCGTTTATAAAAGCCATTTCTGGACTCCAAATGACCTGGCTCATGCTGGGAACACATACCAGAGCCCTGGCTCAGCACAGCATTGGATTTTGCTGGGGCAGCATCCATATTTATGGAGATCTTGTGAGATGACACCCAGCTAGGCCTTGGATTTCAGTAGTGAGATCTGGACAGGGCAATTGAACAGATGTCAAAAGAGCCCTGGGCCACTGCTAGAGGAAATTGAAAACAGACACAATCATCTTGAGGGATGAGACTGAAATAATTTGAGAAGGAAAAAAATGGTGCATTTCAGATGCAGCCCGGTCACTGGACCCCAACCCCTTTCTCTCCAAGCATGTCCTGTCTATAAAAATAGCCTTTATTATAGATCTAACTGAGGACTTGGAATGTTGGGGGCCCCATGCTTTAGGCAGAAAATGTCCTGAGGTGAAGAGTATTTTCTGACGCATCCTTCACTGAGTAGTCAGGCCTCCACAGTAGGGCAGTAGGAAACTAGCAGTATTGGTGCAGCCTTCCAGGGAGAAACCTTTGTGTCCCAGGGGCCACAGACAAATCTGCTCTGACTTGTGGGTGTTTGTTGGGCAGGAGGCCTTGGTCCAGCCCATTCTGTGTCTGCTATGACTTTCTGGGTCCATCTGGGTTCCTCATTCATTTTTGCTTGTTTCTCCTTTGGTCCCATACAGTCTTGCTTGCCAGGTTAGTTGAGATGTTATATTTCCCAAACAGCTGCTGAGCCAGCTTTGTGCTGCCCAGATGACTGGCTCTGGGAGGGAGGTCCTGCAGTCTGGGCAGGACATGGGCTGTAGCTGTTGCAGCTGTTTCTGCTGCTGCCCCCCGGGAGCAGACAGCTGTTGGTGGCTACGCAGGCAAGAGGGTGGGACTCCCCCGGGGACAGTCCCATCATGTGGGAGGGGGCGAGAGGGGAAAGGCAGGAAAGGGAGGCAGAAAAATTACAAGCTGTAGATATAGAGAGACGGAGAGGGGTACATAATAATAATAATTAAGCAACAGATACAGAGAGGAAAGAAACAAATAGAAAAAAGAGAGGGAGGAGCCTAAAGACAGAGTGAGAGGGAAATGAAGACAATGACAAACAGAGATGACCAGCCTACCTTCCCTTCACCCACTCTGCCCCCCAACTTACCTTCTCACTCCCAGAAAGGTGAACTTCATGGGATATAGCTTTGCAGAGCAGCTGCAGCAGCCATGACCACTGGAGGAAAAGGTTTGAGGAGGGCACCTCCTCTTGTTTGTCACTCACTGGCCAGATTTCTCACCTTTGCTGAGCTTCTAGAGGTCTGGGAGCCAGAGAGAGCGGGGTCACTCAGCCGATCCTACTCCTTTCACTGGCTGCTGCTCTGCTCTGTGCTGGACCCTCAAACCCTGCCACGAGTGGGACTTCTGTCTGTCCCTCCAGCTTGTTTAGGGTAATGGGACCAGGGCTCCAAAATTATTGCAGTCATGTCTAGTGCAAGATGGCTGATCATTTTTTTTAATGATATTTGTTAAGCGCTTACTATGTGGCAGGCACTGGACTAGTTGCTGGGGGTAGATAAAAGCTAATCAGGTTGGATACAGTCTCTATCCCACTTGGGGCTCACAGTCTTAATTCTGGGAACTGAGGCACAGAGAAGTTAAGTGACTTGCCCAAGGTCACCCTGCAGACAAGTGGCTGAGCCAGGATTATTATTATTACTAGCAATAATAATGATAATTTTGGTATTTAAATGCTTAGAGTGTGCTAGGAAATGTACTAAGTGCTGGGGTGGATACAAAGGAAGTAGTGTTGGACACAGTCCCTGTCCCATATGGGGCACTCAGTCTCAGTCCCCATTGTACAAGTGAGGTAACTGAAGCACAAAGAAGTGAAGTGATTTGCCCAAAGCCACATAAGAGACTTGGAGTTGATATTAGAATCCATGACCTTCTGACTCCCAGGCACGTGCTCTATTCACTAGGCCATCCTGTTTCTCATGTTCCCCATGAGATTTAGCAGAGGAAAGCAGGATGAGGATGCTTGAAGGAAAACACTGTTCGCTGTGGTCCATCCTCCATTTTCAGAACCTAGGTGTCCTGTCCCTCCCTACTACTGTGAATGCCCCCTCCTTCCCCCTCCCTGACACACACCACCACCACTTGCCCATCCACCCTTCTGTCTCCCCTCATACTTCAGCTTCAGTTCTAGCCCAGACTTTAGCCACTTCAGAGTCTGGTACCCCTCCTGGAAATTCCCACCTCAGACTATCTCTCCAGTGCTTAGCCAGAGGTAAAAGCAGAAACCTCAATCCCCTTGGTGACCTCCCTCCATTTCTCTCCTCCCTCTCTGCCTGGGGCTGACGGGCATCTGCTAAGGGCAGTGTATGAGGCAGCCTGACCATCATATTTGGGACAAAACTTTGCACTTGAAAGGTCCTCTAAAATGTAGAGACCCAGCTAGTCTGGGTTGGTTCCTCAGTTAACAGGACTGAAATTTTCCAGGTACTTACTTGGTAAGACTGAGATTTCAAACCTTGATGAGATCCATGCTTTGGGGCGTGAATTGTCCTGGGGAAAAATTAGAGGAAGGATGAGCAGCACAATCATTTCCTTTGGCTTTAAATTGGAAGAAACTGGATAAAATTGGAAATTTTACTTTGGTGCTCTATGAATCAACCCTTCTTTGTCTTGATCAGAGTAATAGCTTAATTGGAAGCAGCATGGCTGTAGATGTTACAGTGGTAATTATTGCAGGCACAAGTAGCAACATGAACTTTTGAAACGATTCAGCACTGCCCTGCCGAGCTGAGCAGCAAGGCTTTTTCCCCAAACATTAGCGGTGACAAGTTACTTTCAACATCATCTTAGAAAGCCAGGCCGGGGAATGCTGGGATAGGAATTAATTCTGATATGTAAATGTTGATAAACGCAGCTGCACCGTTGCTGATATTTCAATCAAATGTCAAAGGAGGTCTGATTAAAACAGGATTTCTAATAGTTCCAGTTAATGGGGGCAGAACTCCTTAACCATGGCATTTTTAAGTGATAATTTTCATTTTTGTGTGTCTGACCCCGATTAACGTCATGCTGTTAGTGTTGTCAGAGGAAAAAAAATATTTTTAGGAACTGCCATTTTGGCCAAATTTGAGACTGATTCATTCCGACATTCCTTTGCTTCTCTTTTACCATTGTGAGACTATCAGTAATGCTTATAAAAAGACTCATTTTAATGCAGCGCAGGCCAGTTTAATTTCTTTATGCCTTGCCCCCGTATGCCTGTGGCTAAGCTTTTTAGGGAAAGAATGCTATATTCTGAAAGACATTAGAGGCGTCCCCAAACACTAAGAGCCTCTTAGTGCTATACCTGTGGAGATTCAAGAGGCTTAGAATACTAAATCTGGATTTGTTCTCCTTTGTCCATTAGGGTCACCAGTGATGAGTTAATATAAAACACAAATAAGGTGAAGTCAGTGAGCCCAGATATACCTCGGGGTACACATGCATGCATAGCAATGTCTGACTTCTCTTTCTCATGAAAGCAGGGCACATGAAAATAACGATCCAGACTTTCCCTGGCTAGTGCTTTTAACTGGCTTCATGAAAATAGAGAATTAAAGTGAAAGAGCACCGAATGAATAGTTTTGCCACAGGATGTACGTAAAGCTCATTAATGCATTTCCAAGATCCAAAACAACATCAATACATTTTTTAAACTGATTAAAATTATGGTTTTCTTCTTAGCTTCTGTGATCAAATAGCAGTGGAAGTACCAATAAGAAAGTAATGTATAATAAAAGTTGTCCTCCCAGTTGACCCCAATAAACCAAAAGCTTTGCAGGCTCCAGATAGCTAAGCACTTTTAATTCAACTGCCAGACTTAAGAGCGCATATATTTTTTCCCTCTATTTAGGCACCCGCTAAGCTTTGAGGCCATGTTAGACTGAACTGTATCTGTTCGGGGAAGTAACTAACTTCAGTACAAAATACAGCAGCTCTATGTGTTAGTGACTAGCAACTGTGCAGTGGGCTAGTGTATAGCCAACATATGGAATGTACATATCCTGATCAGAGCTCAGGTACCACAAAACCAGAGTGCTATCTGGAGTTGTGAGGCTGGTATACAAATTCAATAGTGCTATCGTGAACAATGCTAATGATGATAATTATCACGGTATTTAAGTGCTTACTATGTGCCAAGCACTGTTCTAAGTGGGGGAGATGCAAGGTCATCAGGTTGTCCTAAGTGGGGCTCACAGTCTTAATCCCCATTTTACAGTTAAGGTAACAGAGGCCCAGAGAAGTGAAGTAACTTGCCCAACGTCACACAGTTGATAAGCGGAGGAGGCAGGATTAGAACCCAGGGCCTCTGACTCCCAAGCCTGGACTCTTGCCAATAAGCCACGCTGTTTCGCCTTATAATGGGGAAAGCCTTGGGCTGACAATTGGACAAACAGGCTGTTTTCTAAAATAGATCATGTGCATTCAAACCCCAGCATCCTGAGGTTCTAGGTCTCTCAGTTACTATATCTGGGAAACTCAAGTGCTACTTTCACCATTCAGTCTTCTAGAAGAAAGCCCTTCTCCCAGCCATTGTTTAGTTCTTGAATTACAGAACACCTTAAGAGAGGAGCCAGAAACCCATGTAGAAGGTCTATTCCCACAAAAATGTACAGGAAACTGGGATGCATAATTTCATGGCATGCAGGAACGGTAAGGGCATCCTCTGCTAGACTAAGCTCACTGTGGGCAGGGAAAATGCCTACCCACTCAGATGGTACTCACACAAGCATTGAGTACAGTGCTCTGCACACACTAAGTGCTCAATAGATACGACTTTTTTCCTTCCCATAAATCTGGAGAGAGATACAAAGAATTTAGCAAGGGTTCAGAGAAGGAGGAAAAAATCAAACCTGAAGGAAGACCACAGATTGGAATGTACAGGGGAAGTCTGAGGGTGGATGGAAGCTAGCCTTAAAACTACAGTGGTGTTTCCTTAGAGAACTGAGACCAGCTGGCCACAGATTCCATTGAGGACAGACAGGACACTTTGGCTCTAAGCTGCCACATGAGAAATTTTAGGTTAGAAATAAGGAAGAACTCCTTGTCAGTGCAGGTTATTAATCATTAAGGGGTGTTTGTGTGTGTGTATGTGTGTAATAGTCTCTTCTGGAGGTCTTTGAACATAAATTAGATTCTTATCTTGTTGGGTTGGTTTAGGTGCAAAACTGTGTTAAGGCAGAGAGGTTGACCAGAAGACCTATTTGAGCATCTTCTGGTTCTAAGAATCTGTGAAAATGGCTTACTTTACATGCAACAGCTCATCATCTTTTCTAAATAGTGGTAAAGTGGGAAAGGAGTAGATTTTTTTTTCCTCGCTTGGATTTTTTTTATATAGAGAAATTGAAACAAAACAAGTTCTGGTAAATGTCAGCTGCTCAGCGATCATTGCTAGAAGCGGGACTAGGAAAGAAAAGTTTCCTGCTCTGTCTTTTTTAAACAGACCTATGTACCTACCCAGGGTTCCTAAGAGAAACTTTCGGGCCTGGTAAGAAATTTGATTCAGACTCTTTCCCTCTCTCCTTGCTTCCCCTCTACAAATCCCTTATGGGTGTACATGGTAGTCTAAGAAATACATGCTGAATGGAATCTTTTTCCCCCTTGCTCCTGCATGTGTTCCCTTGGTGCTATTTAATATTATTACTATAATAAAAATAATTTTTAGATATAAGTACTTCTTCATGTCAAGCACTGTACTGGTTCTAAGTGCTGGGGTAGAGACAAGATAATCTGGTTGGACACAGCCCTCATCCCACTGAGGAGGAAGAACAGGATTGAATTTGAATTTTACAGGTGAGGAAATGGAGGTCTAGAAAAGTTAAATGAATTGCCCAAGGAAATAAACAGACAAGTGACAGATTCAGGATTAGAACTCAGATCTTCTGACCCAGATCCGTGCTCTTTCCACTTGGCTATGCTACATTTTTACATACCATTGTCCAGTATGATCAGTTCTCCTGTACCATGTGTTTTCATTTCAGTAGCACCATTTAAGGGCTATTTCAGGATTAGGGAATGTTCTTCTGATGGTGCACATCTGTCTGGATGTAGTTTGGTGTGATGCTGGAAGAAACGTTTTTCTCACATTCAGAGTATCGGTCATAGTGTGAGATCTACAGTGAGTGTTTTCTGTAGGAACATAACCTCTGTGCTGTAGAAGAACTGACTCCGCACTCAGAATTCAGGGAACACCAGGCTGGACTCTGGGCCTTGGTTTTAATTAAGCCTTAGTAATTTGTTTCAGCTGCAGATGCTTGTCACTGGCTCTACTATCTTTGTTTTGGCTTATGCTCTTGCTATATCTAAGGGGAGATTGCTCTTTTCTTTTATCGGTTGTTCTTTGTAAGAGGGTATATGTGAGCCTGAAGTATGAGAAAATCACAGGTAGTAATTGGAATGAAAATAACCTCATAGGTATTTCAGAAAGGCATATTTGCTTGGAATTTATCTTATTCTCTTTCCAGTGCCTAGTGGTGGGGTTGGATACCTTGGATTCCGTGGCAAGCCAGGAGTGCCAAAGTCGTCCATGCCAGAGAGGTGGAAAAGTGAATTTCTTGTGCTTCTCAGATAAAGGTTATAAAATGACAGAGGTAAATAATTTAGAGGACCCCATAAACTGACTTGAGCACACTTAAACAATCATTACATTGACCTTGCAGATAAAATAAAAAGTTTTTCACTCCCTTACCATTTCCCTGTGCAGTTAACAGGCAGTAATTATAAAATTAACAGGGCACCCAGGTGTGATGGGGAATCTCCCATATAAGTTTGAAGGTGGTCATCAATCAATGGCATTTATAGAGTGCTTACTGTACAAAGCCCTTGGGAAAGTACAGTACAGTAGAATTGGTAAACATAATCCCAGCCCATAAAGATTTTATAATCTAGAGAGGGAGACTGGACAATAAAATAAATTACAGTTAGCAGAAATGGCAGAGTTTAAGGATTTGTACATAGGTGCTGTGGAGCTGGGGGTAGGTTGAATATCAAGTACGTAAAAGGTACAGATCAAAATGCAGAGATGACAGAGATGACAGGAAGGGGAAATGAGAGCTTAGTTTGGGAAAGCCTCTTTCTTGGAACATAAGTGACTTCAAGAGGGTTTTGAATGTAAGGAGTTTGGTGGACTTTCAGATATGAAAGGGAAGAGAGTTGCAAGAATGTGGGCTAGGAGTCCGTGGCAGGATAGACAAGATCCAGATACCGAGAGTGTGTTGGAATTGGAAGAATGAAATGTGCAGATTGGGTCATAGTAGGAAATTAGCGAGATAAGAGAGGGGGTGAGATGATTCTAAGGAGTTTCTGTTGGATGCAGAGATGGATGGGCAACTAGAGGAGGTTTTAGAGAAGTGGGGAGATATGGACTGAGTATTTTTTCAGAAAAACAATTCAGGTAGAGTGTATGATCGGGAGAGGGGAGAGACTGGAGGCAGGGAGGTCTTCAAGGGGGCTGATGGAGTACTCATGGTAGGATATAAGTGCTTGGATCAGCAAGGAAGCAGTTTGGATGGAGAGGAAAGGATGGATTATAGAGATGTTGCAAACAAAGTACTGACAGGATTTGATGACATATGGAACATATGAGTTGAACGAGAGAGATGAGTTGAAGATAACACCAAGATTACAGGCTTGTGAGACGGAGGATGGTGGATGGGAACGTCAGGGTGAGGATAAGGTTTGGGTGGGCCAATGAGTTCTGTGTGAGTGGTGGCTGGTTCGCAATAAATGGAAGAAAACACCTTTTCACCTACTCAGAGGTAAACATATGGAATTATCAGAGGGAGTTATGCAGATTGGAAATGGCAGTAAGTTCAAGAAATGTTTGAATAAATTTGTGGAAGGAGGAAAAGTAAGGGATGTTAGAATATCTACAGCCATGAAGAGGTATATATGGATGACTGGTTACAGTCACACTGATTCTCCAAGAATCATTCAATCCATGGTATTTATTGAGCACTTACTATCAGCAGAGCACCCTGTTAAGTCCTTGAGAAAGCACAATAATCTTTCAGCATCCCTGACAGAGACAGTGGATTGGAGTATTGGTGTGACCCAGTATGACATTGTCTAAATTCTGTATTACTGACTCCTTTGAATGAGCAAGTGGAATTTCAAGGCTGAAGGACAATTACCAGGCTCAACAACTTTGCTAGCAAAACTAGTGAAGGGGATAAAATAACCCACCTTCCTAATTTACCTTGTGTGATGGTGATGAAAGCTAATTACCCATCATTGTCAGATGTCCCTCATTTTCATCTGTATACTTCTAGAGCAAAGACAGCAGTGGCAAAATAATGAAAAGTTCATTGGTGCAGAAACAGTTAATCATTTTGCATCATACAACAGATACACCTTTGGTTTCCTATTTTATTCCTTACAAACTATTTTAAGTAGTGGAATGAAAGGGGAAGCTGGGATATAAATTAGAATGTGCAATTAGTTATATCTTTAAAATGGGTTTAGTAACACTTACCTGGCTCACCTGGGGGTTCGGAAGTTTAATTAAGTCAAGGACTTTGGGACAATTGATTGAAAGGTGCTGTAAGCCAGGCCAAGGATCACTGACATTATATATTACTGAATCAGGGCTGCAACAGCTCAGCAGAATTTTCTCCAGGAATAATAATAAAATACTAATAAAAAATTTTATGTAATATTTACATAGGAGGGGACAAAATGCATTTTGATAAACGTAGACTCTGAAGAAGGGAAGATACAGAAACATGTAGGGATTCCCCTTTATACTTAGATGTACTTACTAAAGTCTGCTCAGGACAGATGCTGGGGCACTGTAAAGTATTTTTAACTTCTTTTTCTTAATCTTTTTGAGTGGTATCAGATGGAGGTTGCAGACCATTAATCATTCCCAATATCTTGCCCTTCTGGGGCAGTTTTATTTTGCAGACTTCCCTTTTAGTGCTGTGGTGCTTAAACGGAATCATTCAGTTTCTTAGATTTTGCAATTAAACTCCTTCCTCTTGGCATGTTTGGTGCCTGAGAGGGCCCCTGGAGCCTTCTGAGAGCAGTCAGCAGTGCCAACAGCCTCTGAAATCCAAGCCAAAGTGGCAGCAGGAGTGCACTCCATTAAAACAGCTCTCTTCCTCCAGCCTATAATGAGAATGTGTTAACTGCAGGCTCTTTGCATCTGGAGTGCCCTGATACACCGGTTTCAGAGGTAGAAGGAAATTGGAAACCAAGTATTTAGGTTGTCTCCTGTAAAGGGCAACAGTTATTTCCTCACACTTGTTCAACTGGAGCTGGGCTTTTCCTCAGTGTTTAAGGCTCCCAAGTTGTAAGGTACACTATCTCTTTAAGGCCCTTATGTTAATAGTAAGTCCATGGAAGAGCATCTCACTGAAGTTGTATTTATTAAAAAGTGCTCTCCTGGCCTGAGTTTTTAAGGTAGGTACTTATGGATTCATCAACTATCAGGAATAGTTTCAGGGCAGGGAAAATTTGTCTCAGATTGCAATGTGGTCCATATTACCTAGCTGGCTAAACCAATCTCAGAGGTGAAATGCATTTTTAAGTTGTCTCTGGCTAAAAACTTGTGACAAAATGAAAGGAGCTCTTTCAAAATGGAGGCCTTAGTATTAATGACAATGGAGTTACTATATATGGGATGGTTGTTTAATAAGTGTAACTTTCAATGTAAATTCATATATAGACTGGAACAGATATAATCACCATAACTGTTTTGATCACGACTGTTTTGGGGGAGCCTGCTTGGAGAGTGGAGGTTTGCTATCTCCAAAGGGTCCTCCCAGGCAAAGTTTCATTATTATCAGTGTGAATAAATTTGAGAGGGCAGTAGTTGGCCCCAGGACCTCATAAGTATTGGCAGAGCTCAATCGTAGAAATGTTTGGGCTCATTTTGGAGTCAGGTTCAAAGGAAGAAAGTGTAGGAAACCAATGGCCCTCCCCTTCCAAGTTCCACTGGAGGACCAAGAAACTTAGAAGCAAAACAGTGTTTTTAAATTCAGAAAAGCTCTTACTATGTACAGAACACTCTAAACACTTGGGAGAGTACAATACAACAGAAATGTTTCCTGCCCACAATGAGCTTACTGTCTAGAAGAAATACATTAACTCATCTCCCCATCTGGGAATTGAATGCCAGGCTCCCGTGTGACAGGAGATATTCACCACTATACTAACGAAGAAAACTATTTAATCCCCATTTTGCAGATGATGTGCAGAAGTTAAGGGATTTGCATAAGGTTACATAGCAAGTGGCAGAGCCCAGATTCTTTAGGTCCCACAGCCATGCCTTTTGCTCTAAGCCACAATTTTCTTTAGGACATTGGGGTCATCCACTATATTATTGCTTGACCAGGAGCAACATGCTATCTACTGTTTTCCCAACAGCCTGTAAATGAGAACTGGACCATGCTGCTGTGGAAAATTGTCCACAATAGGACTGTAATATAACTGAACCACACTCTTCCCTGTCCTGGTATTCTTAGAGGGAAACTTAGGTCCATTTGGAATCTGGGTGAACTATTTGGCACCAACAGCTAATGGTTCTTAAGCACTGTGCTAGGGAAAACAGTCTTTGCACCAAGAATTTCATAGGGCAAATCTCTGACTTAATTTTGCTTGTTTGGCCATTTGGTATTTCCTCCAGGAAGTCTTCTCTGACTCATCCCTCAATCCCTACCCTATTTTCCCTCCCTTCTGCATCAGTTATGTACTTGAGTCCCTAGCCCTTAAGCAGTAGGTAATTAGCCACCCCCACCCTGGAATTTATGTTGATTGCAAGCCCCTGGAGGGCAGAGATTGGGACTCTTCATGCAGTTGGGCTCTGCACACTGTTAGACTTCTAAAAATACCTTTGATATTTTAAAAAACACATGCCAAGAGTCTGTGAGCATCATTCTACTTCCTCCTGCCTAGGCTTCTGGTGGGGCACATGATACTCAGTGTCACAAGGGCTGGTCTAACCACACTAGGGTCCCATGCAACATCTCCTTCTCTCTCCCTCCAGCTTTTGTAAGTGTCCATTATCCACAAGGCACCTGGGCAGATGCTGATGGTCATCGTGGGTAGGTAAATTTTCCCCAAATATCTGCAATGCTAAATCATTACTAAGAGGCAATTACATCTAAATAAAAATAATAATAGTGATGGTATTTGTAAGAGCATGAGCTTGGGAGTCAGAGGTTGTGGGTTCTAATGCTGACTCCACCACTTGTCAGCTGTGTGATTTTGGGCAAGTCACTTAACTTCTCTGTGGCTCAGTTACCTTATCTATAAAATGGGGATGAAGACTGTGAGCCCCACGTGGGACAACCTGATTACCTTGTATCTACCCCAGCGCTTAGAACAGACCTTCACGCTGAGAAGCAGCGTGGCTCAGTGGAAAGAGCACGGGCTTTGGAGTCAGAGGCCATGGGTTCGAATCCCGGCTCTGCCCCTTGTCAGCTGTGTGACTGTGGGCAAGTCACTTCACTTCTCTGGGCCTCAGTTACCTCATCTGTAAAATGGGGATTAAGACTGTGAGCCCCACGTGGGACAACCTGATTCCCCTGTGTCTACCCCAGCGCTTAGAACAGTGCTCTGCACATAGTAAGCGCTTAACAAATACAAATACCAACATTATTATTACCTTGGCACATAGTAAGCACTTAACAAATACCACTATTATAATTATTATTAAGCACTTATTATGGGTCAGGCACAATTAAGTGCTGGGGTGGATACAAGCAAATGGAGTTGGACATAGTCTCTGACCCACATGGGGCTCACAGTCTCAATCCCCCTTTTACAGATGAGGCATCTGAGGCACAGAGAAGTAAAGTGACTTGCCCCAGGTCACAAAGCAGACAAGTGGCAGAGCCAGGATTAGAGCCATGACCTTCTGACTCCCAGGCCTGTGGTCTATCCATTGCATAGGATCTTTTTTCTGATGCTCTCAAAGTGACCTTCCCAACAGCGTCCCTGTGATAGGGCAGGCATGACTATCATTTGACACATACAAAGTCAAAGACCCATTTATAGTGTCTAACCCACTTCAGAACATCTAGTGAGAAGTGCTGACTCTGTAGCGTACAAATTTGCCTTAACTTGACACAAAGTGTTCCAGCAGGTTTTATGGTTGAACTGTCCTTCATTTTTATTTGAAAAAGTAAATTGTGATTTAAATATGTTTTTCCCTACATAGAACCAGAATAAATTACTTATAGTTGACAAGTTGTTTTTATAGTATGTGTAGTTTATAATCCAACGCTTTTAGAAGGCATTACTCAAACACAGCACTTCTTTTATACCACTAAAATTTAAATAACTGCTAACATATGTTTATTTATTGTGGCCAAAAATGTCTGTGTCAGCCAAATAATGTTCATCTGTGTTTCATTTCTGAGTACAATTAAAAATAACTAAATTGGAAACAAATTTGAAGACTATGTTTTCATTCAACAAAAGAGAAACCTCTTAAACACAGAACTCCTTGTTATTGGTAAGGAAAATAAATGTCTGATCGTATTTCAACAACAGTTTACAGTAAGTACCATAGGAAGTAGAAAGAGTGGAGAAACACCCCCCCCCCTTTATGCCAATAGTGAGAAGTCAATCGGAGACTAAGGCAGTTGGTTGAATGTGTGGTGGTGGTAGTGAGGGGATGACGGATTATTTTGGCAGGACTTGCAATTTGTGAGGTGTTCAAGGGTTACCCATAGGCAAAGTCTCCCTGGTTGCCATGGTGAGAGCAGGGCCAGGGTTTAAACTTTCAGCTCCTTCCTGCATCTGAGCTAATTGGGGACCCAGTCCCCCAGTCTGTTTTCAGGACTATAGTCATGCTGGGGGGCGCTCCTAACTGCATCTGTACTGGCTTTGAGCCAGGCAGAAGCAGCCACAAGAAGCAGCTTGCTCAAAGATGGATTAAATCCACTGGTGGGCTAGATCAGGCAGAAATTGTCAGTAATAATAACAACTGGTATTTAAGTGGTTTCTATGGGTCAAGCACTGTGTTAAACACTGGGGTAGATATAATAGTCCGCTCAGTCGCTGTCCCACATGGGGCTCAGCATTTAAGAGGGAGGAAGAACAGGTATTTAATCCCCATTTTACAGATAAGGAAACTGAGGTGCAGAGAAGTTAAGTGACTTGCCCAAGGTGACAGAGCAGATAAGTAGCAGAGTCTGGATTGGAACCCAGCTCCTATTTTACCCAACTCCTATTTTCAACTAAAAGTTTAAGGCTTAGATAAACTGGCTGAAACCAATTTTTCTTTCAGAAAATGCTAGTCAGTATAGATGCAGAGTTATTAGGCACTTTTTTAACTCTGGGTTACTTGTTGAAGGCATTTGAATCTCAGGGGCTGATGAGTTCTTTTATGAGGAGGTTTTCAGTCCACTTCAGAGTGGATGTTTAAGCCCAGGGTAGAAAGAGAGCCTCTTTAAAACCTCTAACATGATTAAAATTGTTGAAAGCCTTTTAAGACAAAGTATGGGAAGTAAAAAAAAATTATCTAAGAGTAGAATACTTTTCATCACAGGTTGGCAAAGGATAATAGGAGAGAGATTTTGACAATTCAGTAAAAATCAGTGTTCTACAGAGCTTCAGGCAGTGGTGACCAGGGTGGTCCTTCTTCCCACTCTCCCTCATACAGCCAACCCTCTGCTCTGCCCGGCTTACTCTTCTGCCTCAGGGAAGGGGTGGGGGTGCAGGGAGTGGCCCTGTGGAGAAGGTTAGGGTTCCTCCCAAGATTGGGTGACTGGACCTCCAAATACCTCTCCCATGGCACTGCTCTGCTACTCAGCGCCTGCACTGTTGCCCTAGATGGAGCTGTTGCTATTTCAGAGATGATTCAAAAGGAATGGGTGTCTCCATCCAGAAATCAGAGAGGCTCCCTGAACTAGAGCCCTTCTTCTGCCCGGCAGGGCTGCTGACAGAGCCAGGGCTGCCCCCTGAAATGCCTTCTGTCTTGGTCCCTGAAGAGCATCACACCTAGTCTCTGCCTAGGCACTCCCTCCCGACCCTGGACATTCCCCAAGGTGTTTCTAGGGCATCAAGGCTTTCTTGGGCAAGCCACTTAACTTCTCTGAGCCTCAGTTTCACCACCTGAAGGCTGGCAGATGTGTGATCATAGAATCCATATCAGAGTCCCCCAGATTCAGAGCTCTAGGTGCCCATCCTGCCCCAGCCCCCTCCTTAGCTCTAACCCTCCTCAGAAATGAGCGATTTCCCCATCCGGTGGACAGGCCTGAAGATAGTCACCGTAGCACCAAAGTGGGGATGGCAAATTGGTTACTGAAGGGAGGGAAAAGGGCTCACTGACCTGGCCTCTGAGGCATGTACACTGCTGGCAAGTGCTCAGCTTGGGTCTGCTGTTGAAGGCTTTTTATTGTAGGGAGACAGGAGCCTGGAAAAAACAGGAATAAAGTTAACCTGATTTTACAAAGCAAGAAACATTTTAGTCACAATCATAGAAGGTTTGGGCTTGGAGGTACTTTAAGAGATCATTCCCTGCCTTTATATTAGGATTCACCATTGCTCCCACAAATAGATAAAAACTTCCCGGTGTTTAAGGACTGCCAAGGATGGAGATATCACAGTCTTCCTCTTCTCAACTACTACTACTTCCTCTATTCGACAACTAAGGTAGGTAACATTAGCCCCTTTCCTTCTATTCTCTTCCTATTGAGCCTATGCGAAAGATTTTTCTATGTGCCGGGCATTGTAATAAGCAATGGGGTAGATACAAGGTAATCAGGTGGGACACAGTCCATTGCCCACATGAGGCTCACAGTCTTAGTTATTTTACAAATGAGGTAACTGAGGCACAGAGAAGTTTAGTAACATGCCCAAGGTCACACAACAGACAAGTGATGGAGTCAGGATTAGAACCCAGGTCCTTCTGACTCCCAGACCTATGCTCTATCCACTAGGCCATGCTGCTGCTCCCATCATCTTATTTCTACTTCAGTGCTTAGTACAATACTTGGCAAATAGTAAGTACTTAACAAATGCCATTATTATTATTATGCAACAATTGCTGATTGACCTCTGGGCAAATTCTTCCTTCTTCATGGGGTGAATCTGTTTACACCTGTATGTTGCTGCATTCTAACTGTGCCATCTAGCTGCAGTGCTACAAAGCCTCATCAGTTACAAGAAACTTTCAGGTTTTCCAAGTTTCTCCTCCTGAGTGGAACAACTTGTATTGTTGAAAATGTGATGATGCCAGGGAAATGAATTCTGGAGTCTTAATTAGGCTCACCTCTGCAGGTTGTCTCTCTGAAAGGAGGTTGAGGCTTTGTGGCAGGCAGTGGGAGTGGTTATCTTTATACTTTCCTGAAGGAATGCACCTGGATGAAATTTGAGAACTTGTTAGTGAGGGAGGCAAAACACACTAAGGGGCTGATTATGGATAATCTTTCTTTAAAAAAAATAATAGCCAACTGGGATTCCAGTTTTGTTTAAATCAAAGAAAGGGATACTGGAAGCCGGTTTATTTCGCTGAAATATTCAGGACTGGCCAAAAGCCACTTGGATGAACTGAGGTGTTTTGGCATTGAGGTTCATTCTCCTGCATTCCATTTTTCTGAGTCAGTAATAGTAGTAATAGTATTTATTAAGCAGGTACTATGTGCAGAACATAGTACTAAACACTGGGAAAGAATGCCCAGGTGGGAATCAGATACAGTCTCTGATCCTTGGGGAAATCCCAATCTAAAATATAGTAATAATTGAGGTATTTGTTCAGTGCTTACTATGTGCCGTGCACTGTGGTAGATACAAGATAATCAGAATGGACACAGTCCCTGTCCCACATGGTCCTCACAGACTCAGGGATCTCCTTGATTGACAGCTGGTGCCTAGGAATGCTGGGTGCCCCATTCTTCTCTGTCCCCATGTCGCTAGCCTGTCAGGACTTGGAGGTTTGCCAGGGCTTCCAGGGTAGTAGCTGCAGGATAAGAGGGTGACATGGAGAAGTCATTATGTTGTCTGTTGATCAGATCACTTGGGGCCACTCTAAGACTGGTAGCCAATTTAGCGCTGATCAATATTTATGGAGCATCCACTTTATCCAGAGCATTATGCTAAGTAATAATAATTGTGGTATTTAAGTGCTTACTGTGTTCCAAGCACTGTTTGTTCTAAGCACTGGGGAAGGTACAGGATAATCAGGTCGGACAGTCTGTCACAAGGGGCTCACAATCTAAGTAGGAAGAACAGGTACTGAATCCCCATTTTACAGATGAGGTAACTGAGGCACAGAGAAGTTAAATTACTTGCCTAAGGTTACAGCAGGCAAGTGGCAGGGCTTGAATTAGAACCCAAGTCCTTTGACTCCCAGGCCTGTGCTCTTTCAACTAGGTTTAAGTGCTTGTATGATGTGACAGAGAGAAAAGTCATGATCTCTGTCCTTAGGGAGCTTAGAATCAGATGGCAGGGGAGACAGACACAAAAGCAAATAGCCAAATGGTTAGGAGAATAAGTGTTTTTAAATAGAGGATGTAAACTAATATGTACAGAAATGCTGTGGGTTGCTTTGAGTATAAAAATGCTGATGTGGTATTTGGGAAGTTATAATCTGGGGAGAAGAAAAATTAATTGAGGAAGACATCTCGGAGAGGTTGAATTTCAAGAGGGCTTTGAAGATGGAGAACTGTGTGCTGGCAGATTTGGAGAGGGAAGGAGTTCTAGGTAGGAAGAAGGGCAATGATCAGGAAAGGTGGTTATCATGGGAGGCAGCATTTAAGTACCTATCCAAAACAGTAACATAGAGGGGAGCATTTTGTTTCTTTCTTTCCATCTATTTCCACCCTGCCAGGTTGAAATTCTGACAACTGAACATACTCGTTTAGCTGTGCCCCAGGCTGCCTTTCCCCTCCCCCTAGGGAGTGAGGGGAGGCCCTCCTTGGATTGGGAGAGTGTCTGTAATCTCTGGACTCCAAGGGCCTGTGGGGCCCTGACCCATAAAAAAAACACTGCCCCCGGGAGAAGATGGGTGGGTGGGTGTGGGGGTGGCAGCAGAGTGAATCAGCTTCAAATGAACATTGCCAATCCACTCAGACCCAGGTCCCACTGAAGTAGTTTGAGAAATTCCATGTCCAATGTCATTTGCAGCCTCTTTAATTAGATGTCAAAGTTGCCAAATTCCATTGGCCTGAGGATGTACTACTGAAATAATACATTCCAAAGCAACATCTCAGGCTTCTGAAGTACAAGGAATGTATTATTTCAGTATATTCATTTTCTTACTGGTATGAGGACGAAAGAACACACGGATTTTCCTAGAAACATCTGGTTTCTCACTACAGAAGAATTTAAGGTTCTCTTTTTCAAAGTTTACTTAAAGCTTCCAATATTTTTGTTCTTTGTTATGAACATTCAACATATGTGTTAGCCGAGAGACTTTTCCTCTACCAACACTGACACTCTTCTATTCTATTTGTACATAGGAGGCCACTGCCACCAAGCATGGAGCTTCAGAAATATTTGGTGTGTATTGCCCCGCTGACTCTTCTCATGCCCAATATACCCACACTTCATTCCAGATTTACACTAGTTCCTAAGAAGCAGCTTGGCTCAGTGGGAAGAACTTGGACTTGGGAGTCAGAGGTCATGGGTTCTAATCCCCACTCTGCCGCATGTCAGCTGTGTGACCTTGGGCAAGTCACTTCCCTTCTCGGTGCCTCAGTTGCCTCATCTGTAAAATGGGGATGAAGACTGTGAGCCCTACGTGGGACAACCTGATTACCTTGTATCTACCCCAGTGCTTAGAACAGTGCTTGGCATATAGTAAGCGCTTAACAAATACCAACATTATTATTATTAGTGAATTGTAATTCCTATGAAGCATCCGAGGAACACTATCAACTGATGCCTCAGGAGGTTTTGCCTCTGTTAGTTTAGAGAGGCAGCATAGTCCAGTGGAAACAGCAAAGGCAGGGAGACAGGAAAGATGGCTTCTAATCCCGGCTTCACCACTGGCCTGCTGGATGATCTTGGGCAAGTCGCTTAACCTCTCTGGGCCTCAATTTCCTCATGTGAAACAGGGAGAAGACACTTGCTCTGTTACTTTTTAGATACTGAGCCCTATGTGAGACCGTATCTGAACTATACATGTGCTTAGCACCTTGTGCTGTCACATAATACTATAACTAGTGAATTCTAAAACAGTGCACTAGAAAAAGGAATAGTTGTGGTGCTGCATGGATTTTTGGAAGTCAGAGTAGGGAGGCAGGAACTGAACAGAAAAAATGAGCTGGTTCTTTGGAGATAAGAAACCATCAACCCCATAGCTCCCATGCAATGGTGTCCTTGCTCCATTTTATCATCTTCCTTGAGTCTGTCTCCTCAATTTTTCTTTATCACGGTATTTGCTAAGTGCTTACTATGCATCAGGCACTGTACCTTCATGTTGGGGTAAATAAAAGACAATCAGATTGGATGCATGTCCATGTTCCACATGGGGCTCTACCTTAATCCCCAATTTAAAGATGATGTAACTGAGGCACAGAGAAGTTCTGAGACACAGAGAAGTTAAGTGACTATCCCCAGGTCACTCAGCAGACAAGCAGTGGAGCAAGTCCTCTCACTCCCAGGCCCCTGCTCTTTCCACTAGGCCATGTTGCTTCCCATCCCTTTTCTATCTGCTTTCTCTCTTCCCTCTGTTCCCAGCCTAAATTAAAATGGCCATAATTACAGGTAGACACTCATGTTTACAGCTATTAGGCAGACCTGAATTCTTGGCTCTGCATTTCCATTGGTAGGCTTTTTTTTCTTCCAAAATTTATGCTATCTAGGGTACTACAATCAGATTCAATTGGGTGAAATTTAGGCAGAATGTTGTACACTCTTGACATGTCAAATTGAAAAGTGAAATATTTTTGTTAACTGCTAAATATTTATGGATGAGAGAAGGTAAGCATGGAAAATGTTGCAATGCCTTTAACCTGTGAGGATAAAGCTGTTTTTGCCAATGTGCCTTCTCATCCTTTAAGAAGGTACATCTGTACTTTACCTTAAACTTTCATTAGCAAATCTTTGCCTTACAATAGAAATGAGTTATAAATTAATGGGCAATAGTTGATATAAATATGAAAATTGCAGGGTTCAAAGTCTATTAGGTAAATTATTCCAAGGGCCTACCTGAATGCAAAATTTCATGCAAATCCTATTTAATCGCCTTTGTGGATTGCTTCAATGAAAAATAAACCAGAGAAGAAGAAGATTACCTATATTTTAGTTAGAAACTTGTTCATGAATAGAATCTTATTAAATGCATATCTTCTATTTTAGTAGGAGGAATTTTCCAGCATTTTTAGTTAAATTTATCTTTCAATAGGCTATCAAATTTTTTTCTGTCAGGATTTTAATAGGAGCTCCCATGAATATTCAACTTATTAAAATGAATTTTTTCTGAAGAGTACAATGTTCCATTGTTAAATGTTTTTATCCTTGTAATTTAATTTGCTCCTGACTAGATCAATAAGGTCGTGCTCCATGCCCCCTTCAGATTAATGCAGTACTGTTCTTCAGGCTCCAAACATCAGAATAGAACTTCTAACGGATATATTTTAAGATAACCGTATAAGTGTACAAAAGCCTCCCTAACAACTCTTTGTAGGTTCTACACAACATGCATCAAAGTAAATACATAATATCTCCAAGTCTTTAAACTTTATTGACCATAACAATTTAATGCAAAAGTGTGGTGTAAGTGAATTGTCACGAGGAAGATAAAGCAGTGCTTCAAACATCACTGTCTTTGTACTTAATGATACTCATTCCCAACCCCCCCAACTATTGCCTCTTAAGTTTACAGCAGAGCAAATATCCTATGCGGGAGACACAAAACGTTAGCTGTATACCCAGCAGTACTTACCCAACCAAAAAAAATCAATAAACTAATATGCTAAGAACCTAAATCAATACTGCCTGAACCATCCAAGATGGAGTAGAATTCTATTTACTTGTGTAATCGACAATCATGAAAATAGTGGCAACAAATGAAATTTTCAGCCTCAGTTTCCCAAATGGGACCTCGACCTGTGACTAATAGGAACTCCAAAGGGCGAGTTCAGCATTTAATGAGAAAATTCAAGCCTCCAAGTGCCTGCACTCGATCTGTTTCTGTCTCCTGACCTACTTTCATAGCTCCTTAACCATAAGATGCCCAACTGAGCCACAGTTTGGCCTTCCGGATGATAATTCAGCTGTTTTCCAAACTTGCCCCTTTATGGGTCGGTACAGTAGACTAATACGGAAAATTTCCCTTGTTCAAGATAACCTAGGGTGAAAAACAATATCCTAATGATCACGCGGGGGGGCGGGGGGGGGCGATCCCTGACAGCTGTGCTTGATTTACCTGGTTACCTGCTCCGACTCTCTTACTCCCAGGTTGGTTTGGGCAACCTCTCCAGGCTTTGTGCTGGTATCTTATTTCTAGACCATCCCACCGGCGTCGGGCGTTTCCTCTAATTCTGGGTATTTTCGCTTAATGAGCCATCACATGATCGGTTATAGACTTGCAAGTTTTGAGACGGTGGCTCCCACATCATCTGTTCTCCGAGGAAGTGTTAGCCCTAGTTCTGCTGATTCAATGCGGGCATCTCTTCTGGTCCCGCCAAGGCGACTCGAGCGAGGACCAGAGGCTTAAAAGAAACCCCAGCCGGTCAGGGAGAAGATGGGGTGAAGAGGCCGGCCACCCTCCCGCCCCTTCCCCTTTTCCCGTTGCTGCTGCAAAGCGCACAAGTGGGCGAGGAGGGGAGCTGCTGCATGGTCTCTCCCTCGATTAGACCGTGAGCCCGACACAAGGACTGTCTCTATCTGTTGCCGAACTGTACTTTGCAAGCGTTTAGAACAGTGCTCTGCCCATAGTAAGCGCTCAATAAATACTACTGAACGAATGATTGGTCGCGCCCCCCGAAGTAGAGAAGCAGCGTGGCGCAGTGGAAAGAGCGCGGGCTTAGGAGTCGCAGGTCGTGGGTTCTAATGCCCACTCTGCCTTGTCAGCTGTGTGACTTTGGGCAACTCAACTCCTCTGTGCCTGTTACCTCATCTGTAAAATGGGGATTAAGACTGTGAGCCTCATGTGGGACAACTTGTACCCATCCCAGCGCTTAGAACAGTGCTCGGCACATAGTAAGCGCTTAACAAATACCAACATTATTATTATTATTAGACCAGTGCTTGGCACATGGTAAGCGCTTAACAAATACCAACATTCTTCTTCTTCTCTGGGCCTCAGTTACCTCATTTGTGAGCCCCATGTGGGACAACCTGATTAACCTTGTACCCCACCCAGCGCTTAGAACAGTACTTGGCACATGGTAAGCGCTTAACAAATACCAACATTATTCTTCTTCTCTGGGCCTGTTACCTCATTTGTGAGCCCCATGTGGGTCAACCTGATTACCTTGTACCCCGCCCAGCGCTTAGACCAGTGCTTGGCACATGGTAAGCGCTTAACAAATACCAACATCCTTCTTCTTCTCTGGGCCTCAGTTACCTCATCTGTGAGCCCCATGTGGGACAACCTGATTAACCTTGTACCCCACCCAGCGCTTAGACCAGTGGTTGGCACATGGTAAGCGCTTAACAAATACCAACATTCTTCTTCTTCTCTGGGCCTCAGTTACCTCATTTGTGAGCCCCATGTGGGACAACCTGATTAACCTTGTACCCCACCCAGCGCTTAGGCCAGTGCTTGGCACATGGTAAGCGTTTAACAAATGCCATCGTGATGAAGAGAAGCAGCGTGGCTCAGTGGAAAGAGCACGGGCTTTGGAGTCAGAGGTCATGAGTTTGAATCCCAGCTCTGCCACTTGTGAGCTGTGTGACGGTGGGCAAGTCACTTCACTTCTCTGTGCCTCAGTTCCCTCATCTGTAAAATGGGGATTAAGACTGTGAGCCCCACGTGGGACATCCTGATTCCCCTGTGTCTACCCCAGCGCTTAGAACAGTGCTCGGCACCTAGTAAGCGCTTAACAAATACCAACATTACTATGATTACTATTACTATGATTACTATCTGTTGCCGACTTGTTCATCCCAAGCGCTTAGTACAGTGCTCTGCCCATAGTAAGCGCTCAATAAATACTATTGAATGAATATGATTATTCTGAGAGAGGAAAGAGCCGAAAGACGCGAAGGGAGCAGGGCGCCCGGGCTGCGGGCCAATGAGCGGCGGGAGGGAGGCTGGGGATTTCCGCGGGAGCCAATCAGAAGGGCCGCCCGGCGGCCGGGCAGCCAATGGGAGCGCCGCGCCCCCAGCCCCTCTGCAGTAGTTATTGCCAGAGCGCGCGGCCAGGGGCGGCGGAGAAGCGGCGGCTCCGGCCCGGGGTGGCTTGGCTGTGCGCTACGTTGCGCCGCCGCGTGCAGCCGCCGCGTGCAGCCGTCGCGTGCAGCCGTCGCGTGCAGCCGCCGCGTGCAGCCGCCGGCGCTGGCTCGAGCGCAGGACCGGCTTCGCAGAAACTTTTCCAGCCAGGGCAGCGCCATGCGGAGCGGACAGCGGCTGTAGGGCGGCCCCCGCATCCCCGCGCCCCACAGCTACCGGGCCGCAGGATGTCCGGAGCCGGGCCAGCGCTCTGCTTGGCGGTGGCGGTGCTCTGGGGAAGCATCGCGGGGCAGCAGCAGCCGCCGGAGCCCGAGCCCACCTGTCAGCAAGTCCGCACCTTCTTCCAAACGCTGCAGCCCGGGCTCAAGTGGGTGCCCGACACCCCGGGACCAGGTGAGCGTTCAAGTTAGAGCCCGGGGATCGCAGGGGAAAGAGCACGGGCCGGGGAGGTCGGAGAGCTTGGGTTCAAATCCCGGCTCCGCCGCTTGGCAGCTGGGTGACTTGTCACTTCCTTGGGTCTCACTTACCTTCATCTGTAAAAGGGGCATTAATAATGTTGGTATTTAAGCGCTTACTCTGTGCAGAGCACTGCTCTAAGCGCCGGGGTAGATGCAGGGGCATCAGGTTGTCCCACGTGAGGCTCCCAATCTTCAACCCCGTTTTCCAGATGGGGTCACTGAGGCACAGAGAAGTGAAGTGACTTGCCCACGGTCACGATGTTGGTATTTGTTACGCGCTTACTCTGTGCTGAGCACTGTTCTAAGCGCTGGGGTAGATACAGGGTCATCAGGTGGTCCCACGTGAGGCTCCCAATCTTCATCCCCGTTTTACAGATGGGATAACTGAGGCACAGAGAAGTTAAGTGACTTGCCCACAGTCACGGTGTTGGTATTTGTTAAGCGCTTACTCTGTGCTGAGCACTGTTCTAAGCGCCGGGGTAGATACAGGGTCATCAGGTTGTCCCACGTGAGGCTCCCAATCTTCAACCCCGTTTTCCAGATGGGGTCACTGAGGCACAGAGAAGTGAAGTGACTTGCCCACGGTCACGATGTTGGTATTTGTTACGCGCTTACTCTGTGCTGAGCACTGTTCTAAGCGCTGGGGTAGATACAGGGTCATCAGGTGGTCCCACGTGAGGCTCCCAATCTTCATCCCCGTTTTACAGATGGGGTAACTGAGGCACAGAGAAGTGAACTGACTTGCCCACAGTCACCCAGCTGACAAGTGGCAGAGCCGGAATTCGAACCCATGACCTCTGACGCCCGTGCTCTTTCCATTGAGCCACGCTGCTTCTCAGACTGTGAGCCTCATGTGGGACAGCCTGATAACCTTGTATCCTCCCCAGCGCTTGGGACAGTGCTTTGCACATAGTAAGCACTTAACAAATACCATTATTATTATTATTATTAATAACCCCGGCCTGTTTCCCGGTCGTGCGTCTTTGCCTGGGCTTCTTGCAGCTGTGAGCTTGGGGGTGCGGGCTTTTCTGGGCAATCCCCGCCGGTCCCCGTTGCTTCGGCTGGGAAAGGTGGCGTTCGCCTCCCCACGGGGCTCCCTCTCCTTCCAAAAGTTGTTGATTTTGGGCTAGGAGCTGGGTCCGGCGCGCCCTAACGCACGCTTCATTCATCCAGTCGTACTTCTGGAGCGCTCAGTGTGTGCAGAGCACCGTACTAAGCGCTCGGCACTTTGCTAACCCCGAGCTTTCATCGGTCAGGCCGGACACGGTCGACCCTCCTCATTTGCTCTGGCGGGGGGGGGGGGGGGCAGATCCGCAGGCAAAGTTGAAGATCCCATTCCAAGTCGAGTTTTCCCCCTGCGGGACCGCCAGGATTAGCGTGTCAGCTCTGCCGAGGGGATGAAAGCCAAACGACGATCGTTGAAACTTTTTGGTTAAACTGAGTGTAAGGCTTCATATCATACACAGGACTACAGATTCCTCCCCCCCATTTCCCAACCTGAGTTTTCAAAGTTGGCAAATGAACAGAAAACAATAGGCCTTTTCTCTTAAATGTCATCTTAAACGATTCTTTCCCCCTCGCCCCACCCTTTTATTTATAGGAGTGTTTAATATGCTAACCAGAAAAAAGGAAAAGAGGAAAACATTTGGGAAACATCAAATACATTTACCATAAAAAGCAAAATCTATTAAGATGCTCTTAAAGCCTTGGTTCTGAGGGATGCAGTCCAACTGTTTACTTTGAGACAATTGTAGGATTGAATTGCTCTGGATCGTGTATAAAGATGTGCTTTAGAGTCTAATCAGAACAGGTTGTTTGATGGAAAATAAGTATAACAAGAGTTTTGTGGAATCAGTTTAAATTGCCCTGGTAATTTAAAATGGTTATACCTGGGCAATTTATGAGAAGAATTTAATGTTTACAGTGCAGGGACCAACTAGTTCTGTTCACTTGAGGGTGAGAATCTGACCTGGTTTTGAATTAACCGGCTCTCCATGTTGAAAATAAGCTTAATAAACCCAGAAAGCTAGTTTAAGGAAAGACTGGCAGTTTTATCAAATGATGAGACTTTGCTAATGTTGGCTATCTCCTGGGCTAGAGTGCTTTCACAGTCTTTCATTTGAGACTTGGAAATTTGAGTATAGTGGTTCTCAGTGACAAAAGGCTGCTGAACTGATTCAGTTCTCTCTAGAAGCCATTTTTCTGATATAGATAGAAAAAAAGTGGGTATTCCTGCTAGTTTGAGAGTTCTTTTGGCTTCTCTCCCTTTTGTTTCCATAGCAGATTTTGCAGTGTTTATTAAATATTGCCTTGCATTATAAGATTTTAAGGAAAGCAAGCATACGTTTTCACGACTTGCATTAGACAGTGTTGATTTTGGTGGAGGGAGATGCAAAAAGAGAAAATCAGAGATGTATGTAAAAGAAAATCAGAGATATATGTAAAATGATGGATTTGGTCCCGGGGGGTAGGAACAGCAGGGTATCCTCTAAATTCTACGTGTTACTTCTTTGTATATGGAGATTCCTGCAGTGACTGTATATGGTTTTTGTGCTTTATTTCTTATAGCATCCTTGGTTCTATAAAATCTTTCCCTAAAGGGAACAATCAAGTGTTATAAAGAGTTCTTTGATTTCCCCACAGGATTTCACAAACTCTACAGGGAAAATAACTTTTCAGAAATCTTAACTTTATATACAATTTACAGTCCATCAGTTCTGACAAGCATTAAATGAAAATGATTATTCAAATGTGGGGATATAGAAAACGTGGTGATAAACATAATGGCTGTTGAGATATTTTATTAACATTTCAGAAATGATAATGGTGGTCTAAATACAAAAGGAAGTGTGTAATATTATGTATGTTTCTATAATTTCAAAGTTATGTGTAATTTGCCCCTGTCATTTAGAAGTTTGAAATTTAAAGAGAATTGCAAATTGTAAGACTGTTATGAACTATCAGGTATGACCATTTAACTTATTTCTTATTTTAAGCTATTTCCACTATGTCTGGACCCACAGTAGTTGGCTGCATTAAATCTTTCTTTGTCCCAGATAAGATGCTCGTCAATTACACTAAAGACACAGAGTGAAGAGAATTCCCTGGCTCACTTAGGGACGCATTTCGGTTGACTGTTAACTTTGGCTATTAAGCAGAATTGGGTTAGGGAGGACAATGTATATCTCATACTAATACTTATGAGACTAAATGGCATTTGAAATCAGTCAGCTTATTTAAAAAAAACCCATAGTGCTGAAGATCTTCATTAGAGTTTGTAACAGAATGGATTTAGATCCTTCAGTCTGATACAACTATTTGCTTAGAGGGTTGTTCTGAGCCATAAACCAAGCTTTTGTTTTTTCTTGGAAATTTAACAGGAATAAAATTCTGGTGCCTTAGCACCACCTCTGCCTTATGCATCTCGAATAATATATCAGTCAGGTCTGCAAGGAACAAACACATGTCTGGACAAAAAAAAAGTGACAGAATTCACATGTTTCTTGACAGGTCCGATTTTGGTAGTGTTATTTTCTATCTAATGAAAGAGATTTGCTGCTAGCAGTACTTTTTGTTCCAAGTCAGGATGGGAAGGGATGAAAATTAGTTTTATGTTCCACCTCTGTGGAATTGTGTCCCATATGTGAAGCAGCAGGGCCTACTGTATGTAGCACATGCCTGGGAGTTAGAAGGACCTGGGTTTTAATCCTGGCTCTGCCAGTTGTTGTTAAACCTTAGTCAAGTCATTTAACTTCTCTGTGCCTCAGTTACCTCAGTCTGTAAAATGGGGTTTAAGAGGGTGAGCTCCCTGTTGAGGCGGGGACTTTGTCCATCCTGATTAGCTTGTATCTACCCCAGTGCTTAGTGCAGTGCCTGGCACATAGTAAGGACTTAACAAATATCTCTTTAAAAAAAATGTGACCTAAGAGTTGACCTGATGGACATTTGCTGCCTGGGGTTACTGGCTGTGCCTTTTGCTCTTATCTGATAAGGATTATAAGGATTAGCAATTGAGATGACTTCTGCCCCAGCCAGAGCCCACATAGGAGCTGGAGAATCCTTTGAGATTGTGGGAGAAGTAAACTGAGACATTCCAGAATAGTGTTGTGGTAAAAAAATAAATTGAGGTGGACTGGGGTGTCCTAGCTACATTGCCAATGCGCCACCAGATTTCTCGGAGGGGTAGGAGTGCAGGGTTGTGCCATGTGGTGGCCCTGTTCAGGTGGTCCCTTCAGTTGCCTCCTGACTGTCAGCCCAGCCACTGAGGCACCAAGTTCACTGTCATGACCTGGGCAGCCTGGTTTCTGGGACAAAGGAAGGAGCGGTTGCCTGCTCACTCCCTCCGTCCTCCCATCTGCCACCCTCTCTCCTCCCTGCTGCTTGCCACCACTGGGGAGCTTGGGACAGAATTCAGGGAGATGTATAGTAATAATAATTATGGTACTTATTAGGCATTTACTATGTGCCAAGCACTTTTTGAAGCACTGGGGTTGTTTCAGGTTAGTCAGGTTGGACACAGTCCCTGTCCCACAAAAGGCTCACACTCTTAATCCCCATTTTATAGATGAGGTAACAGGCCCAGAGAAGTGAAGTGACGTGCTTAAGGTCACACAGCAGACATTTGATGGACCTGGGGTAGAACCCATAACCTTCTGCCTCCCAGGCCCATGTGCTATCCACTAAGCCATGCTGCTCCTCTTCCCTTTTGAGGAGGTGGTGATTGGACAAGCAAGGTAGAGGAGGAGATTTGGGTGTGAGCCCCCAGCAGAACCCTTGTGTGACCAGAACTGCGGTCCGGCACTTGCTCTCACTAGTATTATTCATTCATTCATTCAATTGTATTTATTGAGCGCTTACTGTGTGCAAAGCACTATACTAAGTGCTTGGGAGAGTACAATATAACAACAAACAGACACGTTTCTTTCCCACAGTGAGCTCACAGTCTCGAGGGTTGTGGAGAGAGTGCATGCAGGGAGGTGGGATGGCAGAGAGGGGGTAGAGCCTAGCCTCAGGGGACTTCCTTGCCCACTTAGAGCAATAGGGTAATGGAAAGATGGGGGTAGAGGTGGGTTTGTACTCTGATAATAAGGCTGATCCTGTCAAGTAGGAAAAATAACAGATGACCCCACAAGTATACTGTCCACATAGAGCAATCCTGACTTGTCATCCAGTGATCGGTGAATTCTATGTAATGTCAGGGTCAAAATTCCCAGTAGAAGACCACTTTTGAAATACCCTTTCCCCATGGGACTTGGCCAGTAGGTAAAAAAAACAGATATATCATCAGCAAGATAGTGAACCCTGTGGTTAAGGAGTAAGTAGGGGAAGGGTTTTTATAAGTAGGTAACCTACCTTGCCACTAAAGAGCCCCTTAAATTTAATCTGAAGGACCAAGTTATCAAGGGATTTACCCCTCTTCTCTCCAGTCTGAGTCATCATTCAGTATTATTTACTGAAAGTCTTTGATATGCAGAGGACAGTACTAAGTGTATCTGTTTATGTCTATTATCTGTCTCCCCCACTAGACTGTGAGCTCATTGTGGGCAGAGAATGTCTGTTTATCATTATATTGTACTCACTCAAATGCTTAGTACAGTAAGCATTCAATAAATATGATTGAATATATGAAAGTACATGGGAGAGTACAGCAGAGGTAGACGATAGTCACCCTCAGAACCTGGGAGTCAGCAGTTTCACAGCTTTCTATTTAGATAGAAAAGCACTTTGGTTAGGAATGCAATTCTAAACAGTTTCTGCTGTTTTCAAGAGTTTGGAATTTGTCAAATACCACTAAGTGTAAAGAGCTAGCACCTGGGAAAAAGTGCAGAGTCCACCAGTTTGTGGCTATGAAGGGTTTTGTCTCTTCCCCTCATCCCACCCCCATGAAGAGATTTACTATTTTAGGCAAGGAAAATTGGCAAGTAACTGGCTTATGTTATGGTTCAACTGTCATAGGACATCATTAATGAATACATTCATGAGTGCTTTGTTTAAGCTTGTATAGCTGTTAGAATTCATGATCATTTTCAAATAAATGTTAAGGGAAGTTTTCTTTCTGTTGGGTATGGGCTGTTTGGGTAGTTTAATCAGGAGAAGTTTTCGAGGAGATGAAGGTCGTCTTCGTCAAACTCCTGTTACAGTTAAGAATTCTGAGGGAACTTGTGGACCAGACAGGTGGGAATTACGGGAAAAACCTTGGAAAACAGCGCAGAAAGCTGAAATGGCAAAGATGACAGGAGCCCAGACAAGGTAATGGAGTGGAGTAAATGAAGGAAAAGATGAGAATGTGTCTCTCTCTAGGACTGTGTCAGAGAGAAGGCTCAACTCATGGAGCAAATTTCATTGCAGTGTTAGAAAACTTGGTGTTTTATAATATGGAGTCGAATGCATTAGGGTTTTTATTTTTTAAATCTGTTATATGGGTGAAGTCTGCTGCTCCTCTCCTTACAGCTGAAATGCTTGATGTTTAAAGTAGGCTAAAAAGTGGAAGACTTACTATCATTAACCCTGGAGAAAATACTCTTCGTATTGACATGAGGAACCAGACAAAATGGAATTTTTTTACTCTAATGCAGCTATAAATGGCCTTGCCAATTTCAGTTTATAACCCATATACAAAGCCATGGATCTTAAGTACTGACTTGCCACTCACTTGTTAGAAAAGCATGTTGCTATAATTGGAAAGGTTCCAGACATGATCACTCTGGAGGTACTGTAAATGCAAATATATTTGTTTTGTAAGTACCTGCTTCTGCATTTGCTTTGTCTCAGTCTGTGTTGAATGTGATTTATTTGTTTTTGTCTGTCTTAAAAGGGAAATTCCTAGAAAGCAGGCTCTCTGACTAGTCTAGAACCTAGGACCATGTCATATAGATGAGGGGACTTAAGGTATGAATATCACAGTAAGACTCTTCTAATGTCATTATGGGATAAACTTTTATTTACAGCTGAATCTCCTTAGCCTGTGACTTTGCAGACATATTGTACCAGGTTCTGTTTTGGAATAAGATTCTTAGGACAGATTAGGACCCCAGTTTCCCCCCTTCCCCTCATTCTTTTTCCTGCTTATTCTGATTCTCCCCGCCGCACCCCCCCTTCTCTCCCTGGCGTGTGATTGCTTTAGACAAGCATGCTGGGTACTTGTATGCGGAAGGATGATTTTTAGCTTGCCTGAGGTTGTGGCAGAGAAGCAATGTGGTCTAGTAGAAAGAGCACGGGCTTGTGAGTTGGAGGACCTGTGTTCTCATCCAGGCTCTGTCATGTGTCTGCTGTGTGACCTGGAGCAAGTAACTTAACTTCACTGTGTCTGTTTCCTCTTCTGTAAAATAGGGACTAAACCTGTCCTCTCTCCTTCATAGACTAGTTTAGGGACTTTGTCCAACCTAATATGCTGGTATCTTCCCTCTTCATTCAAACATATTTGAGTGCTTACTGTGTGCAAAGCACTACACTTGGAAGAGTAAAATATAACAGATACATTGCCTTCCCACAATGAGCTTACAGTCTAGAGATGCTTGACACATAGCACCTAATATGCCATTATTACTTTTGCTACTATTTTTATTATTATTATCAGATGTTACAGTGGGCTGGCCACAGTGACCTCTTTATGGGTTTGAGGGTTCTGAGGACAGCTAACCCTTTTGCCCAATGTTAAAAATGATCCTGAAGGTCCAAAGTTTTCACTGCCCCGTTGGGATTACCTAGTGTCTAATTTATCTTGGGAGAGATCCTGGGGTTCCTACTGCCAGTGTGGCAAGTGAGTGAGGGGGAGACTGAGAGGGAGAAACTTCTGTCTATGAAGTGGACCATTATACTCTTAACCAGCAAAGGCAGAAGTGGACCATTATACTCTTAACCAGCAAAGGCAGTTGCAACCAGTGTTGGTGTTTCCCTGGAGTTGCCCAAAGCTCTGTCCATCGAAGAGGTTATGAACATTTGAACATCAATCTACTGAGAAATCACATTGGAATATCTCTAGATACGATATGGAGTTGAGGTTGGATCACTGGGATCTCACCTAATTCCACTTGGATCTCACCCCAAGTGGAATTAGGTAGGATGAAGTTGTATATTTGGAAAGCAGGGTTACTGGAAAGGATATTACAATAAAATGTCAGGTGATGTTGGAAGTGTTATGTGCAGGAAGCAGCCTGGCTTAGTGAAAAGAGCACAAGCTTGGGTCAGAGGTTGTGGATTCTAATCCCAGTTCTGCCACTTGTCAGCTGTGTGACTTTGGGCAAGTCACTTAACTTCTCTGTGCCTCAGGTACCTCATCTGTAAAATGGGGATTAAGACTGTGAGCCCCACTTGGGACAACCTGATTACCTTTTATCTATTCCAGATTTTAGAACGGTACTTGGCACATAGTAAGCGCTTCATACCATCATTATTATTATTATTATGGGAACACTAGTTTTCACTGAATATTTTGTAGGACATGCAACGACACAGCCTTAATCCCTGACTGCTTTAAAGACCAGCGTAATAATAATAATTATGGTATTTACTAAGCACTTACTATGTGCCAGTTACTGTACTAACCAACAGAGTAGATAAAGTTCAATCAGATGGACAACAATCCCTTTCCCATATGGGGCTCACAGTGCTAAGGGATGAGGGAGAGGGAGGGCAGGTATTTAATCCTCAGGATCACTGCTGCCAGCAAAAGATAAACTTGTGTTTAAGATTTAAACAAAAAACATTATAGCCCGGTGAACAAGAGCATCATTTCCACTTCTGCCCCTGACCGTAACTGATTGTGTTACATTTGGGAGTGTGTCTGTCCTCATAAATGGAAGGCAAATGTGCCTGATTAAAAATTCGGCCCTAGCATGCAACAAAACTAATTAGCTACAGTCGCTAACTGAAATCTTGTTCACATGTAGAGGTTTATAAATATAGTAAGCTCTTTGAAATGTATTTAATGAACTAATATTGATAGCAAATGTCCAAAACCAAATTCATCTTTCCACCCAAACCCTCCCCTCCCTCTTTGTTTCCTTTTATCGTAGACAACAGTGTCCTCCTTGTCCCACAAGCCTACATTGCCATTGTTCTTGTCTGTCTGTATCCCCTGATTAGACTGTAAGCCCGTCAAACGGCAGGGACTGTCTCTATCTGTTGCCGACTTGTTCATTCCAAGCGCTTAGTAACAGTGCTCTGCACATAGTAAGCGCTCAATAAATACTATTGAATGAATGAATGAATAAGCTGGATTCATCACTTTTATTCAACCCACATGTCCAAGGTCACAAACTTGTTTGTTCTGCTTTTATAACATGGCTAAAATCCATCCTTTCCTCTCCATCCAAACTGCTACTATGCTACTGCTACTATGCTGATCCAAACACTTATATCCCTCCCCTCCTTGCTGACTGCCCTGCCTCCTGTCTCTCTCCATGCCAGTCCTTACTTCACTCTGCTGCCTGGATCATTTTTCTAACCGTTCAGTTCACATGTTCCCACTACTTAAAAATCACCTATGGTTGCCCACCCACCTCCACTTGAAACAAACCTCCTTACCATCAGCTCTGAAGCAATCAGTTCACCCCTCCTATTTTACCACTCTGATTTTCTACTGCAACATAGCACACATGCTTCACTCCTTCAGTGCCAACCAGATCACTGTATCTCAATCTCATCTGTCCAGCTGCTGATCCCTTCCCTATGTCTTTCTTCTGGCCTGGAACATAACACATTCCTTCTTCATAATTGACAGACTGCAACTCCCCACCTTCAAAGCCTTATTAAAATCACATCTCCGAGAGGACTTCCCCGATTAAGCTTTCATTTCCCGTATTCCCTCTCCCTTCTGAATTGTGTATGCAGTTGGATCTGAATCCTTTAACTCTTGATATTCACCTTAGACTCACTACACTTACGTAGATATCCAGAATTTATTTTAATGTGTCTGCCCCTCTAGACTGTAAGCTCCTATGGGCAGAGAAAATCTCTACCAACTGTGTTGTAGTGTACTTTCCCAAGCATTGAATACATTGCTGCACCTAGTAAGTGCTCAATAAAGACCACTGATTGCTCTGCACATGGTAACCATTCAATAAAGACCATTGATAGGAAAGAAGATAAAATACAAAGGAAAGTTAAATCTGTTACCAAGGAAAACTCCACTCATTGGACTGATCTCTTGATTGGAAGGTTTGAAAGGCATTTCTTACTGGGAATCATACATGGAAAGTGTTTAAAATTTGTAATTAAGTGGCATGTGTAAGTTGGATGTTGGTGATGGAATCTTGCTAGAAGTGGCATTTGAATAGTGGCCTTGGATAAGCCCAGTGAAGGGACTGGTATCTAATAATAATAATAATGTTGGTATTTGTTAAGCGCTTACTATGTGCCGAGCACTGTTCTAAGCGCTGGGGTAGACATAGGGGAATCAGGCTGTCCCACGTGGGGCTCACAGTCTTAATCCCCATTTTACAGATGAGGGAACTGAGGCACAGAGATGTTAAGTGACTTGCCCACAGTCACACAGCCGACAAGTGGCAGAGCTGGGATTCGAACTCATGAGCCCTGACTCCAAAGCCCGTGCTCTTTCCACTGAGCCACGCTGCTTCAGCAGCAGCATCTCTCACTCCATGAGGTTAGAAACCGCTTTGAAACAGACCAGTGTTTGTGGCAAATAGGTTTAACATTGCTAGGGCTATCAAGGAAAGTGCCCCACACATATACTCACCTAGAGCGAGGAACAACTTTTATGCAAACATACATACATATATTTGTGTGTGTGCCCCTATGTATTTTTGAGTGTTTCCCAGCACCTGGGAGTTTTTACTATACCCAACTTCATTTTCTCTGGATGGAACAGTGCTTGGATGTTTTTGGATGGTTGGTCCCCAAACTAGTAGAATCATTAATTACTACTTATATTATGAAGCTATAACTCATTTATCAAAACTGAAATGTACTTGCTACTTGCATAAGTAAGTAAATGTGATAGTCACTACTTTAATTGCAATCTGCTCCCTTCTTGGGTTTGTCCCATCTTGGATAACTGCATGCCGTAATTACACTTTACTGCATCAACTATTTCTAGCACTCTCTACATGGTAAATAAATTTCCCTAATAATGGGAACCTCACTCAAGAAGTGTTTTTCAGGTTTCATTTTCTGTTGGTTGATTTTTTTGTTTTTGTGTCTGTTGGTTTTTTCCTTCAAACATCTGTCTTGAAGAATTAGAAGTTCCCACTGATGAGCTGCTCTGATGTTAAACCTGCTGCTCTGGTGATGTCAAGTCATCCAGTGCTTTAACTTTACATTTTATATAAATTACTACCTAAACCTCTAGTGCAATTGCTGAGTTTCCAATTACTTAAAATATATTTCACCAACAACCTGGTGATGCTTTAATAAGAAAAAAAGAAGCCCTTCGGCTAAATGAAAATGAGTGTATTGTAATCACTGCAGATCTTAGCCAGAAGAAGCCGTGCGTCCTCATAGGCTCAGCCATCTGGCTGCTCTCACTGCAGTGACTTCACTTTCTCAGAACTAGTTCAGAGTCCTATGCAAAAACCAGGGGACCCCTCACCCTCAATTTTTTGTACATTCCCATCCTATATATTTCATAGTTGGTGGTTTTATGCAGCAGGATTTTTGCTGCACCAAGATATTTATTCTCTCCTAAGGGTTTTGTTTTCCCAGCCACTCATTTCTCACTTCTGTTTGAACTAGTTGGCCTGTAGAATGATGGAGTGTAGGTGGAGCAGGGCACTATCCCAAAAAGCTTCCATAAATTTTTGCTCACCAAGCATTTCCGATCTCTAATATGTGCCCCATCAGTCCTCTCAGCCTCGGGAAACAAAGCTATTTGCCTTCCTCTGCCTGGATGCTGGTTGATTAAATTGTTTCTAATTTTCTAAATCTTTCTGGTGCGGATTCTGTTCCTTGAATTTTCTGAAGGTTGGTGTTGAACTCAGCATCAGGTGATCTGCCAGATCATCAAGTATAAAATCATATGCTTTCCATAGAGTTTGAATGTGGCGGCACTGGTCTTGATGGCATAATAGCTGGCAAGTTCCAAGTTTGCGTTTTTGTCATTGCTACTCAGAAGGGGTCAATTGTAACAAATTTTCTCTTCGATTCTGTTCACCCCTCCACCCATGACTATCATCAACTCCTGTCTCCTACACAATTGCTCATAGAGCAGGAAGGAGGGTGAGACCCAGAGCCAGGGAAAGAAGTGAATCAGTGGTATTTATTGAGCACTTATTATGTGCAGAACACTGTTCTGAGCGTTTGCAGGAGTTCAATACCACAGAATTAGCAGACTCGTTCCCTGCCCATAATGAGCTTCCTGTCTAGAGGGACTTGAAAGGGGCAGAAAAGGCAGCAGCATTCTTGGACCCAGGGAGGGTGGATTGCATAGTTTGGAGAACATTGCTCTTCCTACCATCTAGGAATGGATTGAGGGGAGGGTGAGCAGAATCATTGCCCTAGGAGGCAGGGAAGGACAGCAGCCCCTTTGCTCAGCACTTTGTTTTAGCCTCTTCACCTGCCTCCCTACTTTCAGTCTCTCCCCTATCAAGACCACTGTCCTGATCATTGTTCTAAAACATCTCTGCAAATACCTCCCACTTGTCAGAAACCTTCAAGAGCCCCATTCCCTTCTGCATCATGCAGAAACCCTTGCTCTGAAGCACTTGATCAGCTGTCTCTTGGCCACTTATCTTCTCCTGCTGCACTCCAATTTGCTTTCTTCTTCTCGTGCTCTTAACCTACTATTGCCTCTTTCCTATCTCTCTGGCCTCTAACTTCTGCCTCATGATCTTTCTTCTGCTTGCAACTCCCTCCCCCTTCAAATTTGCCAGACCTCTATTCTCCCCATCTTCAAAACCCTTCTAAAATCGTATCTCTTCCAGGAAGCCTACCCCAGTTAATTTGTGTGACCACCTATTTACCTGACCTTTTGATGGTATTGTTAACTTTAACTTCTCAGAGTTGCCTTCGGGGTTCATATTTGCTCCCATTTCCATGCTGAGAAAGTGTGTGAGAGGCATCAATCAATCAAGCAATTGTATTTATTGAGGGCTTATTGAGGCAGAGCACTATACTAAGTGCTTGGGAGAGTACAGAGAAGGAGAATGGTTTAGTGGGAAGAGCAAGGGTTTGGGAATCAGAGGTTGTGGATTCTAATCCTGGCTCTGCTATTTGTCAGCTCTGTGACTTTGGGCAAGTCACTTAACTTCTCTGTCCTTCAATTACCCCATCTGTGAAATGGGGATTAAGGCTATGAGCCCCACGTGGGATAACCTGATGACCTTGTATCTACCCCAGTGTGGCTCCATGAAAAGAGCACCGGCTGGGAAGTCAGAAGTCATGGGTTCAAATCCCGGCTCCGCCGCTTATCAGCTGTGTGACTTTGAGCAAGTCCCTTAACTTCTCTGTGCCTGTTACCTCATCTGTAAAATGGGGATTAAGACTGAGCCACACGTGGGACAGCGTGATCACCTTGTATCCTCTCCAGTGCTTAGAATAGTGCTTTGCACATAGTAAATGCTTAACAAATGCCATTACTATTATTATCATTACCCCAGTGCTTAGATAATTGTTTGGCACATAGTAATGCTTAACAAACACCATCATTATTATTATTATACAAAATAAGAATGGGAGACATGTTTCTTGCCCACAGTGCGCTTACCATTTAGAGGAGGAGAATCGTATTTGAGAACTCAGTGTCCAGGCTGTTATGTCCCCTTGGCATTATTCACTTTTATAGGCAGGTCTTGGAGACAATGAGGTAATTTGCTTTGGTTTTTGTCTGCTTATTTAAAAGCCTGTAAACATAGGCAGAAATCATTGCCTTGAGGAGAAAAATCAGCTTTCTTCTTCAGCAGTCTCTTCAGATTAGTCTACTTGTCTGAATAGAACTAATGATGCTTTATCTAAGTAGCAGCTTTTTTTCCATTTAGTTAAGCAGAGAAGTTTGAAATTTAAGTTTACAAGATAATTGAGTTTTCTCTTAAGCATTTCTGACATGCAGGTTGCTCTCTTGATTGCAAAGGGAAGAAGAGCAGGACCCTAAAATCCTCAGATATTCTGAGTGAGAGAGACATTTTTCAAGGAATATTAAAAATAAAAAATTTTGCACTTCACAATTTTTCCCTTGGGAGACTTGTCCTTTTAGAGAAATTAGTTGGGTGACCATGGTCAGCACTCAAAAATATTGGCTGCCCCTTTGCTGAGCGGGAAATATCAGATATACATTAGGTTACATATGTTATGCAGGTCACTCAGCCTAATGCTGTGATGACAAACGGGACCTAGTGAGGATGTCTGCCAGACTTAGAACATTTGGCTGTGGGGGACCCCTGACCCCTTTCGTTTGCTCTGGAGTCATTGTGCTGTTTCTGAGGTTCGGGGCTCTGCACCAGGAGCCCAGGCGGGAGGGAGGTGGGTAGCTGGCAGCCAAAATAAAAATAATGTATATATAGGGCTGTCAGTGGCACAACAGTTCAAGGCCACTGCTCAGCCTGGAACTGCTCAGGTATTAGGGGGACACACTTCTCCCCCTTCTCTCCACTGTCCCCCCCCAAGACACTAAGCTCTTTGCTTTTTTGAAAATTTAGCTTTAAAACATGTAAAACATAACTAGAATTATTGGGTAGAGTAAAAATAATAATAATGACGGTATTTCTTAGGCGCTTACTATGTGCCAAGCACTATTCTAGATAGATTCAAGATACAAAGGTAGATACAAGGTCATCAGGTTGTCCTATGGGGGGCTCACAGTCTTAATCCCCTCTTTACAGATGAGGTAACTGAGGTACAGAGAAGTTAAGTGACTTGCCAAAGTCACACAGCTGACAAGTGGCAGAGAGGGGATTAGAACCCAGGACGTTGGACTCCCAAGCCTGGGCTCTTTCCATTAAGCTACACTGCTTCTCTAAAATCTAAATGGATCAGCCAGTGGTATTTGAGTGCCTACGTGTGTAAAGTACTGTACTAAGAGCTTGGGAGAGTATAATACAATAGAGTTTGTAAACCTGATTCCCGCCCTCAAGGAGCTTACAGTCCACTGGGGAGAGACAAACATTAAAATAGCTTATAGATAGGGGAAGGGGCAGAGTATAAGGATATATATGCACATAAGTGCTGTTGGGTTGGGGGTGGAATGAGTATCAAAGTGTTTTAAGGGGTACAGACCCAAGTGCATAGATGATACAGCGGGGAGGGCAAATAGAGTGGGGAAATAAATGGTAGTCTTGTAAGGCTCTTGGGGGAGATAATGGCATTAGAAGAGTTTTGAAGTTAGGAAAAGTGGTGGTTGGTTGGATATGTTCCCATGTTGATTAACACCTTTTCAGTGAAAACTATTTGAAACCTGGGTAATTATTTGCAAGCCTTTTGCCTGGCTTTTCTAAACTTGACTTTTCCACACTGAATGAAAAAATGGAAGACCAGTATACCTGTGATGTTTCTATCCCTTACTCAGTTTCTTTACTTCAAAGGACAAAAAATCTTGACAGCTCTGCCTCCCCCAGCAAAGGGAGGCTGTATTTAAGTTCCACAGATCCTTTGGATTTTTTCCAACAGCATTAGTAGCTGAGATGTAGTAGTAAAAATAATAATAATGTCATTACTTTGCACATAGCTCTGTGTTGTTCCAAATTGCTTTATCCTCAGAAAAAGGCAGGTAGTGTTACCTCCTTCTTACAGATGAGGAAACTGATGCACAGAGAGGTTGTAACAAGTTCTGAGGTCACACAGGGGGCCAGGGGAAGAGAACATAGAAGGTTGATATCCTTGCCCTGTTCTCTTTTCACTAGATCACACTGACTCATACTGTAAAGCTCTAATCTTGACCTTAGACCAGCCTGTCATTTTCAGCCAATCTGAGTGTCACTGAGACATTCATTGCCAAAATACATCTTTTCTCTAAACAGGCTCATTGGGCAGGATTGGTGAAAACTTGTCACAGACCTCACTCTCTCCTCATAGCAATACCTCAAGACTAGTCTAAGTATTGTTGAGAATTTGCCCTGGCTGTGATTTCCCTAAATGCACAGCCCAGAGAGTTTATGGTTTGCCTTTAGTACAGGTTATGCAAGGTTATCTGTATTATAAGACTACCAGAAAAACTGCTTAGGGCTTGGGTTTACTGCTGCTGAATTTGCCCTAATGAAATTGGTGAATGGATTTCAGGAAATGGCTCTTCTGGAAAGATCTGAGTTTCTGCAGTTCCCCAGCCAACTGCAAAAAATTGCATAGATTATGAGCCTCTCAAGACAGGATCTGTGTCTTATTCCCATCTATAAGCATTTTTTAAGTGCTTAGGCCAGTGCTCTGCACACAGTAAGCACTTAATACTATTGCCATCTATGTCTCATTTATTTGGATTGACTCTGTCTGATCAAGTGGAACTGGGAACTTTCTTTTTTTTCCCTGTTTAGACCTGCTGGGAAGGGCATGGCAGTATAGAAATTGTATTGGAGGCTTCAGGAGCTTATTTAAAATGATTAATTCAACAATCTTCAAATTGGGTTTGGGTAGGTGTGGCTCTTCTATAGCTTATATTCAGAATGAATGCACATGCCATTTCAGCAAAATAGTTGACAAGTCTAATAATGTTTAAAGACTCATACCACTTTTTAGAAATTGCAGAGTAAGAGACCCCCAAGGTTCTTTTCTTTCCCATTTTGGGTATGGTTTTTTAATTTTAATATTTTGGAATGTAATAGCAGCAATAGCATTTATTGTGGGCCCTCTCACCCTTACTTGGTATGGTGTCCTGTACTGGTTGCTTGGTAAGAGCAGCATAGGAAAGTGACAAATTATTTGCCCTTAAGGCACTTAGATTTTAACATGGAAAATGGTATTTTTTGAGTGCTTACTGTGCTCAGAGCATGATACTAAGTGCATGGGTAAGTACAGTATCACAGTAGACAAATTTCCTGCCCATAAGCAGTTTGTGGTCCTTATGAGGGGGAGACATCCATTAATATACATAAATAACGGATTTATATATAAGAGCTGTGGAGCTGAGGGTGGGGTGAATATTGAATGGTTAAGGGTTACAGAGCCAAGTACATAGGTGATAGAGAAGGAGAGGGAATAGGTATTTGTTAAGCGCTTACTATGTGCCGAGCACTGTTCTAAGCGCTGGGGTTGACATAGGGGAATCAGGTTGTCCCACGTGGGGCTCACAGTCTTAATCCCCATTTTACAGATGAGGGAACTGAGGCACGGAGAAGTTAAGTGACTTGCCCACAGTCACACAGCCAACAAGTGGCAGAGCTGGGATTCGAACTCATGAGCCCTGACTCCAAAGCCCGTGCTCTTTCCACTGAGCCACGCTGCTTCTCCGGAAAAGAGGGGTCAGTGAGGAAGTGAGCATTGAAATATTTACAAACTGGTCAAAGTAAATAATTGAATTTTGTCTTATGCCATCGAGTCGTCTCCAACCCATAGTGATGCCATGGATGCATCTCTCCCAAAATGCCCCATCTTAATTTGCAATCCTTCTGGTAGAGTATCCTTAGAGTTTTCTTGGTAAACATACGGAAGTGGTTTACCATTGCCTCCTTCCATGCAGTAAACTTGAATCTCCACCCTCGACTCTCTCCCATGCTGCTATTGCCCAGCACGGGTGAGTTTTGACTTGTAGCAGATAGCCTTTCACTCGCTAGCCACTGTCCAAGCTAGGAGTGGAATGGGTATAACTCTGCTTGACTCTCCATCCCATAGTCGAGACTGGTAGAGAACTGGAGTTCTCCAGGTGCTACCCTGAGAGGGGTGAATAATTGAATAGACATATATAAACATTAGTGCTAAGAAAAGTGTAAGCAAATTCATAAGGGCCAAAATAATTGCTTTCCAGCATCATTGAGGATTCTTCTCAGTGTTGCCAAAATGACAATGGAACTGTAAAATGTTTTATGGTAGCTACAGATAAAGTCATCTCACATCCTTTCACTCCTGATCCCTGCATCGAACTGTTCTCATGTCTCCTGGAGTTGGTATGTGTTAATTTTCCTGTCTACTCCTCTTGCATACACACCTCTCTCAGGAAATCTTTTCTTTGACAGTAGTTCACCACCCATATAAATGGCAAATAGAATTGATAAATGAGAAATCTGAAATCCCATTTCTAGGCTGCAGGAGAAGAATTCTGTCTTTCACAGTCGTTCAGGTGCTGAAGTTCTGACATTGTTGTGTTTGAGGACGTGCAAAATTAGTGGAGCATTTACACTGCTATTCCCCAAGATGGCATAAATGCCACAGCACTATAACATTTCATTATAGCTGCAGAGGCCAACCCACAGTTGGAAAATTAAGGGAGAAAAAAATCAATAGCTTTGATTCTCCCTCCTGATTGGAAGAACTGACTTGATTTCCTTTCAGTTTTGTTTTTGCGTGTGTGGAACCAACAGAAAGAGGCTAATTTTCTGGGTGCTCCTATCTATAAGGGAAGCAAAAAGTTATAACAAAGTTATTTACAGTGGTTGAGAATGTAATTACAAGGTGCAGTGGCTTGAAACTTAAATTTAGATCAGCCATTTGAGCTGGGATAAGTGTCTTAGCAGTAAGGGCAATTGGGCTTTGGAAAGATCCCTTGGGGAAAATGTTTAAGGTATCATCACGAGAAGTGCTTAAGAATAGGTTAGCTATAGCCCAACAGGGAGTAGTGCTGAAGAATACGCTGTTAAATTGATCAGGGTTGGATAGGATTCAGACATCTTCTGGATTCTGTGAAATGAGTTAGGTGACTCTGGGTACTGTTGTGAGTGTAGCCCCTCAGGGGATATCCTCTGCATAGACATGCTGAGGAGAACCACTTTTTACTACTTTCTCTTGCATTACCTATCCATTCCTGATTCCTGTGGATAACTGTTCCATGAGTAGTGGCTGTATTTGTGACCCTGGGGAAGGCCATCTCGATTATCTGTATTCCATGACTAGCTTTGTAATGGATGTAGTTTTACCACTTCCCTCTCTCTCAATCCAGATTGGAGAATCAGACTGAATGCATGTAATTTCACTCAAGTAATATGGAACTAGGGTTTTTGTTATGGGCAAGGAACACATCTGATAATTCTGTTGTATCGTACTCTCCCAAGTGCTTAGTACAGTGTTCTGAACAGAGTTAGTGCTCAGTAGATACCACTGAGTGATTACTTTCCATTATCAATCAGTAGCGTTGAATGCATCCTATGTGCAGAGCACTGTACTAGGTGCTCGGGAGAGTACAGTACAGAGTACATCAGTACACATGATGATGACTGCCCTCAAGGTGCTTAGTTGTCTTCATATCCAGAAATCACATACTTTTCCTTTGGTATTGCAAAGAAAATGCAGTTTTTCATCTTTGGTTGAATAACTTTCTGGTCTGTCGTGTTTCAAGCTGAATTTTTCTTCATTTCCTAGTTCTTAGAATAGGCTCCTGAGGAGAGGAACCAGGATTTTTGTTGAATGCTTCCAAGTGCTTCGTATAGTAGACACTTGGAAAATATGGCTATAGATTAATTATTACCTTCTTTCAAAAATGACACCACTGACAGTGGAATTTACTAGGAGAAGCCATGGAGGAAGCAGCATGGTTTAGTGGCAAGAGCCCGGGGTTGCGAGTCAGAGGTCATGGGTTCTAATCCTGGCTCTTTCACTTGTCAGCTGTGTGACCTTGGCCAAGTCACTTCTCTTCTCTGGGCCTCAGTTACCTCATCTGTAAAATGGGGATGAAGACTGTGAGCCCCACATGGGACAAACTGCTTACCTTGTATTTACCCCAGTGCTTAGAACAGTGCTTGGCACTTAGTAATGCTTAATAATAAATAATAATGTTGGTATTTGTTAAGCACTTACTATATGCAGAGCACTGTTCTGAGCTCTGGGGTAGATACAGGGCAATCAGGTTGTCCCACATGAGGCTCACAGTCTTAATCCCCATTTTCGGATGAGGTAACTGAGGCACAGAGAAGTTAAGTGACTTGCCCACAGTCACATACTTGACAAGTGGCAGAGTCAGAATTCGAACCCTTGACCTCTGACTCCCAAGCCTGTGCTCTTTCCACTGAGCCACACTGCTTCTCTAATTTGTTATGCTTAACAAATACCATACTTATTACTATAGCCAATGAGAAGCATGATGGTTTAGTCATTAGGGCATGGGCCTGGCTTCTAATCCCAGCTCCGCCACATGTTTACTGCGTGATCTTGGTTGTCACTTAACCTCTCTGGGCCTCAGTTACCTCATTTGTAAAATGGGGATTAAGAGTGTGCATCCTCTGTGGGACAAGGACTGTGTCCAATCTGATTGACTTATATCTACCCCAGTGCTTGGCACATAGTAAGCACTAAACAAGTACCATAATTATTATTGTTATTGTTACTACTACTAATAAAAAAAATCAATATTTGACCTACCATCTTGAGCACTCCATCGTAAAGATCCCCTAGACTGCAAGCTCAGTGTGGGGAGGGGCCATTCCACCAACTCTGTTGTAATCTCCCAAGCATTTAGTGCAGTGCTCTGCACATAGTAAGAACTCATTGATGATGATCGTCATCCTTCATTACAGTCATATTTGTACAGTGTCTGGCACTGCTTTCACTTACCTCTTTGTCTCGGGATCCTTAAATTTCTGATCAAAGTGAGTTCCTTTATTCCTCATTCTGTCATATCACGTTTAGACTATGATATCAGCTTCTTCCATCTTCTGAGCTCTGGTCCCCTCCGCAGTCTATTTTAAATGCTGCCGCAGTGTCACATTGCTCTGTACATAATTACTTCAGCTCTTCTTTAAAGGCACTTGTTAAACCCATATATTGTACCAGGTACTGGAGTAGATACCAGAGATCAGGTTGGACAACAGTTTCTGTCCCACATGGGGCTCACAGACTAAATCGGATGTAGGAAGATTTAATTCCCATTTTACAGATGAGGCAAGGCCCCAAGAGTTGTGATCTTCTCAAAAGTCACATAGAAGACAAGTAGAGAGGCTGGGATTAGAATCCAGGTCCTCTGATTCCCAGGCCTGTGCTCTTTCCACTAGGCCACGCTGCTTCTCTTCAACTACACCTCCCCAACTTGTCCACTTGGCTTCTCCCAAGCTCACATACTAACTGTACCTTATTCTTAACTAACCTCTTGTCAGTCCGCATTCTGGGCTGACTCTAAGAAGAGGTGGGCAGTCATTTGCATCTGCTAGATTCTAAGTTCCTTGAGGACAGAATGGTATCTTCAAACTCCTTTGTACTCTTTCAAACATTTAGTACGGTATTTTACACAGAGTCAACACTCAGTAAATTCCACTGATTGTTTACATATCGTACTGAGGGTGTGCTTCTAGGCCGCAGTCTTCCACATGTAGGAACGCTGGAATCATCATCACTTGGATATTCCATGGTGATTTGAACATCACCATGTTAGAAGTGTTTCCTAGAGGATTTAAAGCATATTTTAGTACCAGAGCCCTGGTCTCTTCTTATCTCCAAACTGGTTATACGGAATATATTGAACAGCCTGACTCAACCAGATTGCCCTGCTTTATCCACTAGATTTGGGAAGTGGTTCAGTTAGGGCACATCCAGATCTGACATGAGCAGTCTGAAAATCTTGATGAGCTTTTTCAAAGCATTCACAAAAGCTTAGGTTACTGATGGGGTTTACTGATGATTGTGTAGGTTTTATGAAAACAGTATAACAACCTCAGAGCCACTCCCTTGTTTTTCTGCAGTATCGGACATGCTGAAAAGATTGTTTTTTGCTGTGATACCATGTGACTTGAGGTCATCTTGTGATTCTGGCGGTCGTGGTGTATAATATTCTGTAGTATCCAGTCCTAAAGCACCGTAACAGGGACCTTTTTAGCAATTGATGACAGTGAGGTAGCATGCCTTTTGCCTTGAAAGTGGAATCTTTGAGATGTGGCACCTCCTCAGTGTTCGGTATGCTGAGGTAAAGCATATGTAAGTGTTTAAGCAGTGCATTCCCTTTATGATTATTTCAGCAAGTATGCCATCAGGCCACATTACTTTACCATTTTCTGAACTCATCCACCAAGATGACTTTCTCAGTAGTTGGACCAAGTGCCATATCTTAATATGTTAATAGAATTGCTGAGTTATGCAAAATCACATCCTGAATAGCACCATCTTCATTCTTCAGAGGTGCTGAGATAGTGTTTTTAGGGTCATGTGCTTTTTTTTTTTGTGATGTGTTGGCAACCTCATTTTGATTCTATTGTCTATAAGCTCTTTGTGGGCAGGAACAATGTCTTTCAAGTCTGTTGTATTATACTTTCCTAAGTATGTAATCAATGTTCTGTATACAGTAAGCACTCAGTAAATACCACTGATTTGATTGGGCTCTGTAGTCTTGGAACTCTGCTGCTTGACATTCCACTTTTTGTCATGGATGCCCTTTATAATACAAGAGCATTAGAAAAGCTATTATGGAACAGACCATCTAGCCATCTATCTCAGTATTTATTTTGTTTCAGAGAAGTATGAAGAGGCTTGGGAGGAACCCTGTCATAGTTGTTTTCCTTCTTATTGAACCTATGTTTATGGATATATAAATCCCTATGTTTTACCCTTTTATATCCCAAACTTTCCTTCTAGTAACCATTTAAGGACCACAAATGGCATAAATTTACCCAAACCCCTCGTGAACATTTTCCGCCTACACAACTTCTTGTGGTTATGAGTTCCATAAGCTTACAAGCTGCTGTGTGAAGAAGTGTTTTGTTTGATTCCATCACCCTCATATTTCAGTGGATAATCCCCAAGGTTTTGTTGAACAGAAGTTCCAGATTCACCGCATGACTTCCTCCCCAACGGCCTCCCCCCCCCCCCCCCAATGATCTCAAGCTTCAATCTTTTCCCCATTCCCATGATCATCTTAATAGCCGTTCTCTGAACTGTCTTCAACTCTTATGTGCTCCCAAGATGCAGCACTGAAAACTGCAGACAAATAGAGATATCCTATGGTTTTATATAGTGGCAAAATGATGCCTCTTTCTCCTTGTTCTTTTTTCTCCTCACTGCCTTACATTGGCTTGATGATTAAATGAGTAGTCAATAGTGACCCTGAGATCTCCTTCTTGAGTTAAGGTTGCTAGCTTGAACCCATCTTCATGTAATATAAAAGACTGGCCTTACCTCCATATGTCATGCTCTGTTCTTTGGCTCTCATTCATGTGGATGTGTGATGGACATCTGTGTGTTTCAGTTGTTGCTCTTTTTAATTTTTATTACCCTTTTCCCCTCTTTGTTTTTGCAAGACACACTCCCCCCCCCACCCCCACCAGGCTCCCCTCCATCTTTCTTAAAGCTTCCTGATGACTTAAGACATGAGTGAAGGCACAGTGAGTTCTGTTGATGTGAATCCTCAGAGATATTATGTCTGATAACCACAGACTGGACCCGTTCTCCCTACCAGCCACCCTCAATGCTAGCTCACGACCACCTGGCAGTCAGGCTTACCTGGCCCCTCTGAACCCAGGGATTGGAACCCAGTGTCTTTGACTCTGAGGCTTGTGATTTTTTCCACTGAGCTACCTTGCTTATTTTCACAATGAGATTGCAAGCCCCTCCAGGGCTGACCCTTGGTCTTTTATTTTTTTATAGCACTCTCCCAAGCATGTAGAACAATGTTCTGCATCCACTAGGTACTCAATAAACATTCCTGAAAGAACAAATGGATGAATTTAGTTGCGACATTTAATGTGTGTGAAAACCAGCATTTTCACAGACTTCAACTTTTTCTAAGTGACTTGTTTTTGTAAGATAACCCTTTCAACTACTTCCTAAATAAGGTCTGCATTTTTTCTTGATTTCCTCTCCTAGAATTAAATATCCTTGAGTTGGTTTTTTTTTTTGGTTTCCTCCAAAGCAAGAATTTTTAAATTTTAGTGCAATTGTGGTCACTCTTACAAAATGGCTTTCTAACAAATGCTTACTAAACCAGATCCTATCCAATCCTCCGAATTAAATCCAATATATTCTCTCTTTCAAATATTTCATGGTTTAAGAATTACTGGAAAAAAAGTAACTCTTCTCCTGGAGAGCTGAAAGTGCATTTAAAATCTCTTGAATTCTCAGCATGTTCTTGGACTGTTTGGAGTGGGCTGCTTCTACTAACTCCATTTTATAAATGGATAAACTGAGGCAAGAGCCAGGTTATTGGAGCAGTTCACCTAACCTGCCAAGGGAATGGAATAAAAATCCAGCAACAGAAATCCAGTCCCCCTTTCTTTTCAACTCCTGCTTTATGCAGGAAATGAAGTTTCTATTTATTTTCTTTCTTCTAATTAAGCAAATATTTTTCTCAACTCTTGTTGCCATAGGGAAGCAGTTGTTTGTTTAAACCCTTGAACAACATTTTTACAAGATCTGCATTATGATGGTAATACTGGCATTTTCAATACCCTACGGCAGCCGAAATGGCCTTTGTGGACTGCTTAAACATCTGCTACAGTGAGTTTTGGAAGCCAGAAGAATCAGTGAAGTGAAATCCAGGCTTATCTACTAGTTCAGATGTATTTAGCTGTAGGTTCAACATGTGTGATTAAACATAAGGTAATAAATGATGGGCCTGTCACAGATGGGAAATTTCCCGATGGAGAACTACGTAGCACTGGCAGATGACGTAAAACAAATTCTCCCTGTTTATTATAATTTGGAACTCGTCTCCTGATGCCAGATGAGTTTGTGTAGGGACAGCAGGCCATCCAACTAGGGAAGCCTAATTGGAGGCAGCCAGGAGCCAATTTATGTTTGTCAAATACGCCGCTTATGGACCAGATTCCCTAGTGGAAACATCCAATTTACCATTCTCATTCTCCTTTCTCATTTCACTTGGAGGGATTAACTAGCATAACCTGGGGGACAGTGCAGTAATGAAGTACTGCAGGCAGGGCTCAGGCTTTGACCTTGGATGTAAGTACCAGTTCCCTCTCCCCACGTAGTAATAATAATAATAATGTTGGTATTTGTTAAGCACTTACTATGTGCAGAGCACTCTTCTATTCATTCATTCATTCAATAGTATTTATTGAGCACTTACTATGTGCAGAGCACTGTACTAAGCGCTTGGGATGAACAAGTCAGCAACAGATAGAGACAGTCCCTGCCGTTTGACGGGCTTACAGTCTAATCGGGGGAGACAGACAGACAAGAACAATGGCACTAAACAGCGTCAAGGGGAAGAACATCTCGTAAAAACAATGGCAACTAAATAGAATCGAGGCGATGTACAATTCATTAACAAAATAAATAGGGTAACGAAAATATATACAGTTGAGCGGACAAGTACAGTGCTGTGGGGATGGGAAGGGAGAGGTGGAGGAGCAGAGGGAAAAGGGGAAAATGAGGCTTTAACTGCGGAGAGGTAAAGGGGGGATGGCAGAGGGAGTAGAGGGGGAAGAGGAGCTCAGTCTGGGAACGCCTCTTGGAGGAGGTGATTTTTAAGTAAGGTTTTGAAGAGGGAAAGAGAATCAGTTTGGCGGAGGTGAGGAGGGAGGGCGTTCCAGGACCGCGGGAGGACGTGACCCAGGGGTCGACGGCGGGATAGGCGAGACCGAGGGACGGCGAGGAGGTGGGCGGCAGAGGAGCGGAGCGTGCGGGGTGGGCGGTAGAAAGAGAGAAGGGAGGAGAGGTAGGAAGGGGCAAGGTGATGGAGAGCCTTGAAGCCTAGAGTGAGGAGTTTTTGTTTGGAGCGGAGGTCGATAGGCAACCACTGGAGTTGTTTAAGAAGGGGAGTGACATGCCCAGATCGTTTCTGCAGGAAGATGAGCCGGGCAGCGGAGTGAAGAATAGACCGGAGCGGGGCGAGAGAGGAGGAAGGGAGGTCAGAGAGAAGGCTGACACAGTAGTCTAGCCGGGATATAACGAGAGCCCGTAATAGTAAGGTAGCCGTTTGGGTGGAGAGGAAAGGGCGGATCTTGGCGATATTGTAGAGGTGAAACCGGCAGGTCTTGGTAACGGATAAGATGTGTGGGGTGAACGAGAGGGACGAGTCAAGGATGACACCGAGATTGCGGGCCTGCGAGACGGGAAGGATGGTCGTGCCATCCACGGTGATAGTGAAGTCTGGGAGCGGACCGGGTTTGGGAGGGAAGATGAGGAGCTCAGTCTTGCTCATGTTGAGTTTTAGGTGGCGGGCCGACATCCAGGTGGAGACGTCCCGGAGGCAGGAGGAGATGCGAGCCTGAAGGGAGGGGGAGAGGACAGGGGCGGAGATGTAGATCTGCGTGTCATCTGCGTAGAGATGGTAGTCAAAGCCGTGAGAGCGGATGAGTTCACCGAGGGAGTGAGTGTAAATGGAGAACAGAAGAGGGCCAAGAACTGACCCTTGAGGAACTCCAACAGTTAAAGGATGGGAGGGGGAGGAGGCTCCAGCGAAGGAGACCGAGAATGACCGGCCAGAGAGGTAAGAGGAGAACCGGGAGAGGACAGAGTCCGTGAAGCCAAGGTGAGATAAGGTATGGAGGAGGAGGGGATGGTCGACAGTGTCAAAGGCAGCAGAGAGGTCAAGGAGGATCAGAATGGAGTAGGAGCCATTGGATCTGGCAAGAAGGAGGTCATGGGTGACCTTAGAGAGAGCAGTCTCAGTAGAGTGGAGGGGACGGAAGCCAGATCGGAGGGGGTCTAGGAGAGAATGGGAGTTAAGGAATTCTAAGCATCGATTGTAGACGACTCGTTCTAGGATTTTGGAAAGGAAGGGTAGTAGGGAGATAGGACGATAACTGGAGGGGGAAGTGGGGTCAAGAGCGGGTTTTTTTAGGATGGGGGAGACGTGGGCATGTTTGAAGGCAGAGGGGAAGGAGCCCTTGGAGATTGGTTAAAAATAGAAGTTAAGGAAGGGAGGAGGGCAGGGGCGATGGTTTTAAGAAGGTGAGAGGGAATGGGGTCCGAGGCGCAGGTGGAGGGGGTGGCACTTGCGAGGAGGGAGGAGATCTCCTCTGAGGATACTGCAGGGAAGGATGGGAAAGTAGGGGAGGGGGTTGGTGGGGGGGAGGGGAGAGGCGGAGGGGTGACTTTGGGGAGCTCAGACCTGATCGTGTTGATTTTCGTGAGGAAATAGGTGGCCAGATCATCGGGGGTGAGAGATGGGGGAGGGGGAGGAACAGGGGGCCTAAGGAGAGAGTTAAAGGTCCGGAACAATCGGCGGGGGTGACGGGCATGGGTGTCGATGAGGGAGGAGAAGAAGCTTTGCCTGGCGGAGGAGAGGGCAGAGTTAAGGCAGGAAAGGATAAATTTGAAGTGTGTGAGGTCGGCTTGGTGCTTGGACTTTCGCCAGCAGCGCTCAGCAGCTCGAGCATAAGAGTGTAGGAGGGGGACGGAGGAGGTGATCCAGGGCTGTGGGTTAGTGGAGCGAGAGCGGTGGAGGGAAAGGGGGGCGAGAGAGTCGAGATGAGTAGAGAGGGTGGAGTTGAGAGCGGAGACCCGCTCGTCGAGAGTGGGAAGAGAGGACAGGGCGGCAAGGTGAGGCGAGATGCTATTGGAAAGACGGATGGGATCGAGAGAGCGGAGGTCTCTGTGGGGCAGTAGCGAAGATTTGCAGGGGGAGGGAGTGTGAGAGATGAGGCAGGTGAGAAGGTTATGGTCAGAGAGAGGGATTTCAGAGTCGGTGAGGGAGGAGATAGTGCAGCGGTAGGAGGTGACAAGATCGAGGGTGTGACCGAGTCGGTGAGTGGACGCGGTATGGTGGAGGAGGAGGTCGGCAGAGTCGAGGAGGGATAGCAGGCGGGCGGCAGAGGAGTCGTCGGGTACATCCGTATGGATGTTGAAGTCTCCAAGGATCAGAGTGGGCAGAGAGAAGGAGAGGAGGAAGGTGAGAAAGGGGTCAAGGTGGTTGAAGAAGTCGGAGGTGGGACCGGGAGGGCGGTAGATGACGGCGACAAGTAACTGGAGTGGGTGGTAGAGGCGAACGATATGGGCTTCGAAGGAGGGGAAGGAGAGGGAGGGGGGAGGAGGGATAGTGCGGAAGCGGCAACGGGGCGAGAGGAGGAAGCCGACGCCTCCTCCCTTACCGGTGAGTCTGGGGGAGTGGGAGAAGGAGAGGCCTCCGCTGGAGAGAGCGGCGGCGGAGACCGTGTCTTCGGGAGAGAGCCACGTTTCTGAAAGGGCGAGGAGGAGGAGAGAGCGGGAGAGGAAAAGGTCATGGATGAAAGGTAGCTTGCCTGTAATAGAGCGGGGGTTCCAGAGGCCACACTTGAAAGTAGCTGTGGGTGCAAGGGGAGGAGGGGGGGAAGGGCGGGGGGAGGGGAGGGTTTGGATGGGAAGGAGGTGGCGGGGCCCTGGACGAGGAGAGGGGGATGAGGGGTGGCGGTGGGACAAGAGGACTGGGATGGGGCATGGGTGGGGAAGAGAGAAGGGGGGAGGGGGTGAAGAGGGGTTTGGTGGGGGGAAGAGTAGGGGGGGGGGAAGAGGGGTAGCGCTGGTAAAGTGGGGTTCTAGGGCGGGAGAGAGGAGCGAGGGAGGAGACAGAGGAGAGAGCGGGAAAGAGCTGAGCGAGAGAGGGGAAGGGGAAGGGGAGGATAGGAAGGGGCGGGAGGGGGGAGGGGGGGAGGAGGGACATGGCGAGGCCAGAGAGGTGGGTGGCAGCACTGACAACAATAAACAGTAATAAACGAAATCGGTAATATAGCAACATGATACAATATGATACAATACAGTAGTGCTAATATAGCAACATGATACAGTATGATACAATATAGTCGTGTTAATAAAAGGGGTGATGATCAGGGTCGGGGGTAGACTCGATTAAGGGGCGACCTGATCAAATTCAAAGTCTGACGACAATAAACAATAAAAAGCGAGATTGCAAATATAGCAACATGCTACAGTAAGGCACACTACAATAGTGTTAATAAGCAGGCGATGACCAGGGTCGGGGGACGAGCCGACCCTACCCAATCAGACTCAAAGTCAAGCGGCCAGCGGCCGAGAGAGTCCCAGAGCTCATGACCAAATAACCTTCTAAGCGCTGGGGTAGATACAGGGTAATCAGGTTGTCCCACGTGAGGCTCACAGTTAATCCCCATTTTACAGATGAGGTAACTGAGGCACAGACAAGTTGTGACTTGCCTACAGTCACACAGCTGACAAGTGGCAGAGCCGGGAGTCGAACCCATGACCCCTGACTCTGAAGCCCAGGCTCTTTCCACATAGTGCCTCTTCATTACAGGGGGCAATAGCAGTGAAGGAAAAGATGGTGGGGCTGGGGGGGGTGGATGGAGGGGAGGAAGGGGGAGACACTGTCGCTAAATAGCCAAGATTAGTCAGTGGTTGGAATGAAGCCAAGAAACATCCCCTATGGGCGAGGGGAGTTGGAAACCATCCCTTAAGGGTATATGGTGGCTGCCGGGGGGGACGGGGGGACGGGGAGACGGGGAGACGGGGGGGACACGGGACGGGGGGACGGGGGGGGACGGGGGGACAGGGCATTGGGCTTCAACAAGGCTTACAGAGAGGACAACAGCATTAGATCTGAGAGAATTTTGCCTTTGGCACTGCAGATTAGAGACTAATAATTGAAATCGAAAGTTTTTTTCATTGCCCAAGGAGAGAGGCTCAACAACTTCTCTGAATGGAATAATGATTAGCAAAGCACTGAATAGAAGAGATAGGATTCTTAGCTTTAAAACCTTAAGGCAGAATTCGTATGTAAAAGAAATTTTACATCCCCGATGACTCTTGGCAGAATTGGAATGGCTGATTGAAAACATCATCCTGGTCCCTCCAAGGCCTATGCCAAAGCCCAGTGTTCAGAATTTCTCCTTGGATTTTTTGTCTTATGAAAATTATTAATTCTCAATATATCTTTGAACTTCTAGGTTCAGTCAATCAGTCGTATTTATTGAGTGCCTGCTTTGTGCAGAGCACTTGTACTACAGAGGGTCTCTACCCCACATCCTAATCCTTCTCAACCTCTCATTTGCCTTTGACACTGTATACCAGCCCCTTTTCTTGGAAAAGTTATCCAATCTTGGCTTCATTGAAAGGTTGGGTTCTCTTATCTCTCTGGCTGCTTCTCAGTTTCTTTCGAGCTGGCTCCTCTGCCTTCCCTCTGCTAACTGTGGGAGTCCCTGCAAGGCTCACTTCTGCATCTCCTTTTGTTCTCCATGTACTCTTACTTCCTTAGAGTGTGGCTCAGTGGAAAGAGTCCGGGCTTGGGAGTCAGAGGTCATGAGTTCGAATTCCGGATCTGCCACTTGTCAGCTGTGTGACTGTGGGCAAGTCACTTCACTTCTCTGTGCTTCAGTTACCTCATCTGTAAAATGGGGATTAACTGTGAGCCTCATGTGGGGCAATCTGATTACCCTGTATCTTCGCCAGCGCTTAGAACAGTGCTCGGCAAATAGTAAGCGCTTAACAAGTACCAACATTATTATTATTATTAGAGAACTCCTTCACTCCCCTAGCTTCAGCTACCACCTGTATGTGGATAATTATCAATTCTACATCTCCAGCCCTGATCTCTCTCCTTCTCTACAGTCTCGCACTTCCTGGCTGCCTCAAACTTAACATATCCAAAACAGAACTCCTTATCTTCCTACCCAAACCCTGTCCTCCCCGTCCGTCCGTGACTTTCCTATCACAGTAGACAGCACCACCATCCTCCCTGTCTCACAGCGCATTATCTTGGCATTATCCTCGACTTATCTCTCATTCAACCCACATATTCAGTCATATTCACACAATCCTGTCAGTTCAATCTCCAGAATACCACTAAAATCCATTCTCTCCTCTCCATCCAAACTGCTACTACATTAACTTTGGAGCTAAGCAGCAGAGAGAGGGTTTGATATGGTGCTGGCGAAAGATCAGTTCTAGGCCTCAGAGCAAAAAGCCTTTCCCTTTCCACTACTTGATGTGATTTGTGCTGCCCCTCTCCTATCCTGGGGCTCTGTGTTGTGAAAACTGGATAGTCAGGGCCAGCATCCAGAAAATCACTCAGAGTAGCAGGTCACTATTGTGGAAACATAGGGCACATGACCAAATGGCAGGGGGACTTTTGATTTGTTAATGGATTCCCTGAATTGGAGTGACTTTCAGGGCTGTCTAAGGATCAGGGTGGAGAAGGCATATCTTGCCATTTATAAGAATAATTGGTATTAAGCACTTCCTCTGTACTTAGCACTGGGGTCGACATAAGTTAAATCAATCAATATAATTTATTGAGTGCTTACTATATGGAGAGCACTGTTCTAAGCACTTGGGAGAGTACAATACTACAGATATAGTAGACAGGTTCTCTGCCCATAACAAATTTACAGTTTAGGGGGGAGAGAGACATTAATATGAATCAATAAGCAATTTATAACAATGTGAAGGTATGTACCGAAATGCTGCGGGGATGGGTTGAGTATCACATGTCCAAAGATAACAGATCTAAGTGCATAGGAAGAGGTAGAAAGGAGGGCGAACTGGGGAAAAGAGGACTTAATTGAGGAAGGCCTCTTGGAGGAGATGTGACCTTAATGATACTTTTGAGTGGGGAGATAGTGGTGGTCTGGGAAGGAGTTGCAGGCTAGAAGGAGGGCATGGGAAAGAGGTTGATGGCAAGATAGAAGAGATTGGGGCACAGTGAGTAAGCTGGTGCCAGAAGATCGGAATTTGTGGGCTGGGCTGCAGTAGGAGATCAGTGAATTGAGGTAGGAAGGGGGAGCTGATTGAGTGCTTTAAAGATAATTTGGACAGAGACAATCCCTGTCCCATAGAGGCCTCACATTTTGAGGAGGAAGGAGAACAGGCATTTTCATGCTCATTTTACAGATGAGGAAACCTAGGCACAGAGATGTTAAGTGTCTTGCCCAAGGGCACAAAGCAGGCAGTTGGCAGAACTAAGGCTAGAACCCAGGTCCTCTGAATCCCAGGTTTGGGCTTTTTCCACTAGGCCACACTACTTCTCATGGGTTCCAGGGAGGCATAGTGCCAATTTTTAGTAAAGAGAATGCATGTAAGCACTCAAGCCCACAGATTGATTACTTGATCTATTCAGAGTGTACTCATAGGTGCACATTCTCAATAAAACTGAAACCAAAGTGATAGAAAGTTACTGAAGTTATGCAGTTTCATGTAATCAATCAGGGGCATTTACTGAACACTTATTGTATGTAGAGCACTATACTAATTACCTGGGAGAGCACAATACAATAGTGATAGATACCTTCCTTGCCCACAGTGACCTTACATTCTAGAGGGGGAGACAGATATTAATATAAGTACATTATGGATATATACATAAGTGCTGTTGGACTGAGGGTGAGGGGAATATCTAGATTTCCACAGGGTACAGAGCCAAGTTCATAGAACTTTTAGACGCCAGTTCATAGGGTCACATTAAACACTCCTCATAATGGAGTACCAATTTTATTTCCACTCAGAAGAGTCTGAAGCATTTAAATCACTCATTCTGGCCATGAATGAGTTCTGATCCCAGGATGAACAGGGTGCTTATTGAAGGCCCACTTAGTTCCGTGCACTAAGAACTTGGAAAGCACAGGATAAAGACAGGACATGTTCCTTGCCCAAAAAGAGCTTACACTCTAAAGGGGAAGACAGGTATAAAAGTATTTTACGACTAAAGTGGTCAAAATAAATGTGGACATATAAACATGAGTCCTATGGAGGGTATAAATAACTTCATGAATGCTAATGTCTGAATTCCTAATATAAGGCCACTCTTTTAGGGTAAAGTCTTCATTTGTGTGCCCTTGGTAAATAATGTTTGCCCAGCAACTTAACTTCACCCACTGAGTTCAAATACAGGCAGTTTTCAAATACAGGCAGTTCTTTCAACTGCCTCTCTGTCTTGGGGAGAGAGACTGAACAAGCAGGTTTGATTTGAGTTTAAAAAATAATTAGGAAAAAGGTCCCTTAATAGCAGCAAGTCATATTTGATGTTAATTGAGTATATTAATACTTTTGGATGGAAGAAGAACATAGCCTCAGTTTTAAAATACCCTTTAAATGTCTGATACATAATTTAGTTCATTAGTATGGTGACCTGCACTTATTAATTTTAGTAATTTGAATAGGAATCTATTATTTTTCAATGCATGCATGTCATTAAAAAGCTATGAAATAGCCAATTCTTTATTATTAATTCTTCTGTACCGTATTTCTGTTTTAATGACAATACATTATTATTTTTAACATAATGTACTTTTATAGGGAAAAAAATCATCTGTGCATTAAGCAGACCTTGGCAATGAAATGTGTCAAATCATCTGTTTTATATTGGAAAAAGGTTTCTCTTTTCATTGTTACTCAGCCTTGACCATTCTCCCATGTTTGAAAGTTTTAATTTATTCTTCTGAAAGTGAAAGGATCAAGGTCCACATTAATTTTTATCCTATTCTTTAATGTATATTCTAAGTTCTTTACAGTTTAGTCATAGGTTAAAATTTAGATTAGTGAAGAGAGCCCATATAGAAAATACAATAGAAGACATGATTAATCACTGACTAATCACATATTAGGCTGAAAGAACCTTGAGAGGCTGTGGAGTCTTGTTCCATTCTCAGGGAAGGAAGGTGATAGGCTCTTAGTCTTTTCTTCAGGAAGCTAATTCCATGAATCTCTCCTGCCAGTTAATCACTTTGGTAGTTCTACTCTGAACTCAGGTTTTTCCATTTTCTTCAGCTGTGGAACCCAGTTTGAACTCAGGCTATAGTCTGACTAGGGCTGTGTAGAATGGGAGATTTAATCTCTATTTCTCCTTACTATTTATTAAATTACAAGGTAAAAAGGATGCTATAATGGGTCACATTTTAGCATTCAGGGGATGCTGGAAGAATCTGTCTGACAATTGTTTTCTTTGCTTCCATCCTTATGATTTTCCATCCCCACTAATTTCCTACTAATAAAATGTACATTGCCTACTAATCATTAGCTTTTATCTACTTTACACCCTCTATCTTTTTCAGACACATTTACACCTGGCCAACTCTTCTCATTTTTGCATCTGTGCATTTATTTTTCCTTTCCCCAGCATGCAATCTAGCATTTGTCCTTATTAAACTTCATTCTGTTCATTTCTCTCATCTGTCAAGCTCACATTGAATACTGTCTCTTCCAAAGGACTGACCGTCCCTGCCAGCTTGGAGTGATTTGCAAACTTAATGAGCCTGTTTCTCTGCTCCATCCTCCATGTCATTTTTTGAAAATTCTAAGCACCGTGGGACTTAAGAAGTGATTCCTAGAAAACTCCAGGTCTTATTTTCTTCTCCTCCCTCACCTTAATGCCTCTGTCTCTCATCTACTCCACCTCACCCTTTGTCTTGGTGTTGGCAGCCTCTCCTTGGATTCAGTCTTCTGGCCAGTTGTTCCTTCATTCGTATTTCTTGAGTGTTTATGGTGTGCCAAGCACAGTTGCCTTACTTCCTAATAATTGTGAAGTATAGGCCAGTGTTTCACGCCATTATTTGTCTGAGGCATGCTGAAGACATGAGACGCAGTGTATAATCACACCCTTTCCAGCAGAAGAGTTAACTTGTTCAAAGTTGTTCAGAGGGGAAGGAGATTAATCTGATGGTACTCTTTTCTTTTCAGAACAACCCTGGTTGCTACCTTGAACAGAATATTTTCTTCAAGATGTTTCAAATTGTTTTATAGAGAGGATTTTAGGCAAAGATTGGCTCTCTTCTAATCTTTAGGCTGTCGGGCAGTCCTCCATGTGTCGTCACAAATGCTGTGATTCTGCATGGCTTCATTAACTCAAGTTGTAACAGTAACATTACCTTAAATGTGTACAGTGCTTTTACTTTTCCATAGTGCTTTTATATGAGTTATTTCATTTTATCCTCCAATCATCCCTGTGAGAGAGGCATATTCTATTATCCCCATTTTACACATGAGGAAACTGAGGTCCAAAAAAGGTAAGATCACTTGCCCAGGGTCTTGCACAGCATACCAGGGTAGAGCCTGGACTAGAACACAGATCTCCTGATTACTAGGCCCTCACTTTTTCCACTAGACCCCAATTTCCCAGGACATTGCTTACTGGGGCCTATAGATTTGAATATTCCTATCCTATTTAAGCAGTTTTTTTCTGTCTTTCTCCACTCTATCTTTGCTTCTGCTCTTCCAGTTAATACATCCATTGACCTATGTTCCCAGTTTCTTTTTTGTCTTTTTCAGGAAGGATTATTATTATTAGTAGTAGTATTTATTGAATGTTTACCTTGTGCAGTGTACTGTACTAGGTGTTTAGGAATAATTGACATGCTTCCTGACCACAAGGAGCTTATTATAACTGGGGAGATAAAGATGAAAGTATTTACAACATTGTCAGTTAAATTGAATGGACATGTAGATGCATGAATACTAAATTCAGAAGTGCTAGGCTTAAGTTTCCTCTGCTCCCCCTCCCCTCCCGACTGCCCTGACTTGTTCCCTTTGCTCTACCCCTTCCCCGCCCCACAACATTTGTGTATATATGTATGTATTTATAATTAAAAATCTTTTAATTTTTATTAATGCTGTGTATATAGCTATAATTCTATTTATTTATATTGATGTTACTGATGCCTGTTTACTTGTTTTGATATCTGTCTCCCCTGTTCTAGACTGTGAGCCCATTGTGGGTAGGGATTGTCTCTCTTTGTTGCTGAATTGTACTTCCCAAGCACTTAGTACAGTGCTCTACACACAGTCAATAAATGATCGAATGAATGAAAGTTTAAGACTACGGCCAAACCCAAAGCATTAAATGCCTTTGTTTTATTCGTATTATTTACTTTCAAGAGATAAAAGGACATTTTTTCTACTTGTTCTTTGTCATAATCTTCCTGTAATCACAGAGCTGGGAGGAACTTGGAGAGATGATCTGGTCAAACATCCCTCCAGACAAGAGGAGTCTATGGCTTAGTGGCAAGAGCAGGGGCTCGTGAGTCAGAGGACATGGGTTCTAATCCCAGTTCTGCCACTTGTCTGCTGTGTGATCTTGGACAGGCCACTTAACCTCTCAGTGCCTTAGTTACATCATCTGTAAAATGGAGTTTAAGACTGTAAGCCCCACATGGGACAACCCGATTATCTTGTATCTACCCCAGTGCTTAGAACAGTACTTGGCACATAGTAAGCACTTAACAAGTACCATAATAATAATTATTATCTAAACCACCTAGGACAGTAGTGACCTTGTCATGTGGTTGATGGAGCAACCTTCCTCAGTAGCTTCTTTCAGCATTTTATCCTCTGAACCACAAATAGTTCTTCCACATGTCCAACTGAACTCTCCTTTCATTCATTTTTCTCTTATGTTTCTGTGGATCTAGAGATTGCCGATCAGAATCTGGAAAGACCAACATATTTGAGAAGACTTACTTGCCTTCATCTCCCAGGGCGGGCTATACCAATGCACACCAAGGCCAAGGCACCAGTTTGGCAGCCCCCATCCCCACTGAGACAGGACCAATCCACTCGCCCTTATCCCCTCACTTTGTTCAGTGTTTTTTATCCCAAGTGTAGTCAGGGGGTAGTCAGAAGAGCTGAAGTCTAGATGGGGAAGGTTGGCTATAGGCCCTTTTCCACACTGTTTCTCCATCCTGTCTGGGGCAGTTTTTTAAATGGTATTAGTTAAATGCTTGATATTTGCCAGGCATTGTACTAAGCGCTGGGGTAGATACAAAGTCATCAGGTTGGACACAGTCCCTGTCCTGCATAGGGCTCACAGTCTAAATCCCCGTTTTACAGTTGAGGAAATGGAGGCATAGAAAGGGTAAGTGATTTGCCCAAGGTGACAGAGCAGACAGGTGGTGGAGCTGGGAGTAGAACTCGTGCTCGATCCAGTAGGCCACACTGCTTCTCTTTGCTCAGCTACATTGCTCAACCTCTTCACCTGCACCTTCCAATTTTCAGCTCTGTTTGCCCAAACTGTCTTTGACCCTAAAGAATTCCAATTCCTTTTACCTTTTCTCCTATTTTATATCCCTTTCATGTTTTTATTACCACATTTCTAGGATCACCAAATCCTTTCTTTTTGGACCCTTTTACAGTCAGACGTCTGGGCCAGTCACTACCTTGTTTATATCACTTTGTGTCTTCTGCAAGTACCTGCCTTGTCCTGATATAGCTTCCGAGTTTATTCCTATTTGCCTTTAGCAGCTTTGCCATCTTCAATTATAATTAACTTTTCTTCTTCAGGTTACATTTTCCCAATCATCACCTCGACATTTTTGCACTTCCAACACCCTGCTGTGCCTTTCTACATATTGGTTTGCATTCTTTTCTATTTATGCACTTCCTCCACTTACCTGTAAATTGTTTTTGTATCTCCCTTGTTAGATTGTGAGGTCCTTGAGTCCAGCGATTATGTCTTCTAAAAATCTGCTCAGTCTATCCAAGTGCTCAACATAGTAGGTGATCAAAAAAACCCTACTGATTGATTAAAGACCAGATAGCTGTATGAACTTGATATACCTAAGCTTTGCTGAAGCTTCGACTCTTCCTTTTTCTCAGACTTTAGCATCTTCTTCCACGGCATGTCTTGTACATGGGTTTTGTTTGTAAAATTATGGTATTCATTGTGCACCATGCTGCTTGTTGCATCCACTGCCCCAGTGGGGATGTCACTGGCAGAGGCGAGAGAGTGGTGCCATGCAGACTACCAGCATTATAATAGATTCTTTTATGCTGGTTCTTAGTCCTGATGCCCTCATGACTGGACAGAGCTTCATCAGTCATTTATGATGGGGGGGAGGGTCCATCATCATTGTTATTTGGGATTCATCTCTCTGTGCAATCCTTTGTTTAGCCAATTAGTGTTCTCTCTACCTTTTTCCATCCCTTTCTCTTCCCTTCTTTTCCCCATCCCCTAGCCTCCTGAGGCTTTTTTTGGCTTGGCTCTGATAAGTCTGGTTTAAAACAAGAAGCGGCCTGGCCCAGTGGAAAGAGCACGGCCCTGGGAGTCAGAGGTTCTGAGTTCTAATTCTGGCTCTGCCACTTTTCTACTGTGTGATGTTGGGCAAGACACTTCTCTGTGCCTATATACTATCTGTAAAATGGGGATTAAGACCATGAGCTCCATGAGGAACATGGACTGTGTACAACGTGATTATCTTGTATCTACCCCAGTGTTTAGTACTGTGCCTGCCACATAGGAAGCACTTAGCAAATATATTTTAAAGCCCCCTAACCCTCATTATTAGGTCTGGCAGTCTTTTCCCACCATAGGCACTTCTTTTGTTACATGAATTCCATCACCAGTAACCAGGCTCTCTCCTAAAAGAGTATTAAAGTTGTAACATTTTAGAGTAAAAGAACAGTGAACTAGATCCTGTTTTCCTCTTCTGAAGACAATCAAAAAGTCTTTAAGTTCAGACCACAATTTAAAAATCCATTTTAAGGCTGTGTGTGAGATTGACATTTATAGAAGATAGAGTTGAAGTCTCTGTCTCCAACCCCAAATTGTATTTTGACAAAACATTAAGTATCACCTTTCCATCCAGTTCCACAATTGCAGCAGTGAAATAGATTCAGTGATATGTGTATTATGATGGGCTCTGCTTTCTTTTGCCTCTTATGTCTGCAGCTTATTTCAAGGCTATAGCTAAGAGGATATTTTCTATGTTGGCACCTTGAGCCAAAGACTAGTGCCACTCGAGGCCTCTACTACTATTATTTTGTTCTGAAGCAGAAAGGGTATATCTATCTATGAATAAACCCCTCAATTTTGCAATATTTTTAAATGAACATTTGATTCTGTAAAGAAGTAATTGAGTGCAGAATTTGCAAATCACACCTAGAATGCAATTTTAGTTCAATACCAAATGGTAAGGCATCCCAGATCAGAGATGGATAAGAATCATTTGGAAAAATCTGTAATTAATGGAAACTATTGCCTTGTCACAGAATTGCCCCCAGTCCATGCCATTTACCTATAACCTCCTCTTTTCTCTGTCATTTTATTTACTGAAGCATACTGCAAACTTTTGTTTTTTAGGGTCTGATTTGCAAGTGTGTATCCCCAGAGGGCCCACATGCTGCTCGAGAAAAATGGAAGAAAAATACCAGGTAACAGCCCGATTGAACATGGAGCAACTTCTCCAATCTGCAAGTATGGAACTCAAGTTTTTAATTATTCAGAATGCTGCTGTTTTCCAAGGTGAGTTTTCAGGATCATTTTATCTGAAAAAAAAGCATTCAAATATGCAGTATCCAAATAATTATTTCATTCAGTGGCATGTTGCATGATGAGTAAGAATGGTGTGGTCCTAATAGCAAAGTCCCTTTCAAACATGTACTAATGCTGCCTAAATATTGCCAAAATCCATGGAACCTAGTCGGTGCCATTTATTCATGTAAAACCGTTATTTTAATTTCAGGAATATCTGATATATATGAAAATACTCCAGGTTTTCTTGTGCTATGGAAATGACACTTCCTGCCTTTTAAGTGATCTTAAATGCTGCCGCTGATGCTGATTATTATTTTAAATGGTATTTATTAAGCACTAACCCTATGTTCCAGGCACTATAATAATAATAATAATAATGTTGGTATTTGTTAAGCGCTTACTATGTGCAGAGCACTGTTCTAAGCGCTGGGGTAGACACAGGGGAATCAGGTTGTCCCACGTGGGGCTCACAGTCTTCATCCCCATTTTACAGATGAGGGAACTGAGGCACAGAGAAGTTAAGTGACTTGCCCACAGTCACACAGCTGACAAGTGGCAGAGCTGGGATTCGAACTCATGAGCCCTGACTCCAAAGCCCGTGCTCTTTCCACTGCGCCACGCTGCTTCTCAGGACTATATTAGGTGCTGTTGTAGATACCAGAATATCAGGTTGGGTGCAGTCCCTGGTCCACATAGGACTCACAGCCTTAATCCCTGTTTTACAGATGAGGCAGCTGAGGCACAGAGAAGTTGTGACTTGTTTGAGGTTCAGATGTGAGTTCTATTCTCCTGTCCAGCCAGAACTTCCTGCCGGGAGGCTGGAGAAGCACTAGCTAGTGGGTAGTTTGTGCCATTGTTGCAAGGCTGTCGGGAGTCGTGAACACCTTGTCCAAGGGGCTCCACTCTCTTTTGTCTGGGAGAGGAGCGAGAGAAGAGAGGAAATCTGGTACTCAGCAGTGAGCAAGGAGATTCACTGCAGCTGCAGTTACGGAAGCCTCACCCAGACTGTGCCACTCATTCATAGGACAGCAAAGTCCCCTGCTTCAGCATCCTTCCCTTGCCTGCAGAAGTGTTCTTCCATTGGGTTTAAGCTACACCAGTAGTTATGGTGAAAGTGGTTATTTTTATTCTTTATGTGTCTTTACTTGCTCTCCGACTTCAAGCTCCTGAAGGGAGGACAGTACCACAGTTCTGTCTTCTCTGAAACATCCTTGTGAAGACGTGGGATAATTGAAACCAGGGATACTCTTGGCTGCAGTGTTGCCTTTTTTTTTTTTTTTTACCTCAGCATAAGGAGGACCATTCTCAAATAATAATGATAATTATGGTAGGTACTTAATAATGTTGGTATTTGTTAAGTGCTTACTATGTGCAGAGCACTGTTCTAAGCGCTGGGGCAGATACAGGGTCATCAGTTGGTCCCACGTGAGGCTCACAGATAATCCCCATTTTACAGATGAGGTAACTGAGGCCCAGAGAAGTGAAGTGACTTGCCCACAGTCACACAGCTGACAAGTGGCAGAGCTGGGAGTCGAACCCATGACCTCTGATTCCGAAGCCCACGCTCTTTTCACTGAGCCACGCTGCTGCTACTTGTTAAGTGCTAACTCTGTGCCAGGCACTGTGCAAAGTGGTCCAGTAGGTACAAGATAATCAGGTTTAACATAGTCTCTGTCCCACTCGGGGTTCCCAGTCTAAGTAGAAGGGAGTAGGATTTAACCCCCATTTTGCAGATGAGGGCACTGAGGCTCAGAGAAGTTAAGTGACTTGTCCAACGTCACACAGCAGGTATGGGGTGGAGCTGGTCCTCTGACTTCCAGGCCTGTGCTCTTTCCACTTAGACCATGCTGCTTCCCTTGGAATGTCATGAAATGAGAGAGCCTGCCTAGTATAGTTGCTTTTAGATGTTGAAGTGATACTGTTTAGACTGAGAGTTTACCCCTAGGTCTAAGGCTGTAGAGACTGATCTATGAACAGGGATTCTTTCCACACTGTGCTCATGCCAAAATGTCAATAGCGTTTTATTTATATTTGCCATGTATGGTGCTGTTCTCAATTTTACTTCCTGATATCAGTCTCCTGAAGCATCTGCTCTTAAAAATCCTCTCATAGTCTCATTTGCTGCTGCTTTTGTTGCTGCTTTCCTTCTGCAGCCCTAAGTTAAGGGATGCCCCTAACGCAGGGAGGAAAGAATCAGTCAGCATATCCTAAAAATACTTACAGAAAAATAGCAAGATTGTAGAGTAGATTGGAATCTAAAAATAGTTAAACTCCTGGAATTAAATCAGAATCAAATACAGTTTGATCATGTAGATCTATAAATGATGTTTAAAAATAATTATACGAAAAAGTAAATGTAAAGTTTGGTTCAGTTATGTTGAAATATATATTGAAAACATTTTCTTGTGTGCAGGCTTCTGGTAAGATGCAGTTGATCCTACCAAGTACAGGTTATGGAATTTGAAATATTTGTTAAACTTGTTTATGCTTCAGGCCGCTTGGTTGGCTTTGAGACTAACAATTTGGCATTAGGATGAATAATTTATACTGATTTAAAAAATACATGTACCATTTATGTAGCTCCTAAATTGGTTTTGGAATGGGTCTTCAGGTTTAGAGTTGGTGATGAGAAATGATGTGATTTATTTTATTTTTTTTAGTCTTCACAGCAACTCAAGAATTAGGTCAAAGGGGAAAGAGAGCTGTTCATTTCTGCAGTGAAAATTCACATATTTTTCATGGCTTGATTCACGGATGGGAGGGTCATTGTTGTCATGGGCAAATATAGGGTTGTTCCCATATTATTTACCTGGACATGATACAAAATAGTGGTCCAGTGCCCAGCTAGCCCTTGAGCAGGTCTGGAAGGCAGGGGAGTTTTGTGGTTCTGTGGATAAATTAGATGGTGGCAGGAACTCTGGGAGCTGTTTCTTCTCCCGTCCTAAACTTGAACAGAATTCACAAAATTTGGGGTGTAGGCCTGCTCAGGAGATGGTACTATTATTATTTTTATTACTACTATTATTAAGTGCTACAGTAGCTACAGGTTTATGAGGTTGGAGGTGCTCCTGTCTCATATGGAGCTCACAATCTAGAAGGGACAACAGGTATTTAATCACCATTTTAAAATGAGGAAACAGAGGCACAGAGAAGTAAGGTGATTTGCCCAGGGTAACCCACGTAGCAATTGGCAGAGTAAGGACTAGTCCTCTGACTCCCAGGTCCCTGCTCTTTCCACTAGGCAATGTTACTTCTCAACGAAGTGTGTAAAGTTGGGGATGGTTTGGTGACACATTTTTGCCTGGACACTGGTGATAACCAGGTTATTGCTGTCTTTCCCCACTTCACCCAACCCAAGTTGGAATTGAGAAACCGTAGATGGAAATGGTGAGGCAGTAGTTCTTCCTCATGGGATTGTTTTTCTCCCAACCTTCCCACTCCCCACAGTGCCACATGCCACTTGTTGAAAAAACTCAATTCATGACTCTGGCTGAAGCTGGGACTGCGAGGACCAGCCTGGTCCTCAGTGGGCCAGGGGGCCTTGGAAGGGACCTAGCCTTTTCCCTGTAGTTCTGATAGGCCAGGGGCTACGGTTGGCATGAAGGCCATCTATAGTCATGAAGAGTGTATTAGAGAAATGAAAAATGTGGCACTTGGGTGGTGGAGGTTTTGGATGGGTGGAGCATGGGCTGGGACACATGGGAGCTGCAGATAAATGGAGAAAAGATTAATTCATTCATTCAATAGTGTTTATTGAATGCTTACTATGTGCAGAGCACTGCACTAAGTGCTTGTGGTGGGGAATGAAGTGGGGACTTTTAAAGATGTGCACGGAGGGTGGACTGGAAGAGCTCAGGGGACAGGAAGGGGGCCAGCTTACCTCGTTACCAGCTGGGGTTGTCAGAATGGAGATGACATGACTATTTTACTTGAGTGTAGTGAAAGTCAACTTCACTGTCTGTCACTAAACTGCCAGGTCTTCCTTATCCTCAATAGGAGAGATTTTGATGTACCTGCTTCAGTTCTTCTTTGTTGTAGCTACTATGTAGATGGAGAGCATTCAATCCAATCTGGACTGGGGTTCAGGCTCTTTGCCCACTTCAGCCAAGATTTTAGTTTATGACCATGGGAGAGCTTCCTAGTTTCAGACAGCAATCCCTCACCTACAGAAACAACCCTCATAACCTATTTGGTTTACAGGAAAACTGCCCTTACAAGAGAGCCCAGGACTCTTTTCTAAAGTAGTTGGAATGCTTTGTTGCTAATGTTGTTTTGATGATGACTGAAGCATTAAAAAAAAGTTCTTTATTTTCAATCTTTGCCTTGCCTCGTTTCCTAAATTTAATTTACTTAGATGTGCTCAGAAATACAAGAGTACTGCAGTAGTTCTTTTTTTTCTGCCTAATTAACTGTTCTTGGAAAACTTTTGGGAAAGTGGAAAGATTTCCTTTCTTTCTTCCTTCCACCCCTCACTTTTCCACAGTTTTCTCCTTTTCAGACCAAGCTGTTTTGCTAATTTATTTAGTTGATGGAATATGGGTTTAAAGTCAAACGTATTGTTTTCTTAACGTTTTTTCCTAGTGGGAAACAGCCCCGACACTGCATCATCCTATCAATTAATGGTATTTATTGAGCCCTTACTATGTGCAGAGCACTGTACAGGAAAGCAACGTGGCTCAGTGGAAAGAGCCTGGGATTCGGAGTCAGAGGTCATGGGTTCGACTCCCGGCTCTGCCACTTGTCAGCTGTGTGACTGTGGGCAAGTCACTTAACTTCTCTGTGCCTCAGTTACCTCATCTGTAAAATGGGGATTACCTGTGAGCCTCACGTGGGACAACCTGATTACCCTGTATCTACCCCAGCACTTAGAACAGTGCTCGGCACATAGTAAGCACTTAACAAATACTAACATTATTATTATTATTATTACAGAGCCTCTGCCTTCTCATCCACTGACATGCTGACTTTCCAAATGGTTGTCAAGGCACCCTTCAGGTGCCATGAGAGGCCGTACTGAATGCTTTCCATTTGGTGAAGTGCTTTAGCATCTTTTCCTCCTTTCCAGTAGAACAAATGATTCGGGACCCTGGGAAAGAGAAATTATAGATCAGGAGATTTCCCTCCCTCTCCTTCTTCAGGGCTCTGATGAATGTGAGAGTATGCTGGTGGTTGGAAGGTGATGGGAAAACTTATTTGTAATCTCTTTGAGAGTAGGAATCTTGTCTTCTAGCTCTAGAGAAAACTCTCAAGCACTAATGAAGGGCTCCACACAGTGAGTGCTCAATAAATAAAATTGATTGATTGTACCCCCGGTGCTTCAAGACAGAGTTCTGGGGTAAGAGGAGGCAGCAAGCTGTGGATAGCTGACAGTTCGTGGAATCTCTCCACATTTTCAAAAACCCAGTTTTCCCAAGCAGAGATGTGATGGTACTGTCAGGGCTTTCTAGGATCTCTCTTCCCCTGCTCCTCTCCCTTTGAAGAACTCAGTTATTTTGATGAGGCACAGATTGTCTTCTCAGATCACTGGGGAAGAAAAGACAGGAAATTGAGTGAACACAGAGAGAGAAAACAAACAGCTTGGCCTAGTGACAAGAGGAACCTGTAAGTGTTTAACAAGTATCACTTAAATAACACAGCAATAATAACACATTTTTTTTTTTATTAGTCAAGGAAGCTGTTTTTTTTAAATCTCTGCAAGGTAAGTTAGAAGCTCTAAAGTTCCCTGCTGTCTTCACCTGTCCCTGTTGTCTTCTCCTCAGTCATCTTCCCTCCATTTTGTATAGTTCCTTTGAAAACAGACAAGTGTGCTTCAAGGAGAGTATGTGGTCTTCCATGTATGCTTGTGGTTGCTTTTGGATAGTCCCTGGAGTTGTGGCAATTAGAGATGGAGGAAAAGGTCTAAGAGATTCTCCATTTGATGCTTGAGGCAGCACTGAAAGTCTGTCTCAGGGCAGCCCACTGTCTTTAGGAAATAAGAAATGCCAGTCTGACCTGCAAGGGTCCTCTTGGCAGGTCTCCCACTGCTTTCTCTCCAGCCTCTGCCCTTCTTCTCTTCTGCACCCCTGTGAGATTGACCTTGGCTGGAATACACTTCTACATCGGCATATAGCAATTTCCCAAGTCATTTATGCTTGAAATAACTGTTTAGGGGTATTATTCAAGCAAAGCATTTCCCTTCACAGTTAATATGCAGTTAAATAATTGCTTGAAAGTTGATAAACATGTTTTTGAGATTCAATCATTTGTTAATTTAGTTTTTATAATGCTATGGTCTTTTTAAAGTGAACACCATGCATTTTTTTCCATTTTGCTGTTTTTTCCCTAGAATTGTCTGACAGCCCCATTGCTTCTGAAATAGCTCTCTACATAGGCTTTTCTTGAGTCAGTCTGTATAGTCTGGCAGAAACTGTGACATCTTCTATGAAAGTAACAACTCACAGGAGGGAATAATTGCATCAATAATTTTTAATCAGAACTCAATTTATTTATTAGTGCTAAGTTTAACAATGTTAAAACTATTAGAAAAATCATAGAAGCACAAAATATGAACATTTCAGGTTGTTTTTATCAGATATGTGCCTTACTCATCAAGCCCAGAAAGGACTAGTAATTCCATTGAGTGAATTTCTCATGGGAGACCAAAGCAGCTGAATTTAACTAGTTCACTTGAAAAGACTGCAATTTTCTCATAAGGTATTTATTAAGCACTTGTTAGTTTCCAGCCTTTTTGGTCACACGTAAACTCATAGGTGAATTTCCCCTCCATTGGTGTCTTCTTGGACAGCTAAGACAAATATAAGACAAATATATATCGAAAGCCAAGTGGTATGTTAAACCCTGAGATAGATCATCAGTTCAACCACTGTCCCTGTCCCACATAGGGCTCATAGTCTAAGTACAGGGGAGAAGAGGTAGTTAATTTCCATTTTACAGATGAGGAAACTGAGGAATAGAGTAGGTAAGTGTTGCCTAAGGCAACCTTTAAAGCAGACAAATGGTGGAGCAGGGATTAGAATCCAGGTCCTCTGACTTCCAGTAAACTAATTGCTGTCAGAGATCTTGATAAAAACAAGAGTACTGATGCAGGGGGGAGAAAATTATGACATTAATAAGGAATTCAAGATTAAACTCTTGCCCCAAAGCCCACAACACTCAATTCAAGAGAAAATTTCAGCTCCTTGCAGTTGTCACCACTCTTCAGTTGATCAAAAGGTGTTTAAGACTCTGTTGCCTCACAACACATTGCTGGGGATGGTTCAGGACAGATAAATGGGTATTATTTCTACTCTGAGGAAGTTAATCTTTGTTACTACTGTGCTGGATAGTAATGTTTGTTCATGGATTTAAAAGTTACTCTAGTTTTGATGGAGGGGGCGGGCATCACCTTATTGCAATCCATGACATTATTTATGATCAGTCTATCCTGCCTAAACTGATTCTCTATCTCTCCCCACCACCTCTCTTTTGCTTGAAAGTCTTTTAAACCCAACCAAATAAATCTTTATGTCTTTCTCTAAATTACTTTCTAGCCATGCTACTGTTTCTGATATGGGCCTGGAGAGTTTGGGGAGACTTTAATTCTCCTGACAGTACAGAGCAGTTTGAAAGACTTGCCTAAAGCTAGAATCAGTGTCGAATTATTGAAACGACACATCCTTGCTTTCTTGGTTTCTTGGCGTTAACTTGTAGTGAGGCATATTCTCCCAGTGCCTAACCATGGACCAACAGTTCCCGTATATATGCCAGGTGTCTGGACATCAGGTTAGTCTTTGGCTGTGCTGGAGGGAAGTACTGGAGAATTAGGGGTCCCAAGTTCCAATCCTGGCTCCCCCATTTGGCTGTTGTGTGACTTTGGACAAATCACATCTCTGTTTTCTTATCTGTTAAATGGTGGCGAGATCCCTGTTCTTCCTTTTTCTTAGCATTGTGAGCCCCAAGTGGAACATGGACTATTTCTTTATTGATTATGATGTCTCTACCCCACATTTAGACAGTGCTTGGCACCTAGGAAGCACTTAACAGCAAAGCTATTGGTATTATTCTTATTATTGGAGAGGTGAAATAGAGCTATTGTGCTTACTTCTGGATTGGTGTCATCACTTTAGTACTTCTGGGTTGGAGTGGGAACCCTATGGTCCTGTTTTGCTAACTTGGATCCTCACTTGGATCCCTCTGGTCTCTCCTACGATGTCCAGCAGCCTGCTGGGAGGGAAGATGGAAGTGTTTCTAGAGCTGCAGCCAGGTGACTATGGACCCAGAAATGGTAGTGGGAGCTATGGCCATGACTCCCTCTGGGAACCTGGCCAGCCCTGGGCCTACTTTCCCCTGCAATTTTCATAGTTGCAGCAGCAGTTTCCTGAATGCTAAAAACAAATTCTTGGAAGTAAATTAGACATCTTTTGAAGTTGCCCTAACTCCTTTAAGCCACTGGGATTATAGGCTAAAGGTCTAATGTAACTTCCAGAGGCGGCTAATTTATTCCTGGAACTCCATTTCCCAGACCGGCCTGAATTTATCTTCTCTGTCTACATTCATTATCTTAGCCTTTGAATGTTTATGGGGAAATGCTAAGGCTCATCCTCTCTTTCCTGATGCCCCCCCCCCCCAGCTTTGAATTCCTGTATGTGAATTGTGGTCCTTGTATTTGAAGATGAAATGGCTGGTTTTGTTTCTTTCAAAATTTCGGAGTGGAATTTAAGACTCTGACAAGTGACCTACAGGTTTCCTGTTTTGTATTTCAGGACTGAAAAGGACCTTGAGTCATCAGTTAATGGCATCTAATGAGCACTTACTTTGTGCAGAACACTGTGCTATGCCTAGACCAGTGCTCTGCACTTAGTAAGCAGTCAATAAATACCATTGATTGATTAGTATAAGTTTAATCCTAATGAAGGTTCCTGCTTTCAGTCAGGAGACATTCTAATCCATTTAGGGCCAAATGTCTGTCTCTTCTTTTTTTTACACATTTCTAATAATCATAATATTGATAATTATGGTATTTAAGCACTTATATGCCAAGCATTATATAAGCAGTGGGGTCGATACAAATTAAGTAGGTTGGACACAGTCCCTGTCCCACAAGGGGATCACATTCTAATTAGGAGGGAGAACAGGTATTGAGCCCTTCATTGGGCAGGGATCATCTCTATCTGTTGCTGAATTGTACATTCCAAGCGCTTAGAGTTGTAAGCACTAATAAATACTAATGAATGAATGAATGCCTCCCCATTTTTTGTTGTTGACTGAGAGTCATTGTCAGATTTGAGGAAGGAGGGCATCCCAGGTCAGATGGAGGACACGGGCTAGGGGTCGGTGGCAAGAGAGGCAAGATTGAGGCAAAGTGAGAAGGCTACCATTAGAGCGAAATGTGTGGACTGGATTGTAGAAGGAGAGAAGTGAAGTGAGATGGGAGGGGGCAAGGTGGTGGAGTGCTTAGCCTGATATTACTTGTGTTCTTTTGATCTGATTGGGTCTTGGAAAAAATCCTTGCTAATCCTGGTGGCAGTGTCCATAACCTTTATTTAATTGGCATATGCACTTTCCTGTGCCCCAACAAAGGATTTTAGTGCTGGGAAATAATTCCCCTAGGCAAGGAATACTTAACTAATTGTGGGCCCAAGTGCCCAGTTTTACAGGGTGACTGTGATGCTTTTGGTTCGCAGAAGTGCTCTAGAAAGTCCCACCATTACCCTGGGTATTTCCCGGAAGGGGTGGGGCTTCCGTGGGGGCACCAGGATGACACCTTGTCGCCCAGGGCACTGCAGACTTCGCGAGGTAGTAGTAGTCACATTTTGGCCACGGATCTTCTGGGATCCGGGAATAAGTCATGTCCCCGTCTCCCGTACTGCCTCCTTTCTCCCACATTTGGACTCTGGAACCATTTTTAGTTGCAGATCATTGAGCTAGGCTAATGTACTTGCTTTTTTTCTGGGAAAAAAACCTCAAGGGGAAATAAAATGATGTTTCTTTCGCACTTCCATTCAGCAATTAGGTTCAAGGTAAACAGTACTTTTTCAGACACTCAGCACTTGACTCCACTCACAGAATGAAAGATAGGTCATTGGTTTTGCAGTATTTCATGGGGAAATTCTTTGATAACTCCTGACAAGAAGTCAGTATTGAAAACACTTCCCACTGTAAAATGTCCATAATTCTCCTCCAAATACCACACTTAAATCATGTGGGGAGAGGAAACAATTTCAGTTCATAATTAGTGGAAAAACAAAGTGTTTTCTCTTTGGCAATCCTGCAGATGATTTAAAGACAAAAGACGCTTAAATGGTTCTTTGTTATTTGTACTTCAATCTTCTGTTTTGGTTATGTCCTTCTAAAATCATCCATTTTTGGTGTTTCTCCCAGGTAGGGCTCAGGCCTCCTCATTTAAATATTGTTGAAGCCACCCATTGTAGAAACCTCTGATATTTTCAGTTGAGACTCTTAAAAATTAGAGAGAAAGCTGAAATAAAAATCCCCCTTTTGAATGATTGAAAAGAACTGGGAATGTGAAAAAGGCCCTACAAATTCTTAATGGCAAAACATTTTTATAGTATTCATAACATTCCTATTATTATAATATTATTTTATGATATTTGATAAGCATTTACTCTGTAAAGCACTGTTCTAAGTGCTGGGGTTGATTCAAATTAATCAAGGTGGATGCAGTCCTGTCCCAAATGGGGCTCACAGTCTAGGAGGGAGAACAGGCATTTAATCCCTTATTTTACAGTTGAGGAAACAGAGACACTGAGAAGTTAAATGACTTACCCAAGGTCACACATCAGGTAATTGGCAGAGTTGGCATTAGAACCCAGATCTTCTTTCCACTAAGCCATGCTGCTTTTCAATGGCCCAATCTTTTACTTAACAGAAGGCTTAAAATCCCATTGATATGATATGACCATGCTTTGGTAGGGGGATGCTGAAGATAGATAATAATGCTTTTAATGTAATATATTGGTATGCCAACATGGCTTAATGCCTTATAAAATCAATGCATGGACCTTTGAGTTCATTTTACTTCTTTTTTTTGCCTAACGTCTAAGGTGCCGGCTAGTTTGACAAGCACAATCTGGCCAGATGTTATTATTTCGGACTAAATTTAATTTCTCCCTGCCAAAGCATTGGACTTCTTTTCACTGATAAAAACCAGGGGAAATTGTCTGGCATTTACAAAATCTCATCCAGGCGTATCTGTTACAATGTTCACTTAGCAAGGTTTATTAGAGTATTAGGATTTTAAACCCTTGGGCTCTTTCTTTATTGAAGTTAAAAAAAACCTTCACAAAATTTAAGTGGTATAATTAGACCTTGGACTTGACTTACAGGCATTTTAGAATTATGAAAATTATATAAATAGTGTTTGCTTCTTTGGGAAACTTGCTAAGCTTGACAGGGATGAAACTTAGCCATCATGAAGCTTTCTGTCTACATGGTAAATTTAGAAAGTTATATCTGTGGCTGAAATAAATTTGTGCGGTTATATCCAGAGATTGCTCAAATAGGTAATTAGCCATTTCACACTGTGCCTTACATTGCCTTTCTCTTTGCTTTGTTAATCAAAATGATGCTGGTTTTAAGATTAGAGCTCAGTGCCATAGTACCAGTGAAGGGAATGTGTTGTTTTTACAGTCATTGCTCTGCTCATGAAAGTGACTTACGTTGCCCAACAGAACTATTTTTGTTCTTTTCGAGCTGTTTCCAGTTTTAAACATGGCATCTTAGAGCTCAGGATGTTTGTGGTAGATGTTTCACCCAAGTAGAAATCCGTGGTTTGCATCAGCCCTCATCGCTGCTCCTTTCTCTTCTCTAACTGGACTTTCTCTCCAGGAACTACATCCTGCAGTCTTTGCTTGCCTCATTGGCCCAGTGGCTTAAGGTTTGCTCCCCTCCACAGACTCCCTCAATCCTCTTCTCTGTCGGTGGTCTTCTTTTTCTCCCTTTCTTCTTGCTTTGGCCTACGGTCCCACACTGATCCCGTCTTGGCTTTCCCAATCTTTTGCCATTTGGAACCCATTTGAGACAACCAGAGCACTTAGAGGTGACACCTTCTACATTTAGAGAGGCATAGTTTTAAAAAATGCATATTTTAAAATAAGGGGTAAATATATTCTTAGGAATTTCAAAATTATTTATGAATATTAGCTTGATTCTTGTGAATTTGGGAGGGATAGGGCAAATTCAGCTCTGGTGGATTGAATTGGTAAAATGCATGCAAACCTGACATTTTTCACCCACAGAACCAGGAATGTAGTCTTTGATGCCTTTCAGAATTGGAGGGAATAATTTCCGATGCTCATTGCTGATGACAGGGATGTGGGGGTAGTGTTATTGATTTTTAGGGTTTTATCTAAGTTTTATTCCTGGAATCATTTTTAGGGTTAAATTTCCTTTAAAAAGGGCCTTTGTTTATTCCTGATTTCTTCTGTGTGAGCCCTCGCCAGTGTGTATTCTGTATTTCATCCCAGGCTTCAAAACCAGTTTAATACAGATGAAGCAGATTTTCATTTTAATGCAGTATTTCTGGGCATTTTGAGTTGTTCCTTATAGATTCTGAGCTCCACCCCCTCAGGAAAAAGGATTGTGGGGGGGCGGAAGAGAAGAGAATGATTGAAGTCTGAAAAGGGAAACAGAATTGCTGTTCATAAACCCAGAGCACCCATTAAAGCTTGGTGGTAGGTTCAAAATGGATTAGATTCTTCACCCAGAGGGTGGTAAGCAAATGGAATTTGTTACTCCAGAAAGTTGTGTAGGCAGAAGATATCTGTTGGTTCAGAGGGGTTTGGATAAATTCAGGGATGAGAGGTCCAGAAAGTTAGGAATGTAAAAATATCCCTAAACACTAGTGTGGGTGTCCAGAAGGGCAGCTGTCATATGGTTCCTCTTGCATCCTGTTGCTGAGTCCTGAAAATTCTGGACTGACTGGACTATTCGCCTGATCTAGTAATACCATATCTTATATTGCTAAGGGAGATGATTTGTGTATTGTTTTTAGGTGAAGAAATGAAGGAAATGGTACAGGCATAACACCTGAATGTAGTGTGATTATTTTAATCCTCTTGCTAAGATGTGAGGTGGAATAACATTCACCCGCTTTAAACCCAGGGCTAAAGAGATGCAGTCACTGATGAGAGGAAAGAGTTAGTTGAAAGCAGATTGGAAATATGAGTTCAGTAGAGCCTACTTTCAAAGCAGACAGGAGTAACACACCTGAAAACAGCTATATAAGATCATGTTGGGCCAATTTCACCATTAGGAAACTTCACAGTCTTGGTTGTCTTTTACTTGTTTTAAAGACAAAATTTTTCATTGTGAAAAGTCATGGCAGTGAAACAATGGTAATTTTGGTTCTGCAAGTTGAGAGTCTGGATTTAAAAGTGGTTTTTAATTCTCTGATACTATAATTGCTCTGTGTGAAACAGTGCAATAATAGACTATTTTCTCCTGGAAAGAACTGTTCCAAGTTATGGGCAACCCTTGCTTACTCCTCACGTTCTTCCTGGAAAGGGTTCCCACAGCTCAGTTAATTCGAGTATCATGAGAGGGTTGGTTTCCAGTCTCTCTGCCTCTCTGTGTGCCTCAGGCCTGAAGCTCCCTTGAGGTCTAAGTCCAAAAGCATTGAGCCCAAATGACAATCTCAAATTTCTCTTATGTGTATGAGGGTAAATCCAGGGACCATTTGTGTGAGTGACTTCTGTGGTCCTGGCATATTTAACTCAGTGTAGATTGTGTGCTATTGTGGTAGAATAAATTATTCAGGCAAGTTTTGTTGTTTATTGCATTTTAAATCACAATTGCTTGTGATGAAAAGAGCACAGGGAAGAAATTTGAATACTTGGGTTGTGATCCCAAGGCTTCAAACTGTCTTGTAAGGTGGGCTTGATCAAGTTCCTTCATTCATTTCTGTTTCCAACTTCCTATCTCTACCTTGGGAGAAATTAATCTTAGGATAGAGGAAAGAAGGTGGCATATGGGGAGGGTTAATGATAAGGCAGGTCAGAGCCTGCTGATGGATTAAGCATGTGTGCACCTCCTCCTTCCCAACTCCTTTTAGATTTGGGCAAAGGACTGTGTCTGAAATAATATCCTTTTACCTTTTTCCAGCATTTAGATTTCCTGTGGGCAAAGGACTGTGTCTGAAATAATATCCTTTTACCTTTTTCCAGCATTTAGTGCAGTGCTTTGCACAAAATAAACACCAACATAGTAATAATACTGAGAGATGCATAAATTTCCACCTTCCAAGGAAAATGTGATAGTGTGATATTTAAGTGCTTGCTCTTTGCCAGCACTGTATTAAGCGCTGGAATAGATACAAGGTCATTAGGTCCATCTTGGAGGTCACAGTCCAAGTAGGAGGGATTGCAGGTATTGAATTTTGCACATGAGGAAACTGAGGCATAGAGAAGCAAAGTGATTTGCCCAAGGTCCCACAGCAGGCAAGTGGCAAGTTGGTATTAGAACCCAGGTCCTTCTGACTCCCAGGCCCTTGTGCTAAGCACTGGGACAAGCTGCACTGTTTAGTTTACTCTTATGTGTTAAATGGCAACCAGCTGGGGTCCCTCCTCTCCACCAAGTTCATTTATTCATTTGTATTTATTGAGCACTTTGTGTGCAGAGCACTGTTCTAAGGGCTTGGGAGAGTCCAAGACAACAACAGACACATTCCCTGCCCACAAAAGCTCACAGTCTAGATGGGGAGAATGACACCAGTAGGCATAAATTACAGATATGTGCTGTACATAGTCCCTGTATATACTTTGGAAGTAGCTAGGATGTGTCTCAGCAAGCTCAAATCTCCTCATTATAAGTAGAAGTTGCTGTTGAGGCTTCCTACTGGATAAGGAAGGGAAAGAACCTCCTTCAGCTGCTCTCTTTCCTCCTGTTGAACTCAATTCTTGTATCTCCCATACATGCTGGAGGTGTAGACCTTCGAGTTTCACTTAAGAACCTAGCAAAATAGCAGACCATATAATCAAGTTTAGTATCAGTAGGCACGTAGACAGACACAACCTATTGTTGAAAGAAACATGGTTTCTGTGAAGCAAAATGATGCCTCACTTTTCTGCTGAGTTGACAGAACATTTAGATCTTCCAAAGGCACCTGGCTAGTTTCCACACCCAGAGCTTTTTAAAAAAATAAATTTTTCTATCATGGATAGAAAACTGGCTAAGAGATAGGAAACAAAGGGTGGGGAAGAAAGGCCACTTTTCAGGATGGAGAAGTATAAATAGTGGAGTTGCCGGGATCTGGGCTCCGTCCGGTTTTGTTTAACATCTTTATAAATCATCTGCAAGAGGAGTGTGTGGTGAAATCTCAAAGTTGGTAGAAAGCATTAAAAGTTTCCAAGTGATGAAATGCCATGCAGTTGGGGATAAGATGCAGGCTGATCTCATAAAGTTGAGCAAATGGAATGATAAATGGTAGATGAGCTTCAAGCACATGCAAAGTAAGCCATTTAGGAAAAAATAACCCAAGTTATAGGATGATAGGTCATCGCTTAAAAGAGAGATCTTGGAGTCATTGTTGACTTCCCCTAAATCATCGGTGCAATGTGCAGTGGCAGATAGAAAGGCAAACAAAATCCCAGGGTCACCAGGAAAGGCATAAAAAGGAAAACAAATAATATAGTTTGCTGCTACCTAAAGGCATAACACATTTGCTCATGCAATACTGCATGCAGTTCTGATGACTACATTATAGGAAAGATACTTTAGAGCTGGTGAGGGGCAATATTGGATTGTCTTCCATTTGTCTCCTTGTTTTTGCCCTTTAGTGTATAACTTCCTTGAGGACAGGGATCATGCCATTTTTTATGTATATCCTTCAAACACTTAGTTCAAGACTCAAAACACCATAGGGACTTGAATGAGAAGCATCATGGACTAGTGGGTAGAGCAGGGGCCTGGAAGTCAGAAAGTCACTTAACATCTCTATTCCTGTTACCTCATCTGTTAAATGGGGATTAAGACTCTGAGCCCATTGTGGGACAGGGACTGTAATAATGTTGGTATTTATTAAGCACTTACTATGTGCAGAGCACTGTTCTAAGTGCTGGGGTAAATACAGGGTTCTCAGGTTGTCCCACTTGAGGCTCACAGTCTTCATCCCCATTTTCCAGATGAGCTAACTGAGGCCCAGAAAAGTGAAGTGACTTGCCCACAGTCACACAGCTGATAAGTGGCAGAGCTGGGATTCGAACCCATGACCTCTGACACCCAAGCCCGTGCTCTTTCCACTGAGCTATGCTAATTCAACTGATTAACTTGTATCTAACCCCAGTACTTAGTTCAGTGTCTGCTACATAGTAAGAGTTTGACAAATACCATAAAAAAAGCTACCTTTGAGGATAAGTTTGTAACAAGATATTACTTCACAGAATGGGTGATAATACAAATATGGAATTTGCTGCCATGGGTAGTTTGTTGTTGTTGTCTTACGCTGTCAAGTCATGTTTGACCCATAGTGACGCCATGAACGCATCTCTCCCAGAACGCCCCAATTCCATCTGCAATTGTTCTGGTGATGGATCCATAGAGTTTTCTTGGTAAAAATACAGAAGCAGTTTACCATTGCCTCCTTCTGCAGAGTAAACGAGTTTCTGCCCTGGACTGTCTTACATGCCACTGCTTCCCAGCACAGATGAGTTTTGACTTGTAACAGATTGCCTTCCACTCACTAACCACTGCCCAAGCTAGAGATGGAATGTGTATGCCTCTGCTTGACTCCTTCCTGTAGTTAAGACTGGTAAAGTACTAGAAACTCTCCAGTACGACCCTGAGAGGGTCATGGGTAGTTTAGGCAGCTGAAAATATCTATAGATTCAAAAAGGATTTTAATAAATTCACGGATGACCTGAAAAGCAAAGGAAGCAAGTAGAATTGTTAGGGATGCTAGATGGTACCTAAGTAATCATTAGGAGGGGTGAAAGGAAATAATAATAATGTTGGTATTTGTTAAGCGCTTACTATATGCAGAGCACTGTACTAAGCGCTGGGGTAGATACAGGGTAATCAGGTTGTCCCACGTGAGGCTCACAGTTAATCCCCATTTTACAGATGAGGGAACTGAGGCACAGAGAAGTTAAATGACTTTCCCACAGTCACACAGCTGACAAGTGGCAGAGCCGGGATTTAAACCCATGACCTCTGACTCCAAAGCCCAGGCTCTTTTCACTGAGCCAAGCTGCTTAAGCAACAGTGCTGAAATAAACATCAATTACTAACCTGCGAGTATCAGCCAGACACTGAAGAAGAGACCAGGCTAACGACCCAGGGCCTTTTGGGGAAATTAAAAGATCAAGGCGGGGTGCAGGTGCTAGGGACCAAAAAGGCTGTAATCGGCTGGGACTGGAGGCAGGGCTAAGACTGCTTCCCAGCCCACCGCCTGCCCATTACTCCCTCTGACATTTCCCTCTACTGCAACCTGTTGACTCTATTGGAGACAGAATCGTGGGCCACCTGGACCCAGTAATGACATAATAATGGTCTTTCTTATGTTCTTCCCTGGTTGTTGCCCAAGGAATGTAGGATCCATCCGCCACCCAAAGCCTCACTCCCAATTGTGAAGCTGCATCTGGATTTGCCAACCACATAATTTAAATTTTTACTATGTGCTGGGGAGCTATTGAGTGCACCTTGGAGAATTGTTGTTAAAACCCACCCTTTGGTTCTATCCTTAACAGGCCCTTTTTCATAATCATTATCGTCATTAGCGTTAGCATCCTCATGGCAGGCACTTGGGGGGATATACCAAAAAAAAGTGAAAGATGTGATACCTGCCCCAAAAGAGTTTACAATTTACTGGGAAAGGTGAGCAGAATAAATGGGCGAATGTACAGTAATGGGGAGTGCCAATGGATATGAACAATAAGTACAAGTGAAATTTGGGGGATTTGGGCAACATAATCCAGGGTTTGATTTGGGCTCAGTGTCCTGAGCATTGCTGTGATGGCTGAATGTAAAGGAGTGGACAAGTCCATTCCACCCCTCATAAAGCCATTGGCCCCCCTGGGGTCTTCGCCCATGTTTTCCCCCCTGCCCTCTCCCCTGCTCACTGGAGTTGTGCTTAGTGTCCTAAATTAAAAAGCTTTCAACTTCCTAGAAGCAAAATGCTAATTCAGCACAAGGAATGACTGTTTCAGTAGCTCTTTTATAACAAACCAAAAGAGTTAAGTTTTAGTAATTCCATAAGGTGCTTAAATGTGCTATACTTGAATTTAATGCTAGAGTTTCCCAGTTTCTCCCTTCAATCCTTATCTTGATGGTGATATTTAAGTGCTTATTATATCCCAAGCACTGCATTAAGCCCTGGGAGTGATACAGTGCAGTAAAATTAGAAATAGTCCCTGTCCCACATGGGGCTCATCGTTTAAAGGAGAGAACAGATATTTAATGCTCAATTGACAGGTGAGCAAACCTGTTCCCAGAGAAAGTTGTGACTTGCCCAAGGTCACACAGCAGGCAGCTGGTGGAAACACATTAGAACTCAGGTCGCCTGACTCCCGGTCTTAGATTCTTAAACTTTTGATTTGCCCAGAACATGGGATGTTGTGGTTTTTAGTTCCTTTACATTATTTTTAGCTGGAACTCCAGTTAGTCCATTCCCAGGAAACAGGACTGACCATTTGGCATAGTTGATTCTACTTCTGGAAGCTGGGGATGACATGCCTCCTGGGCCTCACCTTTGGCCGGAATCAACAACCTCCACATGAAACAAAAACTTCTCACTCTAGGCTACAAAGCTGTCCATCACCTTGTCCCCTACTACCTCTCCTCCCTTCTCTCTTTCTATTACCCACCCCGTAGTCTCCGCTCCTCTGCCGCCCACCTCCTCACCGTCCCCCGTTCTCGCCTATCCTGCCGTCGACCCCTGGGCCACGTCCTTCCGCTGTCCTGGAATGCCCTCCCTCCTCACCTCCGCCAAACTAATTCTCTTCCCCTCTTCAAAACCCTACTGAGAGCTCATCTCCTCCAAGAGGCCTTCCCAGACAGTTTCCCCTTTTCCCTCTGCTGCCTCTCTACCCCCCCTTCACCTCCCCTCAGCTAAGCCTCCTTTCCCCCCTTTCCCTCTGCTCCTCCCCCCCTCCCTTCCTCTCCCCTCAGCACTGTGCTAGTCTGCTCATTTGTATATATTTTTTATTACCCTATTTATTTTGTTAATGAGATGTACATCCCCTTGATTCTATTTATTGCTGTTGTTTTAATGAAATGTACATCCCCTTGATTCTATTTATTGCTATTGTTTTTGGCTGTCTGTCTCCCCCGATTAGACTGTAAGCCCGTCAGTGAGCAGGGACTGTCTCTGTTGCCGATTTGTACATTCCAAGCACTTAGTACAGTGCTCTGCACATAGTAAGCGCTCAATAAATACTATTGAATGAATGAATGAATCTTATTTCTGAAGTGTTGGGAAACCTGTCTGTGGTTACCAGCTTCTGGCAACAGTGAAAAAATTGCCTCGGGGAGGAAGTGAGGGAGGCGGGGAGGGAGACCTACACATCCCTCCCTCATCCGTGACCTGATATGAGAAGCCTGAAACTTTGCTTCTCTAGCCACAGTGGCCATATCCCTTTTGTTGTATTTATCATTATCCTTGGCTTCTGTATTGCTTTTACGTGTTTATTGTTTCATTCTTCCTTATGTTGCTTGTCCATTCCTCATCCCTCTTTTATTTTTATATAGTAGACCCCTTGAGGGGCTTGGGACCATGTTAAATTTTCACTCATACATTCTTTTCATTGCTAAATACTATGTGGTGTACAAAATGAGCGTTTAATAAATATCATTACTATTATTACTTCTACTATTCCCAATTTGCTTAAAAAAACCCCATGCTCTGAAGATTGAGAGTACAGTGTATTTGAACTGCCCTCCTTGGTACTGAAGAATAAACAAAAAGATAAAATGTTTAGCCCTATCAGGCACCTGCCTTTTGAAAGTACTAAATTCTCCATTTGGAATGAATACAGACGTTTTGGGTTATTTATAGTTATTTACACTATCCATTCCTAGCTGTCAAGGTGGAAGGTGGTTTGACATTGCAGTTTCTATCCAGTTTTCTTTAATCAGGCTAGCAACACCTAAGTCACAAATATTTCAAACAACCAGTCATAATGTAGAAGTCCTGTAAAGTTTGACTGAATTATTTATTTTGTCATAATGAAATGTCTGTGTTTTTTGGGTTTTCTTTGAAGGACTTGATTTGGCCAGAAGTCTGGAAGATAAAAGATTGGTGATTGTCTTTCAGAGATGCTAGTCTGCTTTTCTTCAAGGCTCTGCATTTTTCACAAGCTGTGTTTAGCACTTTTAAGTCAAGGAGAGAGAGTTGACATATTTTTACTTCAGAATATGTGTGTATGAAAAAACTTATCTTTTCTAATTTTGCCTTTTACTGAAAAACAGGGGATATGTGTAGACTCCAGAGATCAGATTAGGGTACTTTGAAGTGGTACTTTTAGCTCCCTTTTGATGTAGTTTTGGCATGTGAAATCCGGATTTTATAAAAATTAAGTGCAGCCTTAATATTTGAACATTTTTAAGCCACTTAAGTTTGACAGCATAGGGTGTTCCTCTAATTTTCATAAAAATTGTTAAATAACATTTTGTGGGTCTGCTTTTAGACCCACATAGGCACAGATTCTGTTCTAAAAGGTTTAGGGTCTTGGGCCATCTTAAGAGATAGGATGTGGATCACTGATGAAAGCTACAGTGATCAAACTTTCTCCTCTTTATCCTCTCTATCCACTGAACCCCTCATCATTGGTGGCAGATAAAAGCAGAATGGGGCAGTATAGCTCTCTAGTATGTGGTATCTAGATGGCTGTTTGGAGACTGCTGATGCTAATTTATGCACAGTAAATTCTGTATGGTAAAACGGAACTGGTGCAAATAGAAGAGGAGGGTTCCCTTGGTGTTCTAGCTCCAGCCAATATGCAAAACACTTAGCTGCTCCAGCTCTTTAGTATAAATGCAGTGTAAGTTCTCAGAGTAAAATCATTACTGTCAATCAAGTTAAGATATGGTAAGTTATTTTGCCCTTATTTTTAAGAGGGATATTTTGGGGGATTTAGAGTTCAATGCTTCCCCCAGCACTGACAGACTATATTTTAGAAATGGCTTGTCAAAAATCTGCAACTCAATGATGCCATTTAGTGGAGTCCTACCAGTCATAATCAGTGGTATTTATTGAGAGTAAGGGGTGCAGAGCATTTTATTAAACGCTTGAGAATACTATGCAGTAGAGTTGGTAGATGTGTTCTCTGCCCACAAGGAGCTCACAGAGACTTATCTATACCTATTTCTGATTTGATATTGGTTACATCACAGTATTTTTTCAGTATCAACTATATTTGAGTGCTTACTGTGTGTAGAGCACTGCACGAGGCACTTGGGATGTACAAATGGGATGGTTACAAAGTGACTAATATGCTGTAAAGAAATGAGAAAATGAATATGAATAGCAGATGGAAATGAATACTGTGTAAGCTAAGTGCATGAGTGGTGAGGTATATCTGAGGGGAATGCTGGGATTGATTAGAAAATTTCTCCAGGAGCAGATGACTTTCTGGGGGACTTGGAATGAGGGGGGGAATGAGGTTTGGTGAAGCTGACAAGGGAAGCTGTTCCAGTCAGGGAAAAGATTGAGTGGAGAAAAGCAGGAGCAATGGGTTAGAGGGAGAAGAGTAGAGGGGAGAGGTCAGTTAGGAGATTAATTTAGGAGTGAGGGAGAATCTGTTTTTGGAAAAAGACTTAAGTAGTAAGGTAAAATAGAGCTGTATTTAATTTTGAATCATTAAAGTTTTAGAACTGTAATAATGTCACTCTTACAGAGAGTATGTCATTATTTTATTTCTTGCTATCCTTTCAAAGTTTTTATTGCCTTTTCTTGTAGTTATAAATAGAGGGGCAGTGAAGCTACAGTCGTGGTTGTTCCTGGAGTGTTTTTTCAGGAACAAGACTTCATTCAGTTTATCTCTAAACAATCAATTTGAAGTGGACAACATCCAGATAATTCAGGCTCCAAATTACTCTTTCTGAATTACCCAGACTGGTTGGAGGGAGTCTTGGGGTATATGGTTGCAGGTCATATATGGACTAGGAAGGCAAATGAATGCAGGCCTATGAGCTTGACTTGAAAGTAAATTAGATTAGCCCTAAAGATAATCATTGAGAATATTAATAGAGATGAATATTGGAACCTGAAGCATGAATATTAGAACGGTTGAGGTTTCTTCGGCTCATTGATGTAGCTGCCTCATGACATTGATGTGTTGGTGTAGTAGTAAAAAGTCTGTGACTAAAGACCCTTAGCATTTTTGGTCTTTTAAATGGTATTTATTTAGCCCTTGTGTACCAGGCACTGTTCTAAGCACTTGTACAGATGCAAAGTAATCAGGTTGGACTAACTATGTGCCAGGCACCGTACTAAGCGCTGAGGTGAATACAAGGAAATCGAGTTGGACACAGTGCCTGTCCTGCAGAGGGCTCACAGTCTTGATCTCCATTTTATAGTTGAGGTAGCTGAGGTACAGAGATGTAAAGTGACTTGCCCAAAGCCACACAGCAGATAAGTGTCAGAGGCAGGATTAGAACTCTTGACCTTCTGACTTCCAGGCCTGTGCTCTATCCACTACACCTAGCTGCTTCTCTGATAAGCTTTTTATTATCTTTACCCAATGTCCAATTGAGATCAAGCCTGATTTTACATATTTTCTAAATTAGGAAAAAATCATCTCTCATCTTGCAAATGAAAACCTGAAACTAAGCTTGCATTTTAATACATTTCAGGAGGTAGTCCTATAATAACTTCTCCTTTATTCAGTGTGTTTTTCCTTATTATGGAAAGCATTAGAATGCCAGCAAGAGTGATTTAATGTGATTATTATCAGATAGAATCTAGTTACTAAAACACATTCAGTATCCTTTCCTAAAAGGACTTGCTAGAGAAGGACTTAGGTTTTGCTCCCTCAAGCTCATAAATGCATTCACTGATTTTCTATTTGGTTGAGCCACATTTTGTAAATTTGAAAGTGAGGTCTTGGAAGTAAAGTTTTGTCTTTGGGAGGCCCATTAACACTTTCAGGCCTCTAGGGATCATTTGGGATGGTAATTCTGAGGCGGGGATTCAGCAATCAGAACATCTTTTCAAGAATCTTGTTTGCACCCTGGGAGACATTCTTCTCAGCCTGGATGGAGGAAGCTACAATGAATCCAACCTATCCAGGCTGCATTTGGGCCAAATTCTGCTCTGAGAACTCTATTCCCTTCCAGTTAATAGGAATGTGATGTGCACAGGTGGGAGCCAAACCCACCCATCCAAAAAATAGTGTTTTCACATTCACTCAACTTCTAGATTGAACTCTGCTTGACTCTGTTTGTTGGGAATTTTCTTGTTCACCCTCTCTGCTGCCTGGAGCTCCCTCACCCTTCACATTTTATAGAGTACTGTTCTACCCATTTTCAAAGCTCTGCTGCAGTCAAATTTCCAGGAGGTCTTCCCCTATTAATTTCTAGTATTCTCACTCTATATTCCTTTATTGCCACTCTACTTCTATGCTGCCTAAACACCTAAGTACTCACAGCCTCCTGTAGCACTTCTGTATGTCTTCCTTAATAATGGTACCATGTGCCAAGCACTGTTACTTAAACTCTCATGTACATATTTCCATTTCTTCCTTCTATCTCTACATTATTTTAATGTCTGTCTTCCCCACTAGATTGTAAACTCCTTGAGGGCATTAGCTTATTCTCCTAATTCTCTTGGACTTCCTCAGGTGTTAACACATGCTGTCTTCACAGGTACCCAATAAGGGCTATTGATTGAAAGATATAGGATAAAACATTATCAAAAATAAGCAACAGAGAAATAAATGAACAAAGTTGACTAAATACAGCACAGCTCCATAAATGGCAAGGCTGACCAATGGTATTAGTGGGAGCTTGTTTCATAGAGCAAGGGACTTTTTAGGAGCACTTTGGAATTTGGGAGTGAGCTGATTTGGTGGTTTGAGTGGGGAGGGAGTTCCATGTAGGGAGGAGGGCAGAAGCAACAGGTTGGAATTAGAAGAGTTGGAAATGCAATATATCAATCAGTGGTATTTATTGAGCACTTATGTGCAGACCATTGTACTAAGCTCCTGGGAGAGTACAGTACCACAAAATTAGGAGACCCACTCCCTGCCCATAACGAGCTTACAGTCTAGAGACTATGTAGGACGTTCACTTGGGAGAAGTGAAGGGTGAGAATTGGATTGTAGCAGGAGAAAAGGATAGAAGAGTAATGAGGAACAAGAACTCAGGGAAAGCCTGAAAAACAGTAATTGAGAAAAGGGCTATATCCGGCAAATGAGCATTTGGGCTAATCCATACAAGTACAGGTCAGAGCAAATTGTAGGGGGAGGAAATTTTGAAGTTAGAAGGTGGGAAATAATAGCATTCATCAGGAGGGAGAGAGGAGTAAAGGAAAATAGACTCTGATTGTTATTCTTAATACCTTTCTTCTAACATGGGTGTAAAAATTATTCAAAAAATAGCAAATCAGAGCAGATGATAATCTTTGACATTTGACAGTGCCATTGTGAGGATCCACTAGTATCAATTAATTTGGGTACAGTGCCAATATTGTGATCTGCATTTAGAGTTTAATGAATACTCATGCCTGCCCAGCGCATAGCATTTTAGATCTATTTGATTTATTTTAAGCTCTGTAGCTGAACTTTTGGATGCTATTTTTTCAAGGATCTTTAAGCGGTGCAAGAGTCTGTCAGTCTCATCCATTTGTAATCTGGTAGTAACTTTGGAATTACTCTGACAGCTTTCTTATGAGTTTGGTTATTCTTATGCCCACTTAGCAGCACAGGCATTAACCTGTCATATTGAAAGCTATTTTCTGTTTAATTATTACAGCTATTGATACAGCTATTTGCTCTAATCATTTGAAATAAAGTTTTAAAATAAAAAATGACAAGTTCTGTAATGGTAAAGTTTAAAGCAGTTTAATTTATTAGAAATATTTTGTTGTTTTCACCATGTCAGAGATGACCACTTCCAAACATGTAGGTTGATTTTCTATGGCATTAAATTATGCTTGTTCATTGGTATGTTTAACTCTTTACTAAGTGTTTGAGAGAGTTCTCTAGAATTAGTAGACATGATCCTTGCCCTCAAAGAGTTTATATTCTAGTAAGGGAGACTGACACTAATAGAAATTACAAGAGGAAGATGGAAAAGGGGATAAGTACATGAGTAAATAGGGTCGGGTAACAGCCTGAATTTGGGCATTGAGAGAGAGAAGAATCATGGATAACTCTGAGGTTGTGGGCTTCAGAAACAGGGAGGATGGTGATGAAGCTTCAAGGTGTTATCATCTAGGATAGAAGAGTTAGGTGGTGGAGGGTATTTGGAATGGGGATGAAAGTTCACTTTTAGGCATGTAGAGCTTGACATGCCAGTGGTTTATCCATGTAGAAATCGGGAAGCCGGAGGAAATGTGAAATTGCAGAAAAGGAGAGATGTTAATCAATCACTCATGGGATTTATTGAACATATATTGCATGTAGAACACTGTACTGAGCTCTTTGAAGAATATAGTAGAGTGGGTAGATACGATCTCTGCCTCCGAAGGTCACAATCTAATGGGGAGACAGACGTTTATATAAGCAAAAGTGCTTTGGGGAGAACTTAGTACTTAGTCCATTACAGACTCAAGTACACAGATGATGCAGAAGAAAAGGAAAGCAGGGTGGGGAGATGAGTGATAGTCAGGGAAGCCTTCCTGGGGGAGATATGATTTTAGTAGGGCTTTGAAGATTGAGTGTTGGCCTGCTGCTTATGAAGCGAGAGGAAGTTCCAGACAGTGAAATTTGGAAACCATCCACAAAGTGGTAGTAGTTGAAGTCACTGGAGCTTCTAAGCTTCCCTAGTGAAATTGGAGCTTAGTGAAATCTGAAATATACTGTTATATTTAGTAGAGAAGGTTAAGTTTCCAACATCCATAGCTTAGAATTTTGGACTCAGTAAGAAGTAAGACTTTGGCAGAGGCTTTGGTTTTCAAATCATTGGGGAAAATTGATCAATTTCTTTAGCAAATTCAAAAATCCATCAAAAGGTACTGTAAGCCATTCATTTTGCTCTTTTCAGTCATATAAAGCTTAGAGCTCGTGGAATATATTGCCTGACAACTCTCATTCGTTGATGGTAGCCTTAAAATGTTTGTTTAGCATTTTCAAAAAATGACTGGAATTTAAATCACAGCACTGTATTAATGTGCATACTTGGAATAATTTCACCAAATAAATGTTATTCAAAACACAGACTCTAAAAGGTATTATGGTAATTGTTACATTTAAAGTTTGTCATAAAGAATATGCAAATATATTATGTGTATACCTTTCCTACCTGACAGTGATTCATAAATTTGGGATCATTAGAGGCCCAGGTACTTTTGGCCTTAATTTAGGTTTCATGAGAAATTTGAAATTAGAACATTTAGTTTAAGGTGATTGACACTGACAAATGCCAGTTTTCTGGAGAAACATACTGAAGCTGAAATCAAAAGATGTTAATTTATTCAGTGGTATTTATTGTCAGTGTGCAAATCACTGTACTGAGCTCTTGGAAAGTACAGTCAGCAACAGAGAGACACAGTCCATTCCCTGCCCACAAGGGGCTCACAGTCTAGAGGGAGGAGACAGACATCAAAACAAGTAAGCAGGCATCAAAATAGCATCATTTTAGCAGCCCTGCCCCAAGGGGGCTCAAAGTGTCAGACAGGCCCATTGCCAGTCGAGGTGGCCTTGCCCCTCAGTGGAGGGGACTGGGCCTGGAGGGGGGTGCTACAGTGTCAGACAGGCACAATGTTGTGGTGGCCCTGCCCAAGGGGAGTGATGAGGTGTCCAGCTTTAACAGAACTATCATCTATCAAGTCTATCTATCTATCTATCTATCTATCTATCTATCTATCTATCTATCTATCTATATCTATCTATCTATCAACTATCAAGTCAGGAGACTTGAATATTCATTTCTTTTCATTCATTCATTCAATCTGTTTATTGAGCGCTTACTATGTGCAGAGCAGTACTACTGCTTGGAATGTACAATTTGGCAACAGAGACAATCCTGGCCCACCAACGCGCTCACAGTCTAAACGGGGGAGACAGACAACAAAACAAAACAAGTAGTCTGGCGTCAGTATCATCAAGATAAATAGTATCATAGATATATACATATCATTAACAAAATAGAGTAATATATACACATATGCACAAGTGCTGTGGGGAGGGGAAGGGGGAAGAGCAGAGGGAGGGAGTAGGGGGAATGGGGAGGGGAGGAGGAGCAGAAGGAAAAGGAGGGCTCAGTCTGGGAAGGCCTTCTGGAGGAGGTGAGCTCTCAGTAGGACTCTGAAGAGCAGAAGAGAGTTAGTTTGGCCGATGTGAGGAGGGAGGGCATTCCAGGTCAGTAGTAGGATGTAGGCTGGGGTCGACAGTGGGACAGGCAGGAACGAGGCACAGTGAGGAGGTTAGCGATGGATAAACGAGGTGGGCTGTAGAAGGAGTGAAGAGAGGTGAGGTAGGAGGGGGCTAAGTGATGGAGAGCTTTGAATCCAAGAGCGAGGAGTTTTTGTTTCGTGTGAAGGTTGATAGGCAGCCACTGGAGGTTTTTGAAGGGGAGGTGGGTGACATGCCCAGAGTGCGTCTGTATTAAGATAATCTGGGCAGCAGAGTGAAGTATAGACTGAAGTGGGGTGAGACAGGAGGATGGGAGATCAGAGAGGAGGCTGATGCAGTAATCCAGTCGGGATTATTCATTATTGGTAAATACAGTTCGGCAACAGATGGAGACAATCCCTACCCCACAACAGGCTCACAGTCTAGAAGGGGGAGGCAGACAACAAAACAAGTAGACAGGCATCAATACCATCAAAACAGATAAATAGAATTATATATATATATATATATATATATATATATATATATATATATATATATATTGGGTTCTAATCCCGGCTCCGCCACTTGCCAGCTGTGTGACTTTGGGCAAGTCACTTAACTTCTCTGTGCCTCAGTTTCCTCATCTGTAAAATGGGGATTAAAACTGTGAGCCCCACATGGGACAACCTGATCACCTTGTATTCCCCCAGTGCTTAGAACTTTGCACATAGTAAGCACTTAACAAATACCACCATTAATTAATATATATACACATCATTAATAAAATAAATAGAATAATAAATATATACAAATATGCACAAGTTCTGTGGGGCAGGGAAGGGGGTAGAGCAGAGGGAGGGAGTAGGGGTGCTGGGGAGGGGAGAAGGAGCAGAGGAAAAGGGCTCAGTCTGGGAAGGCCTCCTGGAGGAGGTGAGCTCTCAATAGGGCTTTGAAGCAGGGAAGAGAGCTAGTTTGGCGGATGTGAGGAGGGAGAGCATTCCAGGCCAGAGGTAGGACATGGGCCAGGGGTCAGCGGCGGGGTAGGTGAAAACGGCAGGGTAGGCGAAAATGACGCCCAGTGGTTAGCAGCAGAGAAGCGGAGTGTGCAGTCTGGGCTGTAGAAGGAGAGAAGAGAGGTGAGGTAGGTGGGGGCAAGGTGATGAAGAGCTTTGAAGCCAATAATGAGGAGTTTCTGCTTCGTGAAAAGGTTGATAGGCCACCACTGGATTTTTTTGACGGGGGGGTGACATGAGAGCGTTTCTATAGAAGGATAACGTGGGCAGCAGAGTGAAGTATAGACTGAAGTGGAGAGAGACAGGAGGATGGGAGATCAGAAAGGATGCTGATGCAGTAATCCAGTATCACATAGACTATGACATGGGTCTGAGACACTGTAAAGATCTTAGAGGGAGGATCCTATAGTATGTGAAGTGCTCTCTGTCACTGCAGCCACTGGAGGACTGTTTTTGGATTTTTTTTTTGGCTGAAGAGGTTTCATGAGAGTTTTGAATGACTCCCACCCTATTCTTTTTTTTTAATATAGAGCTGATAAATTGCAATTTAGGTCAAGATGGTGTAAACAAGAAGCTTTCATTTGTTTCTGCCTTTCTGTTTGTCTTCATTGTGGGCTGGGAATATTGTAATCGCTCACCCACTCAGGAAACAAAACTGTCCCACTGTAGAACTGTTACTGAAGAGACCCACACATCAGGACCATGGCTTATGGCAGATATTCTGTATTAAAGCCATCAGCTGGCCCAGCATGCCAGGGTCAGTCATTCAGTTAATTGTATTTATTGAGCACTTTCTGTGTGCAGAGTACTGTACTAAGCACTTGGGAGAGTATACCATAACAATATAACAGACACATTCCCTGCCCACAACGAGCTTACAGTTTAGAGGGATGCACTAACCCAGCACAGTCTGGTAGGCGGGCATCTTTGCTGCAAAAGTTTATAGCCATAGAAATCCAAACTCCCAATTGCTTCCTGGACTCCTCCCCTTAGTTTCTAGTCCATCAAAGAGTCCTTCATACTGAGTACGTTCCTTCTTTCTTTTGAAGACTGAATGTGTGAACATGTGGGGGGACTTCTCCAAGGAATTCCTCTTGTAATGATATAAACAGTACTGCTTCTATCCTTTTCTTTGAGAGATCTTTGTTTTGATGGCGATATGCATGAACCTTCTCCTTGAGCAGTTCCAGAAATGACCAGATTGCCTGCCCAGGATTGATGCAGGCTCAGTACTAGTATCCTGCAGCTATTCTTCAGTTGGCATGGGCCATGGGCTCAGTGGCCCCCTGGACCACTGGTGTCAAACTTGTCTATCAACTCTATTATAGTCTCCCCCAAGCACTTAGTACAGTGCTCAGCACATATTAAGTGCTCACTAAGTACCATTGGATTGATTTTTTTTTTTTGCCAATAAGACAGGCTGAAATTAACGGGTCTGATTTTTACTCAGCCAAATGAAGGCACTAAAGGGAAAATTGAAAAAGATGAGACAGTCAGGAGAGGACATAGCATATAAAATAGGGACATCTAAACAATTCTACCGAAGAAATCAGTGCATAGTGTCATCCGCAAAAAGGAATTTAACTGTTCATTTCCAGAAAGTCAATTCAGCTCCCTCCCAGCAAATCAGTTAGCACAGTCCCACAGTCTTTTCCTTTTTACTGTTGGGAGACTATTTATTACTGAGGATAACAGTCTAGGCTGAGAAACGTTGCTGACAGCACAGTCCATTCTGCCACTGCTCTTCTGTCAGAGAACAGGTTGCCCCTGCCAGGAAGTTCTTGCAGCTCAACTCTCTGAGCATTTACAAGTCTGGTTAATAGTCTTGTTTTCTGTAATTACATCTGGAGGCAGGAGACATCATCTTTGAGAGTTCAAGTCCTAACATATTTAAATTGCTCTCTTAATGCTATAAAAGAGTCAAATTATGTATTCTAGTTTGCACTAGACAGCAGTAAATGTCAAGGTACCATCCAATGGGGCTTTTAACTCCTTGGTGCCTTCCCTTTCGGGCTTCACTGGGGAAACTGTGTAAAATCCAGAATTTTTTATCTCCTGACAGGAAATGATTAAGTCAGGAGACACATTTTACCTTTCCAAGTATATTAAAGTGCAGAGGCAGTTTGTAAACACTGCTTTGAAAAGGTAGGCATTGCAGTAAAGGCAAGGGCAGGAACCTGATTTGGTAAAGGAAGCATTTCACTAGATTGTCATCTACTTTATTTTTAGAGCTGCAATAAGATGTGATGGTAAAAAGGCCAATGATGCATTTCATCCAAGAGATATGAACTCTTGCTAAGCCAATTAAACTGTCAATATAGTATGGTTTCACGGTCTCTGTAACAAACTAGATCACCTTAGGTCTGTTAGTCACTTATATGACTCTTTATCACTGATGCAAAATCAATTTGGCAATTTATAATCTTACATTTTATTATGAAAGTATATTACTTGGTGGAAAAGCAGTTGAAATAACATGGGGAATTTGAAATTCATACACCATCTTTTTCTCCAGGATAGTCAGTAAAAGGGTAGAACCAATCATGATTTTCAGGATTGCCAACTCTCCAATAGTATTTGATTTATGGGATTAAATCTTGATTTCTGAAAGTGTACCTATGACAATTTCTAAATATAGGGTGATTTTTTTAATAAAAGGAATAGTTTGAACTAATGTCTAGATTGTAAGTTCTTTGAGGATATTGATCGTGTCCACTAACTGTGGTATTGTACCCTCTCAAGCGCCTAATACAGTGCTCTGAACACAGTAAACATTCAATAAATACCACTGATTGACAGGAGAATTGTGACTAGTAGCATAGCTTCCACTCTCCCCTTTGGCTGAAGAAAGAGCTGGATGAATTGGCCATATTTTAGGCCCTAGTATTGAGTATCAAACTCTTATTTTGCCAGTGGGGAATTTTTAAATTCTTTCTGCTTTCTTAAATGGAGCAGTGATGTCGGCCATATTTTAGGCCCTAGTATTGAGTATCAAACTCTTATTTTGCCAGTGGGGAATTTTTGAATTCTTTCTGCTTTCTTAAATGGAGCAGTGATGTTTAAGCACATTATCATATTTGCGAAGGGAGTTTTATTTCTTTGCTATGCATCATAGTGTACTTGTCATCGTGCCAGTGCTTGTGTGTGTATATTCATTAACAGTCACTAGTGATACTGATTTCCAAAACACAATCAGAACTCACTGGGAAATTTGGTCATCTTATGAATAAACAAACATTCATTATCTCTCTCTCTTTTGACCATTTGCAACAACTGTAAATTGTTTTTTTTTAAACTATCATAAGCTCAGTTATGTATGTGTGGCAAATGTAACAAGTTAGGTTTTTATAGCCTTGACACTGAGGTTTCAAAGCCCGGGATGCCTGTTGTATTTTCATGGCTTTGGTGTGTTTAGATAGTCCAATCAAAGAGTAGATCAGTTTGTACTGGTGCCAGGTTCTGGACTTTGCTCAATGGAAAGTTATGAAGGAACAACAGAGAGGAACCCTGTCCTCAACAACATTACCCTCTAACGGGGAGAATGGGACAAAAACCTGAATAAATTTACAGTGCAAGCACATATGTTCATGTGCATATAAATTAGGTGAGTTAATTTGTTTTGAACCTATGCACTGTGATTGATTCACTAGTATTTGAGTGGCTGCTATGGGCTCAGCAGTGTAGTAGTTGTTTTAGGGAGTTACAAAGAAAGGTCCCAGTCCATACATCTAGGAGTTTATAATCTAGTAGGGAAAACAGGAATGACTATCATTGGGTTGGTATGCACCCAGTTTGTCTTTCTCCTGCACTGTTTTCTGGGTCTAGATTTCCCTGGAGCTGAACACTGCATGCCTGCTCTCAAACAGTAAATCCACGGACCAGAGTAAAGCCACTAAGAAGACAAGACCTAAACCAGAGATTTCATTATTAGATGATGCTGATGAAGTCTCTCATAGTGAGGGTGGATGAGCTGTGGCCTCGAGTCATCAGGACCAAGAAAACTGTGCCAAAGTCTGGATTCTGGTTGTAGAGGCTTGTGCAAGACCACTTGCACTCTCGTCTCTGCCTGTATTGTCCCCCTCTTGCCCCTAATGACCTGGCCACCTACTTTATTGAAAAAAATTGAAAGCATCAGGCATGATTTCCTTTAAATTCCCCTTCTCTCCAAGCCCTCCTTCCTCCTGCCTCTTCTTCAGCTCTTCCATCTTTCCCAGCAGCATCTCCAGAGGAGATCTCCTGCCTTCTCTAAAATTCCACACCCTCCATCTGTACATCTGACCCCATCCCTTTGCACCCTATCAAAGTACTTGCCCCCTCTCTTTTTCCCTCCCTGATGGCCATCTTTTTTTTTTCAACTGTTAATAATAGTAATGCTGGTATTTGTTAAGCGCTTACTAGTGCCGAGCACTGCTAGCGTAGATACAGGATAATCAGGTTGTCCCAAATGGGACTCACAGTCTTAATCCTCATTTTACAGATGAGGTAACTGAGGCACAGATAAGTGACTTACCCAGAGACACATAGCTGACAAGTGGCGGAACTGGAATTAGAACCCATGACCTCTGACTCTCAAGTCCATGCTCTTTGCACTAAGCCACGCTGCCTTCTCCAGTGGCATCTTCCCCACTACTTTCAAACATGCTTATGTCTCTCGTATTCTAAAAAAACACTGCTTTGACCCCACAGCTTTCTCTAGGTATCGCCTCATCTCCCTCCTACCACTCCTCTCCAAACTCCTTGAGCGAGTTGTCTACAACCACTGTTGCAAGTTCATCTCCTTCAATTCTCTCCTTGGCCCCCTCCAATCTGGCTTCTGTCCCCTTCATTCCGCAGAAGCCACCCTTCCAAAGGTCACAAATGATCTCCTTCTTGCCAGATCCAGTAGCTTCTAATCCATCCTAATCGTACTCGTCTTCACAGCTGCCTTCGACACTATGGACCACCCCCTTCCCCTGGAAACATTATCCAACATTGGCTTCACTGACCCAGTTCTTTCCTGCTTCTCCTCCTATCTCTTTGGCCACTTCTTCTCAGGCTTTTTCACAGGCTTCTCCTCTTCCCTCCTCTCTCTCCCTCTCTGCAGCCTCACATTTTCTCCTGAGTTCGACATCTCTTCTGGGATGTCCCACCGACACCTCAAACTTAACATAGTCCAAAACAGCTCCTTACTTCCCCACTCAAACCTTGTCTTCCCCCTCTAATTCCCATGTCTATGGACAGCACCACCACCCTTTCTGTCTCACAAGTTGCCTATAACCTTGGTGTTATCCCTGATTCATCTCTCTCATTCAACCCCCATATTCAATCCATCATCAAGTCCTGTCATTTCAACCTTCATAACATTGCTAAAATTCACCCTTTCCTCTCCGTCCAAACTACCATGTTAATCCAAGAATTTATCCTGTCCCACCTTGATTACTGAATCAGCCTCCTTTCTGATCTCTCTGCTTCCTGTCTCTCCCCACTCCAGTTCATACTTCACTCTGCTGATTGGATCATTTTTCTACAAAAATGTTCAGTTCAGTCCACGTTTCCACACTCCTAAAGAACTTCTAGTGGTTGTCCATCCACCTGGGCTTCAAACGAAACTCCTTACCATCAGCTTTAAGAACTCAGTCACCTTGCCCTCTCCTACCTCACCTTACTGCTCTCCTACTTCAGCTCAGCCCTCCCATTTCTCTCCTTTAATGCCAACCTACTCACTGTACCTCAATCTCATCTACCTTGTCGCTGACCTTTTGCCCACATCCTGCCTCTGACCTGGAACACCCTCTCTCTTCACACCTGACAGATGATTACTCTTCCCCTACCCTTGACCCTTCAATCCTTATTGAGGACACATCTCCTCTGGGGCCTTTCCTGAATAAGTCCTCATTTCCTCTTGTCCCACTCCCTTCTGCATCACCCTCATTTGCTCCATTTATTCACCCTTTCCCCCAGCCCCACAACACTTATGTACATATTTGTAATTTGTTTATATTAACATCTAATCCCCCTCTAGACTTTTAGCTCCTGGGCAATGTGTCTACTGATTCTGCTTTTTTATTGAGCTCTCCCAGTCAATCATATTTATTGAGCACTTACTATTTGCAGAGCTCTGTACTAAGTGCTTAGGAGAGTACAATACTAATCTAGTGTTCTACGCACAGTAAGTGCTCAATATGATTGAATGGAGTACAAGTGAGTAGGTGCACAATGTACACTAGGCATTAGTGTTTTCTATTGTTGGCCAGCTATAGGCAGAACTGCGACTAGAACCCAGGTTGCTTGATTCCCAGAGAAATGTCCTTTTCACTCAATAGTATTTGAGTGCTTACTGTGTGGAGAGCGCTGTTCTAAGTGCGTGGAAGAGTTCAATATAACAAAGTTTGTAGACATGTTCCCTGCCCACAAAGGTTTGGCAATCTAACCAGGATGTTTCTTGCATTATTTAGACAAGAGGTCACTCATAAATTACAATAATAATAACTGTGGTATTAAAATTCTTAGTATGTGTCACACAGGAAGCGCTCATTAAATGCCACTGATTGTTAAGCACTGAACTGAGCACTTGGGTAGATATAGGAGAATCAGGTAAGACACAATCCATGTCCCACTTGAGATCTCAATCTAAATTGGAAGATTAGATATTGAATCCCTATTTTATGGATGAGGAAATATAACAAGCAAGATAATAATTACGGTACCTGTTAAGCACTTAATGTGATCGATAAAGGATAATCAGGTTGGACACAGTCCCTGTCGTACATGAGGCTCACAGTCTAAATAGGAAGCAGTAGGATTTAATATCCATTTTACAGATTAGGAAACAGGTACTGCAGAGTTTTGTCTTGGCCAAAGACACACACCTGGCAAGTGTCAAAGCAGGGATTAGAACCTAGGTCATCTAACTTCCAGGCCCGCTCTCTTTCCACTATACCACTTGCTTCTCTGAAGCTGAATTATTGGCCTTGACTCTGAAACAAGCTTTTCAAAAAATCAATGACTAGGAAGATCTCTGTCATGACTCTTTTAGCTGGGTAGCCTAAATAATTTGGACCTGCACTGGCATTTACAAATTCATAAAAGAAAGTTCCTGGACAGGTGGATAAAGTCCTCTCTGAACAGTCCTCAGGCCATTGTCAAAGCCAACCTGCCATTCTTTGTTACAGGGAAATGTGTCCTGAAGACTGTCATATGCAATAAGTTGAAAATGTATTTTTGTGTTTTACCTCTTGAGCTCAAGGTACTGTAATTTTATTAAACCTCTGTGCCGCTCAGTCACTACACTCATATCTCAACATAAAATTTAGTTTGCATAAGGAATCATGGCCTCTGGCTTTTCTTAGCCGAAGACGAAAATGGTGAACAGCTCACCACACCTCCTGCCCTTTTCATTTAAAGTTGAAGTATTAACCTGGCTAATCATCTTCTTTTTTGTTTCCTTTGGGAAAAGTTGCTCTTTCTGCCCCTGTTGTTTAGTACAGTAACTGTTTTTGAAACAGCCTTCCTACCTCCCAAACCCCAGGCAGTTGTATAGGTACTCTGAAAGCCAACGCATGAATCTGCAGAGAATTTGGTGAGACACTTTGGTATTTGTAATTGGTTGGAGGTTCCAGGCTGACCAAAATCATTTTGAAAGAAGCAGCATCTTAGGTGGCTTGTCTAGGAATTGTGACTTGACGGTTTCAAGCCTCTTTTTGTAAATAAGGAGCTCGGACTGATTTTATTTAAAAAAAAGCACTGGGATGATCAGTGGAGCCAGAATAACAAATTGTCTTATGAGAAGACAGGGGAAGCAGTTGATCACAAACAGTCTTTAGGACCGTCTTGAAAATCTGGGAAAATTAAAGAAAAAAAGGAGCAGCTTCAACTTCACATGAGTTTATTAATCTTATGCTAATCATTTAATGACCTACAGTGCACCCCATCCAGGATAGTTAGGGTAAAAGAGGAAATGAATGAGTGTTTCATCAATGTAAATAACTTGAATCCTGAAGCTTAAGGCATATACCAATTTTAAGATTACTCCAGAGATGGCTTGTTCTGACTCAGTAGACCTTAAAGACCTCGGACATGTGAAATGACCTCAAGGAATGCAGGAGACAGCTTGGCTAGTAGGCCTTTTTTAAAAATATAAAATGTCCTCAACACTTCATCACCTGTATTCCCTTTACATCATTTGATTGCTTGAGGATCTCTTCTGTGGAGTTCACTGAAGATGGTACTACTACTACTAATTGTGGTATTTAAGCGCTTATTATATACCAAGCACTGTACTAAGTGCTGGTGTAGATACAAGATAAAGAGATCCCACATGGGGATCGCAGTATAAGTATGAGGGAGTAAAGGTATTGAATCTCTCTTCTGCAGATGAGGGAACTGAGACACAGAGAAGCAGAGAGACTTGCCCAAGGTCACACAGCAGGTAAGTAGTAGAGCTGGGACTAGGATCTAGGTCTTATGACTCCCAGGGCCAGGCTCTTTTCGCTGGGCTATGCTCCTTTTAAGGAACTTCTGATGAATGGGCAAGTCACTTAACTTCTCTGTGCCTCAGTTACCTCATCTGTAAAATGGGGATTAAAACTGTGAGCCCCAAGTGGGACAACCTGATCATCTTGTATCCCCCCAGCGCTTAGAACAGTGCTTTGCACATAGTAAGCACTTAATAAATACCACCATTATTATGATTATTCTAAGAAAGAACAAGGGGTTTCTTTGGAGCAGGGAGTTCAGTACTGTTTTTACCTTGAAGAGCCTCAATGGGACTCCCTTTCCCCACACAAATATCCTTCCCCTCCCCTCCTTCAAGGCCCTCCTAAAAAATCTTCCCTGACTAATCCCATACTTAGGATGGCCATTCATTTGGTTTCTAGCCTGGGGTTGATGTGGTCTCAGATGCCTTTGGTGTTTTTATTTTATGTTAGGTCTCCTGTCTTTGCTCTTATTCCCAAATTCTGTGAGTTGTAATCGGTGCCCAGGAATAGGGCAGTGACTCTAGAGTAAAGAAGAGCTTCACAAGGGGTCCTCCCAGAAATGTACTCAACAATTCTGTAGGTCTGAGAATTTCTACAAAGAGTCTCAGTGCTGGTGATCTTTGGAAGCCCTTCAGGTATATAAGGCTGATATAAGGATATCCAAAATTCTGTAGCACTGCCTGGGGCTGTTCAACTTTCTTCCCTGGTAAAGTCATCCCCTCAGGAACTCTTTGAATATATGTGTATATGGATTTATATGTGCCATTTGCTCAGTTTCCTTTTTGGGGAAGCCTAATAATAATAATTGTATTATTTGTTAAGCACTATGTGCTAAGCATTGTACTAAGCACTGGGATAAAGACAATCAAATCAGACACAGTGTCTGTCCCATATGGGGCTTTTAATCTATTGTATAAATGTTTTCTTATCAACAAATGGTATTTAGTGCTTACTGTATGCAGAGCACTGTAATAATTGCTTGGGAGAGGAAAGCTGTACTCTCCCAGGTACTTGTATTGAGAGTATTTGTATTGTTTGCTCCCAAGTGCTTAGTACGGTGCTCAGCACATTGTAAATGTTCTAAAAATACCACTGATTACAATGCAACAGAGTAGCTTTAGCCCCCCTGCCCATAAGGAGCATACAGACTAGAGGGAGAGACAGATATTAAAATAAGTTACAGATGGATATGTACATAAGTGCTGTGGGGCAAGAGGAGGGGTGAATATCAAAGTGCTTAAGGGGAACAGACTCAAATACATAGGCAACATAGGGGGAGAGCTTAGACGGAAGCTCATTGTGGGTAGAGAAGATGTCTACCCTCTCTGTTGTGTTGTATTCTCCCAGATGCTTAGTATAGTGTTCTGCAAACAGCACATAGTAAACACCACTGATTGATTACAGTGTGAGCTTCTCGTTCCCATAGTACATGTGCAATTTGTGTCTGCCTGACTTCTTCCTTAGATGGTAAGTTCCTTGATTGTAAGGTCTGGTGTTTCTTGTTTATTTCCTTCCAAACTCCTAACACTAGTAGGTGCTCAAAATGTATTGAAGTGGATGATTATGCAAATTAATTTTCTTTCTGCAGAACAAAAGTAACGCTTTTGTTCTGTGCTTTGCCTACTTTAGACTCATTTGCTTAACGTTGTGTTTCTTTGTGGAGGACTTTTTTTTCCTTCAAATTCTGCAAGTAGCGTCATTGTCTTGAAATCATGGTTATGAAAAAATTCAGTGTTGGTATTCTGGATTAAGTTTTACCAAATCCATATTTAATCCTAGGATAAATGGATTTTCCTTGGGCTCTATCTGTTTCCCCCCCCACCTTTCCCTTCTGAAGAGTCACATTTAAACCTTGGGTTAAAACTTCATCTGCTTAAGTGTATTCCTGTCCAGCTGGAACCAGCATTGATTGGGTCAAGACATCCACTGAATGTTAACCGACTCAGTGAAAATCCAGTCATTTGGGTTTGAAGATGTCTTGCCCAGTTCTCCATGGTTAGCTAACTGAAGGCTCAAAGAGTGTTAACTGGGGAGGTTAATAAGTGGTACAGAAAGAGAAAGACATAACTTTAATTTCTAAATTAATGGAATAGTTTTTTTGAGGGTTATTATTTAAATTGTGAAAGTTTTTTCCCCAGATGGATACAGATTTAAATGCTCTGTTGAACAATTTCTTTTCGATGTGTATAAATTTATTTGAGTCATGAAACATATATAGCTTTCCCTCATTTTTAAAGGTGACGCCTCTTATGGTGAGATCCTGTCCACATGGATGAGGGTGACCAATAAGACATTCATGCCTGGCACTTCCTTCTAAGTTGATAAATTAGAACAGACCCTTGCTGTGGTAATTGCTTTGTCCCTTGGCCGGCTGGTCTCTGTTTTTGAGCCTGACTCCTGTTATCTAATGAAGACAGGAAGCAGGTATACTGTGGTGCTCTTATGTACCCCATTTTTCTTTTTATGTGTTTATCCATGGGCCTGATTCAGAAAAAGGAGTTTGTGAGGAGTCTTGGCTGGTGTAGAACAGAGTGTTTGGCTTCTCATTTTTCCCACCCTACCTCTGTAGTAACTTCAGGCATCACTTCTCTATTGCTTCTCCCTTTGCCTGGAGTACTGTTTGACATTGAGGATTTATCAGAGAAGCAGCATGGCCTAGTGGATAGAGCACGGTCCTGGGAGTTAGATGGTCATTGGTTCTAATTCCGGCTCTGCCATTCGTCTGCTGTATGACTGGGCAAGTCACTTTGCTTCTCTTTGCCTTAGTTACCTCAGCTGTCAAATAGGGATCGAGACTGTGAGCCTCAAGGGACTGAGTCCAGCTTGATGATCTTGCATCTACCCCAGTGCTTAGTACAGTGCCTGGGACATAGTAAGCACTTAACTAATGCCATAATTATTATTATTTATCATGCAGAAAGTATGGCCTCACTTGTTAGCCCCTGGACTGATTGGATGTGGAGTTGATATCACAGCACTGGCCAAGACTTGATTAGGCTGGTGAAGGATGGTTCGCAGAAATGGAGTCCATCTGACATGCCAGCCGTCTGTATTGACTCCAGCTTGGCTGGCCTGCTTTCACTTATTAACCTCCCTATTTTAACACTTTTGGAGGCTTCAGTTGGCTACCTGTAGAAAACTGGGTAAGACATTTTCAAACCCACATGACTGGATTTTCACTGGTCCAGTGCTGCTGCTTACTGATTAGAGGTAGCTGTGGGTGGCACGTGGAGTGGGAGGGGGAAACTTGCCTTCGTAGATATGGGGGAGGGGTAGACTTACCCCTATGGGCCCCAGTTGTCAAGCATATCAATGATGGGAACCCCATGAGTCCCTAGCTTACCACAGGGACCTGTCCTGCCCTTAGAGGACAAGGAACAGAGCTGCCATCTTGGTTCACTCTCTAGCCCTTTTCCTGCTTCAAGGGTAGCTAGTATTGGCTACCTTTCTTGCCTTGCAAAACTGAGGTAGTTAAGCTAATGGTAATAGCCCTGTGGTACCAAGTTCTTGAGGACCATTGCCCCCTTGAAGTGAGTTCCTAATCATTCTCACTTATGTATGAAGTCTCAATCCCAGCAATGTATTCCTACATCTCCATTTTACAGATGATAAAACAGGCACAGAGTGGTTAAATGATATGGCCCAAAGCACACAACAGGCCAGTGGCAGAACTGGGATTAGAACCTGGGCTTCCCAGCTCCTCAATCTCATCTTCTTTCTACTAAAATATAACTTTCTGAGGAAGAAATTTCTTAAATCTAATTGTGGCAAATAAAAGACCTAAAATAAACCACAAATCAACATATTGATCCATTCTAGATCAGTTTTACTGATGGTCCTTTCCCACTTTTATCTTTCCAGTGTCAGAAAATCTATGACTGTCATAAATAAGCAATTTAAAAGCTATGTAGGGAAGGAACGTAATACCTAGGGTTATAGCTCATTTTTTTGAAGCATCCCCCAGCCTGCACATTTTTTTCCCCCCAAATTAGTGAAAAGAGAAGAAAAAGGGAATGGGAGAAGGACAGAAAAGGAAAGGAGAGAGCCGTAGAGAGGAGATGGGGAGAAACTAGTGCTTGCTCTTCCTTTTCAAATCTGCTGTTTTACATGAGTTGGGCCAGCTTCTTGCTGCCTTGGGCAAGTGGCAGTGTCCAGACCCACTTTCAGAGAGGGTGGGGAGTCATTTGGGCTGCTTCTGGGGTGAAGAGAGGAACTAGGACCTAACCTGCCATTTTGTCCCCGTTGATGCCTTGTCTAATTGTTGAGAATGATACTCACTCGTGGTTGTAGCAGAAAAGGCCTATTATGATCATGATTGGAGAAACATCATTTGGAATCAGTCTCAACTTCTAAAACATTGCAAAATCTCTTTCCAAGGAAATAAATCCTTCTTCTATATGCTGCACACCAGGCTGGTCTGTCTGCTCCAGGTGACTCCTGATCTATCCTCAAATGTCCCAAAGGAGTTTCACTATACAGCAGCTTTTTGTGTACTTTGTTGTTGTCCACTCCGCCACATGTCCAGTGAAGCTGCTTATGGTGAGCGTTTACTGCCATCTGTGCATTTGGATCTGTGCCCTTTTTGCATTTGGTATTTGCCTCACCCTCAGTCATACAGACCTGATGTAAATATAAATTATTTATTTAATATCTGGCTCCCCCTATAGACTGTAAGCTCATTGTGGGCAGGGAATGTGTTTACCAACTCTGTTGTATTGTGCTGTCCTAGGTGATCGCTGCAGTGCTCTCCACAGAGTAAGTGCTCAATACCATTGATAGATTGTTGTGTGATCTCAGACAAGTCATTTCACTTTCCTTTGCCTCTTTCCTCCCTCTGTAAAATGGGGATTCAGTACCTGTTTTCCCTCTTACTTAGACTGTGAGCCCCATGTGGGACAGGGGCTGTGCCTGACCTGATGAACTTGTATCTACCCGAGTGCTAACCAACAGTCCTTGACACAAAGTGAGCACTTAACAAATACCATTATTATTGCTACTAATGATAAAAATAATACTCTTAAGGTGCCATTTTTAGTGATCTTCTTTTGCTATTTGATGTTGTGTGGTCAAACTTGTAACTACTTAAGAACTTGGATGTGTATTCAGTCTGTATCCAAATCTTGTTGGCTCTTCGTACTCAACATATTCTGTTTCCACCCAAAAAGCTACCTGCCGGTACAAGCTGTAGTCACATTGTGGCTACACTGTTGTATTGGCCTCCTCACTGGCCTCCTTTCCTGTCTCCAACCTCTCCATGCTCCTGTCTATCTAGGCACATAGATCAACTCCACAAGACCCTCCACTGTCTATCCCTGCCCCTCCATATCAAGCAAAGCTCCTCACAATCAGCTTCAAGGCCCTCCTCCAACTCAGCCCACTTAACAAATCTGCTTTCTTCACTACTATTCTGCAGCTTAATTTGTTGCTCCAGCTAAGCTTATAACTCTCTCACCCCTGCCTCTGCTCCCTCATTAGTACTGCCACTCTGCCACTTGTCAGCTGTGTGACTGTGGGCAAGTCACTTAACTTCTCTGTGCCTCGGTTACCTCATCTGCAAAATGGGGATGAAGACTGTGAGCCTCACGTGGGACAACCTGATTACCCTGTATCTACCCCAGTGCTTAGAACAGTGCTCTGCACATAGTAAGCGCTTAATAAATGCCAACATTATTATTATTATTACTCTTTCCCCAATCTTGGAACTCCAGCCCTTTCTATAATCCCACCTCCTTCAACAAAGCCTTCCCTGATGAATTCCCAGTACTCCCAATCATATAAAGCCACCAGTCACCTCAAGTACTTATGGATTTTATTCAATGGTATTTATTGGGCACCTACTTTGTGCACAGTACTGTACTAAGCAACTGGGAGATATACAGAGTTAGTAGACACATTCCCTGCCCACAAAGATCTTGTAATCTAGAGGGATTTATAGCCATCCTCGCTCTCGTTTATATGCTTATTCAGCTGCACAATTATTTATTTTGATTACTTTATGTGTTTGTCCTTTTATGTTTATCCCTCCTATTAGAATGTAAGCTCCTTGTAAACAGAGAAGTTGTCGCTTGCTTGTTTTCTACTTCTCAAGCACTTAGTATAATGCTTTACACTCAGTGGTGCTCAATGGGTGCTATTTACATTGTGATTTTGTTGTGAATTAAGCAACAGGATTTCATAATTTTTTTTTTTGCCCTTCAATAGTTTTTTTTTTCTCCAGTCAGAGGAAGTACTAGAATCCATGCCTCCGGAGTTTTAGTCTAGAGCTCTCCCTGAACAGCAGGCACTCTTGTGCTAATGGAAGAGATAAATAGCATTTTCATTTTTGGGTGCTGTACATGAGTGAGGGGATATGTATATGAATAAGGTGGCATATTTGTATTTTACTGTTTGGGTGAGATTTCTAGTTTGGGGTACAGCACCTGATCTTCCAGGAACAGAAAAGTAAATATATTGTTGGAGAATATTTTCATTTATGGTGACATCTGTTCAAAATAATTTTCAGGATTTGTCTTTTCAATGTTTACTATAGTGCCTGAGTATTAAAAAGACCTATGAAATGGCCCAAACAAGTCTTTACCTCTTTGCCATCTCCCTTTGTGAACTTGTTTGCTGACCAGTCTGTGAATGCGAATGCATGTAGAGTGAACTGATAAAGGATTAATGAAATGGTCTTAGGCAGTTTCCCATTCTAAGAGTGAATTTTGTCCTTCAGGGACTTTCAAAAGCTCTGTGTTATATCTCTTCTCAGTTGACCTACATAAAGCTAGACCCTTCCCTTCCCCCTCCAACTGCCAGAGTTCTTCGGCTCTCAGGCTTTCATGGCTCCCTACCCTCTCTGTATCCCAAAGTCTCTAGTCCCGTTGCCTCTTCCTGTGTTCTAAATCTTTCTGGATAACGCTTTTTATCCCTGAAACTTCAACCTGATAAATACAACCTGTGGCTGTGTCCAGAGTGGGTAAGTGCAGGGGAGAGCTGTGAGGCCACCCACCTGCAGCCTCTCCCCACATCCTGACCCAGACTGGCCCTGGTTCCCTGAATATACATTCTGGCAGTTGGGGCCAATATCAGTCAATCAATTTTATTTATCGAGTGCTCACTGTGTGCAGAGCACCGTATTAAACGCTTTAGAGGGGACAGTATAACAGAGAAAGGCATAAAAGCAGCTGAGGCAATGGAAGTATTATAAGAAGGCAAGCTGCATTGTATTGGAGCTGTAAGAAAAAAATAGAATTTACAAAAATAGATGTAGAAAGAGGAGAGGTGAAGGGAGGGGCTACTGGGGTAGGGAGAAGCAGAGTGGCCTAGTGGCAGGAGCACAGGCTTGGGAGTCAGAGGGCATGGGTTCTAAGCCTAGCTTTGTCACTTGCCTTCTGGGACCTTGGGCAAGTCACTTAACTTTTCTGTGTCTGTTTCCTCTTTCGTAAAATGGGATGAAATACCTGTTCTCTCTCCTATTTAGATTCAAGCCCTTTGTGGGGGCAGGGACTGAGTCTACATGATTATATTGTGTCTGTGTCAGTATGTGGCACAAAATAAGTGCTTAAAAATAGTACAGTTATTACTATTCAGTTATTACACAGGAAAGCAGTCAGGCAAATAGAGGGAAGTGTGAAGGTTGAGCCAGGGTTGAAGGGTGGAGCCGCTTCCCCAGAAAGTCCCCTAAAGAAATCTGTGATCACTGTGAGAAGACGTGATTAACATTGGGCTGATGTGAAGCCCTGTAGACTTGCAGGGCTTCACCTTTCATTTTCATTAAATTTCAAGAGCCAACAATACTGAAAATGTAAGCCTACTGGGGACCAGACCAATACATGAAAAACACATCTGAAAAGGCCCCCATGAGCAGGAATTTCATGTGTATTTGGTGGATTAGAAAGCGGGAGAGAAGCTCTAGTTTGAGTATAAAGTTTGTTTCCCCTGTTCTCCCTCTTCCTCCCAGTAAGGAGCCTGCCTCATCTAAGAAGTGTTTTTCCCATGTGTTCTAGTTGAATGTGGGTGGACTGTCAATTGACTTACCCTCAGTTTGACTTTGGCTCTTTGTATGGCCCTGGGCAAACTATTTAAACCCTTAGTCCTGTCTCTTCCATTTCCCGATTCTGAAAAATGAAGGTCTGCAGGTGGCCAGAAGGCTGGAAGAGCAGAAGGCAGCAAACCTGCTATTTCTCTTCTCATTTCCTCCCTCCTTTAAGCTTCCATGTCTTAATGGTAAAATGACTCTATTTTCTCAAGGTCAGTGGAGGTAATTTGGGGGGTGGTGGTGGGCGCTTCCTGTGAGGGAATGTAAAGAACACAGCCAGGGAGCTAGAGGGCCTGGGTTCTAATCCCAGCCCTGCCATTTGGCTGCTGTGTGACTTTGGGCGAGTCCCTTAACTTCTCTGAGCCTCAGCTTCCTCATCTGTGAGATGGGGATAAAATACCTCTTCTCCCTCTTAATTAGATTATAAGCCTCATATCGGGCAGGGACTGTCTTACCTGTCTTATATCTACCTCAGGGTGTAGTACAGTGCTTAATAAATACCATGATTATAATTTATTGTGGGGAATACAGCTAAGTTGGTAGACATGATCTGTGCCCTCAATGAGCTAATGACCTGTTTCCTATTCCTTTTCACCCTCCCCTCTCCCCCAGTCACTCACCATTCAGCAGGCAGGGTACAGTTAGGTTGCTTTTCTCCAGGCAACAACCTTCCCGCAATCTGGTAGTGCTAAAGGAGGTTAAAGGCAGGTTTTGAGGATCATTTGGCAATAGACAGTTTCCGGGTGGGAGGGGTAGAGGCAGGGCACTTGGAACTGGCTCCAAGCTGGGGGAGTCTGTCTATAGTGAAGTGGCTTCCTCCCTCCCAGGGAATGGCAGCAACAGCATCAACTGGCCATAGTCAAGGTGGTATGACTGCAGAAGTGTGGAAGTCTAGAAGGCCATCTACTGGGATATTTAATAATTATTATTAATATTCACCACAATAATAAGCACTATGTGCCAAGCACTCATCTAAGCTCTGGAGTAGATACAAGTCAATCAGGTTGGACACAGTCCCTGTCCTACATGGGGCACACACTCTTAATTCCCATTTTTTTTTTTTTACAGATGAGGTAATTGAGGTCCAGAGAAATGAAGTGACTTGCACAAGGTCACACACAGGCATGTAGCTATAGAACCCAGGTCCTTCTGACTCCCAGACCTGGGCTCTATCCACTAAGCCATGCTGCTCCTCATAAGTCATGCTGCTGATTATATGTCAGAAGTGAGATGTTTCTGTGTTCCACAGGTCACCTGCCGAACTTTTGGGGCACCTAGATCAAATGCGTGGCAGCCCTGCCTACTTGGGGATATTTGGCTACTCTATTTGCATAGGTCGTGAACGAGCTGAGCAGAACAGAGCAGTCACCCACAATAAAAAGCAAAAGCTGTTTGATTTTAACTCCATGATATCTTTATTGCTAAGGTGGTTGAAAGGACTTATGTATAAGTGTGTGTCCCTAAATTTGGGAACATAGATGTATACAGAATTTGTAGAAGTATAGAATTTGGGATTTCTGTGAAAGAGGAGCAGTGTGGCCTCTGGATAGAGCACAGGCATGGGAGTCAGAAGGACCTGGGTTCTAGTCCCAGCTCCACCGCTTGTCTGCTGGGTGATGTTGGTCAAGTCACTTCACTTCTGTGTGCCTCAGTTATCTCATATGTAGAATGGGGACTAAGACTATGAGCCCCATGTGGGACATGGACTGTGTCCAACCTGAAAACCTTGTATCTACTCCAGTGCTTAGAATAGTGCCTGGCACATAGTAATCACTTAACAAATACCATTTAAAAAAATAGAAGCCGTAGTGGACAATACAGGTGAAATCTTGAGAATAAGGAAGGAAGTCTAGCTGAAAAGGTGAAGTTGGGGCAAAGGGTGAAGTGTACTGGCTTCACTGTAATGGTTGGTACATTTAAAATGTTGAACGGTATTTGAAACCCAGAGCATCTACCCTGCCTCTGTTGGGTGGCCCTGCGATTTGAGTAACCAATCATCTCAGCTCTGCATTCCAAGTGTTTTCTCCCTTAATCTCTATTCCTGCTGAAGAATCAGCAGTCTGTCATAGTAATCACTTAAAATGTTTGATTCTCCTCTCATTCAGTTTCTCCTTCCATTTTGTATCCCTTTTCCCCTCTTGTAATCTGCTTTCCTAATTTCCTTCCCTACAGTCTCCTTATGTGCAGTCCTCCCTCAACTCTCCTTCCCCCCCAGAGGGAAGAATGGACTAAGGAAATGGTTTGTTAAATGATGCCTGCACTCCTAATGAATATCATGTTACGCATCCTGTTACACAGGTGAAATTGGCATGAAAGTGAGCCCTTCGCCAGATAGCTTGATTAAAGTGTCATCTCTATCTTCATTTCCCAGTCCCCCATACAGTGCTCAGTTTTCAGGAGATGAGGATAAAGTTGAAAGTTTAAAAGTTGGAGAGTGGGGGCCAAGAAAGGAGGCTTGGGCTTATTTTGCATTATGATATCAATCAGTAAATGGTGAACTGTTCATCTTGAAAGAAATCTGTGCACTTCAAAGCTGGCTCCTGAACTTTGGCTCTTTCCCCAGCCCTAACCTTTATGTGCAGATAAGACACCCTAGTCTGGGCAATGGAAGTAGCTGATCACTCCACTGGAGGTGGAGTGGAAATTAAAGAATTAATTGTTCCAGATTATTTCAAGAGAATAAATTCAATATTTGATTCAGGGACTGAACAGTAGAAAACAAATATATAAATATTTTTGGACAGACAGACACCCTGTATTTTACACATGGTTTTTGGATGGCTGTACTATTTTTTGACATTAATTAAAAGTAATGGCAAGAGGCATGTTAGGTAAATGATATGAGAGGTTTGTTTTTTTTTCATTATGAATGGTGTACTTGGTCATGTGATTGAAAAAAGTCACTGTCTTTGTTTTCTGAAGTGACCTCATGAAATCTACACTACTGAATAATAGCATGGGAAAAGGGAGGAAGAATTTGCGCTGATAGACTGTAAGCCTGTCAAACGGCAGGGACTGTCTCTATCTGTTGCCGACTTGTTCATTGCCGCACATAGTAAGCTCTGCACATAGTAAGCGCTCAATAAATACTATTGAATGAATTTTGGAACATAAATACCCTTTATTAGAGAAAGAAAATAGATCTTGAAATAGAACCAATAGTACTTAGTACTAACTTATGCTGTGTGCCCCATATGGGACAGAGACTGTGTCTGACCTGATTAATTTGTATCTACCCCAGCATTTAGAATAGTGCTTGACAAAGGCTTAACAAATACCATACTTATTATAGTATGGTAGGAATTGATATAGCAAATTTGGTTTCTTTCCTTGATGCATGAGGTCTGGTACGAAAAGCCAGTGTTGTTCCTGTTACGGTCAGTGAATGCCCTGCTCTCTGCGGCCTCATGGGGAGAGGGGCAAGCTATCCAACCAGGCCTGCCCCCAGATCTCATGTTATCGGGAGGAGAGAGGTTGTTCATTCATTCAGTTCATTCACTCGTATATATTGAGTGCTTACTGTGTGCAGAGCACTGTACCAAGCACTTGGGAGAGTACATTACAATATTAATAATTGTGGTATTTGTAAAGCATTTACTGTGTACCTGGCACTTTGCTGAGCGGTGGGGTAGATACAAGCAAATCGGGGTGACACAGTCATTGTCCCATGTGGGGCTCACAGTCTCAACCCCCATTTTCCAGGGCCGGTAACTGAGGCCCAGTGAAGTGACTTGCCAAAGATCACACAGCAGACAAGTGGTGGAGGGGGGGATTAGAACCTATGACCTTCTGATACCCAGGCTGGTGCTCTATCCACTACACCATGCTTCTTCCTATAATCAGAAGCATCCCCTGTCCACAACGAGTTTACGGTCTAGAGGGCGTTATGTACCTTCTGAGAAATGTATCTGACCCTGTGGGAACTGGAAAGACAATAATAATGTAGTAATGTCGTAATTGTGGTTATTATTGAGACAAGCACAGTACTAAACACTGAGGGTAGAAACAAGATTCTCAGGTCAAAGTCCCTAGTTATGTGAAACAGTCTACGGAGGAGGAAGAAAGGGATCTAATTCCTATTTTATGGATGAGGAACCTGAGGCACAGAATAGTTAAGAGATTTGCCTAAGGTCACATAGCCAGTAAGCGGTGAAAAGGGGATTAGAATCCAGGTCCTCTGACTCCCTTGGCCTGTGCTGTTTTCACCAGGGCACACTGTTTCTCAAGATGGCACCAGTAGGACTCTCTGCCTTCCCACCTCTATGTTCCAAACTCCTGGGGCCAGAGGCCACTGATGGTGGCACTGTTCAACCTGCTGGGACGAGGTCCAGGTGGGCAGGTTACCGTCCCTTCCTCTGTTGGCCAGAGTTAGCTCTGGAGCCCTTTGCTTTCCTCTAGGGTAGAGAAGCCAGGACCCCTCTCAGGGTTGCATCTAGATTCCTAGCTGGGGCAGTGGCTAGCAAGTGGAAGGCAATCTGCTACAAGTCAAACTCACCTGTCCTGGGCAGCAGTGGCATGGGAGAAAGTCGAGGTGGAGACTCAAGTTTAATGTGCAGAAGAAGGCAATGGTAAACCACTTCCATATTTTTACCAAGAAAACTCTGTGGATATACTACCAGAACGATTGCAGATGGAGGTGGAGGATTCTGGAAGAGATGTGTCCATGGCGTCTCTATGGGTGATAGATGACTCAACAGCATAGGACAAGACAAAGAAGCCAGAACTTCTTAGGCCTAAAAGATGATAGTGCCTCAGGTGAGCTAGCTTTGGTTTTTTCATTGGACACATTACAATTTGGGTCAGAAGTCATCTTCTGCAGCCTTTTCTCAACACTGTTCTTTCTTGAACAGCTGAAGTACAATACTTTAATTCTAGTCAAAAGTAGTAGAACCAACTCTGAGACATTTTAATGAGGAAAAAATCCCTGCTGTTTTTGAAAATCTAGATGGGCTTAAAAGTCAGAGGTGACAAGCATCTTACTTTGGATTCTGTTAGGAGTTGTTCATTAAAGATATTTGTAACTATATCAAGTTCAGATGCAAGCAGAAGGCAAATATAATGGATATTTTGGAGATACTTTTCGTTACAGTGAAAGCATTTGGGATTATTTTCTGGGCAGAAAGAAATGTAACCGTATTTTTCAGGTAAATGATATCCAGCAGACCTTAACCTAAATACAAATGTTCAGAATGAAACAATAATAGCTACCATGTGTCTAAAAGACAAAGACTTTTATTTGGAGAGGTGAAAAAATTATTTTAGAGATATTCACTTTTAACTATTTTTTATTTTTCAGCATTAAACCCCACCCTTTTTTGATGTAGCAGGAACATCCAGATTAATTTCTTCCCAATCTCTTTTTTTCATTCTCATTTTTTTTAATTTAGTAGGGCTGAATTGACAGTTTGATCTCTAACTCTAATAGCAGGTTTTAAAGTGCTATTAAATAAATCTGTCACAGAAAACGGTTATTTTGGAAATTCTCATACAGTGATGTGGGATTGTATTAACCGGGAGCACAGTCATTCTTTTTATTGGATCTGCTTCAGAGACTCTCGAAACAGGTTTGATTCAAACAGCAATTCCTGGAAATCCAAGGTGATTTTCTTTATATGTGCAATTTAACAGCAGCCCTTTCTAAGGAATTCATATGATACCATAAAAATGCTTTAGTCTTAAAAGCGGTATTTTATTTTGAGCAGAACTTTCTGGGTTAATTCTAGGTTGCCCTTATCACCTCTTATAACCTTTAGTTCAGGGCCTTTTTCCCCCCCTTATCTCCACTGCTGTACTAGGGCTTTTGCTTTAGGTTTCTCAGTACCCATTAAGCTTTTTTTCAGTTTTTGGTAAATCTTCAGTGACCAGAACTCTTGATCTTGGTGGGAGAGTCGCAAAGTTTCGTACTCTCCCAAGCACACAGTAAGTTCAATAAATACAATCAAATAACCATTAGCCCTCCACCAAAGAGAAAAGAGAAACAGCCTGACCAGACCACAGGCCTGAGAGTCAGGGGATTTGGGTTTTAATGCCAGCTGTGCCACTTGCCTCATATGAAACTTGCCTTTCTAAACCTCTGTCTCCACATCTGGGTGAAATACATGTTCTCCCTCACACTTCAGCTGTGAGCCCCACCTTATCATCTTGAATCTCCCCAGTGCCTAGTATAGTGGTTGGCACAATAAATACCATCATTATTATTAGAAAAATGTTTCACTTGTAGCTCCAGTGGCTGGCAGAGTAGGGATAGACAACACAGTCCCAAGGAAAAGAATGGCAGAGGCATAGCAGGGAGGAGAAGAGGCAGCATCAGGTGTCTTCAGGAAAGGAGACACTTTCCACTAGGCCACACTGCTTCCCATGCAGTTGTGAACATGTAAATCTTTACAGCTTCTTTTTCCTCCAAAATATATTTTGTCCAGATCCTCTTTAGATTATAAGCTCTTTGAGGACAGGGATCATGTCTTTTACCACTGTGGTTTTCTCAGGAGCAGTCCAGTGCTCTGCACGAAGGTGCTCAGTAAATATTATCAATGATTGTTGATTGATTGCTCTACCATGTTGGACTACTGCCCTTGTTCACCTCTTTGTCCTGCTGGGTGACCTGTGGCTGCCTCTTTCCTTGCTGGTCCTGTAAATTCTCCACAGCAGCAGCAGGGATTCTGATAGCAATATTGGCAATAGGGGGAGGCTTCAGTGAGCATAGAGGAACAGGAAGCAGTGGGGCAGAAAGGGGGAGTAGCGCTAGAGTAACCACAGCTGGCTGGCTGCTGACAGCCGACAGAGCTTTAGGACAGGTTACTACAGAGGATGTTGTGGATAGAGCGCGGCCCTGGGAGTCAGAAGTTACCTGGGTTTTGATCCTGGCTCTACCACTTTTCTGTTGTGTGACCTTGGGCATCACTTAACTTCCTTGTGCCTCAATTACCTCATCTCTAAAATGGACTGTGAGCACCGTGTGGGATATGGATGGTGTCCAAATTGATTAGCTGGTATCTACCTCGACATTTAGGATAGTGCCTGGCACAAAGTAAGCGCTTAAATGCCATTTAATTTTTTTAAAAGTGAGTGGCAAACTAGGTGTGTTCATATGTGTCTGTGTATATCAGCTGCTCTGATTGTGAGTCTTTCTCTGTCTTCCTCTGTGCTTTTTGGGCCCACTTGGAACTCTCCATAAGTTGTTCGTTAAGTGGCTTGATAGTGGCTTCAAGGCTGAGAAAAAGAGTTCATTCTGCTTGTGGGTTGCAGCGAGTATCAAGGGGGTAGAGGAAAATTTAGTCTGCCCTTGAGCCACCTTGGCTTCATCAGGCAGGGTTGTTCAGGATCTTATGTCTGGTCTTCTGTTTGAAAGCAGGGGAGGCCAGAAGATGCGTGGAAATAAGTATTTCCCAGATCTGCCCCTTCCTTTCCAAACAAACTCACCCCAATCAGGTTCAAGCTGTCATCATATTACTGTTAAACTATTCTCAGCTTCTTTAATTGTGGTATTTGTTAAACACTTATGATGTGCCAAGCACTGTACTAAGCATAAGGATAGATACAAGCTAATCAGATTGGACACAGTCCCATGTCCCACATGGAGCTTACTGTCTTAATCCTTATTTTACAGATGAGGTAATGGGTGCACAGAGAAGTTAAGTGACTTGCTGAAGGTCACACAGCAGGCAGGTGGAAGAGCTAGTATTAAAATTCAGGTCCTCCCAGGCCCGTGCTCTTTCCACCAGGCCACTCTGCTCTTTGGGAAATGGAAATGAAAGACAGATGATATTTTTCCATTTGGATTTTTTATTCCAGTGTTCCAGAGTTGTGGGGTTTTTTTCATTTTATATGTCTTCTGGGTCTGAAAATAAGTATACTGATTTGTAACTTGGTGACCACCAGCAAGTCTCTGGTGGTCTCTGCTGGTCACCTCCCTCCGGTTTCAGGAGGGTCTAGAGACTGTCAGTGGCGCTGTGGAAGCCACTAATACCATAATCAATTCCTCCATGCACATCCTTGATTTTGAAATCTTTGAGGCTGGCCCGAGGCTTATCAATCATTTTGACGTGAGCTTCCATCCCTCCTCTGGTCTCCCTGTGCCCGTGGGCTCTCTCTAGGGCAGGGCCTGGTCCTACTTGATGGTGCTGCCAGAGTCCCAGGGAACCATATGTCCGAGCCACTAGGACATTAATCAACTGTCCATTCCTTTGCAAACTTGTGGTGACAAGGCTGCTCAAGTCCTGCATGGCCTAGTGGAAAGAGCACAGGACTGGGAGTAGGGAGACCTGGGTTCTTGCCCATGCCACTTGTCCAGGGTCAGACAGCAGGCAAGTCATTTAATTTCTCTGGGCCTCAGTTTCCTTATTTGTAAGATGGGATAACATAGATTCTGAACCCTGCCTAGGACAGGGATTGGATCCCATCTGATAATCTTCTATCTGTCCTAATACTTACTATGTAGTAAGCACTTAATAAATGCTTTAAATGCCATATGTTCCTAAATGGGAGAATTAGTAAAGGTAAAGTGTCTTTTTGTGAGGCTCAATTTTATAAAACATACAAATGGTCCTTTGCAACTTATTACAATACACCACAGAACATGAGAACTTGTCTTTGGAAATCCACCTTTTGAATGGCAAGGCTAAGTTTAAAACTATGAAACAAATTCATACTCTGAAGTCCCAAGTAGAGGGTCAAAAATCACAAAATGCTAACTTCCCTTCCATCCACTCATATCAACATCAGGCTGGGGTGATCCAAAAGGAATCAATCCTCTTTGTTGCAGAACTTTTCATTTGGGTAAAGCACTGGAAACCATTGAAACCATACAGGCATTTGACTTAGGAGTACTTTGTCATAGTCATCATGTTTGGTACTGCCAGCTGCAGGTCTCACAGAGAGATACAGAGAGATGAAATTACTACTTCTGAATCACTGAGTCGGTAGGAAATGAGGTGTTAGTGAGATCTCAAGAACCTTTCTCAGAGATGTAAAGGAATAACAATTTTCCCAAAAGGATAACATTTAAAATATGCACCTGGAAGAGGTTAGAGACCTTTTACAATCTTCACTACTACTACTACTATTACTACTACTACTGCTATTTAGGGTCGTCAAGTGCTTACTATATGCCAAGCACTATACTAAGCACTGGAGCAGACACAAGATAATTAGGTTGGACACAGTCCCTACCCCACATAGGGCTTACAGTCTAAGTGGGAGGGAGAAGAGCTGTTGAATCCCCATTTTACAGAGGCACAGAGAAGTCACATGACATGCCCAGGGTCACACAGAAGACAGGTAGCAGAGCCGGGATTAGCACTCAGCTCCTCTTACATCCAGGCCCATGCTCTTTCCCCTTGGCCACACTGTTTCCCTATCTTCTGAGGGTTACTCTGGTTTCTGTCACCTCAAGGCTTCCAATTCCAGTCTTCCTCAGACTCTATTGTTGCAGCTTTACCCCTGTGGGTACCAGTTGGGGATATTGCTGAAATCAACTGAAGGGTCCAAGTGCTATGCCCAGGGCTCCAGGTGGAGGTGGGAGGGGAAATTTCAACTCCACTCACCAATTTTCTCAAATGGGAGTAAGCAGGCATCCCGACCAGCAGCTTAAGCCATCAAGTTGACCTTTAGCCATCTTCTAAAATGTAAATGACTTTTTACCACCTTTTTCCCCTAGGACTCATTATTTTCATTACTTGAACTTCCTAACTTCCTATCACTGGAGTAATATCACATTAAGACTTAAAAGAACTTGCTAGGATTGTAACTGATTTTTAATTTCCCTCTTCCGCACCTTTTCCACAAATTCCCCAGCATCCTACTGAGTTTACCTTAAACTTGGCTCATTAAACCCTATCTAATGAGATGAGCCATCTGGGGTATGGCATCTATAAACTGTTTTGTCCAATATCTGCTTCTGAAACATGTTTTCCTTGCGTCTTAGAGGGCAGTGTTTTTCCTATTTTAGTGACAAGTTTTATTCAAGAAAATTTCAGCTTCCGCTAGATTGTAAGCTCCTTGCGGGCAGGGATCATGTCTACAACTCTATTGCACTCTGCCTAAGCATTTAGTACAGTGCTCACTAAAAGTGTTGATTTATTGGTGTACAGAATTGGCCACAGCACAGAATCTGATGTCCTTGTCTTGTCTCTCCAGTAGACAAGACAAGCAGAGAAGCAGCATGGCTCAGTGGAAAGAGCACGCGCTTGGGAGTCAGAGGTAATGGATTCGAATCCCGGCTCTGCCACTTGTCAGCTGTGTGACTGTGGGCAAGTCACTTCACTTCTCTGTGCCTCAGTTACTGCATCTGTAAAATGGGGATTAAGACTGTGAGCCTCATGTGGGACAACCTGATTACCCTGTATCTACCCCAGTGCTTAGAACAGTGCTTTGCACATAGTAAGCGCTTAACAAATACCGACATTATTATTATTATTATTAGATCTTAAACCCCTTTCGGAGAGTGTTTTATATTCCTCATGGAGTCCAGTAGTGTCCTGTATACAATAGGACTTCAATAAGTACTGCTGATGTCACCTAGGCTGATTAGAAAAGGCCCTAGATCACTAATAACCTGAAGTTACAACCACAGTCTCCCAGAAAATAATAGTCTTTTACTTATTCATTCAATAGTATTTTTTGAGCGCTTACTATGTTCAGAGCACTGTACTAAGTGCTTGGAATGTACAAATCGGTAACAGAGACAGTTCCTGCCCTTTGACGGGCTTATGATGAATATACATTTGGTTTTCCACTTTCCACACTCAGTTCTCTTTTCATTTCCTGCTCCCTTCACTTCTCTTTACTCTAAAAGCTAGGAATGACAAGGACCTAATACAATTCTTTGTGGCTACAGAAATAGAACTGATGTTACCCAAGAGCCAGGGAAGCTCTGAATCTGAGTATAAGCCCTTTTTAAAACTTGGGCTATGTCAAGCCTGATTATATAGTATCTGCCCCAGTACTTAGTAATAATAATAATAGTAATAATTGTTGTATTTGTTAAGCACTTCCCATGTATCAAGCAGAATACTGGGTTATATACAAGGCATTCAGGTCAGACACAGTCCCTGCCCCAACCTGGGTTCACATTTTTAGTAGGAGGGAGAACAGGTATTCAGTCTCCATTTTACGAAAAAGGAAATTGGTGCACAAAAGTGACCTGCCCGGGGTCACACAGCAGGCAATTGGCTGACCTGGAATTAGAACCCACGCCCTCCAATTCCTGCGCTCGGGCTCTTTCCTCTAGGCCAAACGGTTTTCCAAACACTGTGGCCACTAGGCCAGGCTTCTTCAGAACCAGGGTTCACTATGCTGTCCATGTCTTAGTTGTTTAAAATACAAAACCGTAGACTCCTCTCCATTCTGCTTATGGGTCCTGTGCAAGAGACAGTTTAATGTAAAGCTTCTCCGGTGTACCAGTTGTGGTCTCTTCAGCATCCAAATTTGATTGAGTGTTGCTCAGTGGCTTGCCCTGGGCAGAAGACTAAAACTGATAAATGTGTTGCTCTCCCCAAAATACTTGAGGCCCCGCAAATGTCAGGCCAACATTCTGGGTCCTTTGTTAGCTACCAAAACATGAAATGTTCTGTGCCTTCTTTCTGATTTACTGTAAATAATCTATGGGGTTTATCCTTGTAGGATCTCTTTGATAGAAATAAAGTTGCCCATTGTGAGCTTTAAAGGAAGGAGTGTGAACAGCTATTCCTGTCAGTCAGCAGGCTCATACCCAGCAGTGGCTGAAGCACTTCACCTCAATGGCTTGAAAGATACTTGATCATACCTAGCAGGCCCTTCAGCCATGGGATCAACAGCATCTCCTGCAGCTTTCCCCCCAGAAAATGGCTTTTACTATTAAACCAGTAGCCCAGCCTCACAAATTTTTCTGGGCTCTCAGCTTCAGTGCCTAGGAGTTACTAGATTTAAATCTAAAAGAAATCACACTGTGGAGAAATAAGAACCTCAATGAAAATTGTAGCTCTGACACCGATAGTGGTAATAGTAGTAGTATTTTTTAAGTACATACCATGTGCCAAGCACCATACTAAGTACTGCAATAGATATGGGATAATCAGGTTGGACACAGTCCCTGTCCAAGATGGCCTCATAGTCTGAAGAGTAGGGAGGATGATATTTAATAACATAGAAGTTGTGATTTGCCCAGAGTCACACAGCAGGCAAGTGGCAAAGTAGGGATTAGTACCCAGCTCCTCTGACTCCCAGGCTTGAGTTCTTTCCAGCAGGCCACACCACTTTTCTAAAATAGTCGTGTAATGAATGGGGAAAATTTTGCAGGAATGTACATCGAGCTGACAAACTAAGGGAGGCTGTAGTACCCTGAATTCCCCGAACATCCCAATGAGCCATGGAGCTCCTTTTGGGAGTTTCAAGCATTTTATCAAGCCTAATATGCATACACACAAGCCCATGGATTTCCTCCATCAATCAGTGGTATTTATTTTTTATGGTATTTGTTAAGCACTTACTGTGAGTCAGGCACTGCTGGGAGAGATACCAATCAGGTTTGACATGGTCTATGGCCCACATGGGGCTCACAGTCTTAAAACTGTGAATTACTTAATTTTACAGATGAAGTAACTGAGATGCAGAGAATTGAAGTGACTTGCCCAAGGTCACACAATAGATAAGTGGTGGAACCGGGATTAAAACCCAGGTCAATCTGATTCCCAGGCCCATGCTGTATCCACTAGGCCACTCCGCTTCTCTATTGAGCACTTACTGTGTGCAGAGTACTGTATTAAGTGCTTGGTAGAGTACATTAAAACAGAGTCAGTAGACACGATCCCTGCCCACAAGTAACTTATACTTAAGTGGGGAAAACAGACATTAAAATAGATTAGATAGATTGGCAAAGGTATTTAGGATCCTTAAGTTAGGACCGTCTTGACAGTCTTTTGGAAAGGTAGTGCTGATGGGCAAACAGCGAAGCCCACTAACTCCATTTGTAGACAGGTATAAAGGCAGGCCTACCTCCTGAAATTACCATACATTTTGTCTCAGCATTTTTCATTAATTAGTTGTGTGATGTATTGATCAGCAAAGTGAGAAATCAATACCTGCTCTTTGTGGCTTTGTTTATAGTGCTCATTAGGTGGACTCTCCACAGCACAGAGTTCCTGGCTCTCTTCCTTGGTTAGTTTATTTTAGAGAATACCTAAGAACAATGTGAGTCATCTGATACACTGAAGAGGCTTCTTTGAAATAGAACTATATTCATAGGGTTAGTAGATCAAAAAGTGTCCATTCTTAACTCACAGAGTAAAGGTGTGGACCCCAGATTTTGGAAGGGCTTTTTTGTTTTCGTTTTTTTTTTGGATGGTGTTTATTTAGTACTAAGTGCTGGGGTAGATACAAGCTAGTCAAATGGGACACAGTCCATGCCCCACACAGGGCTCACAATTTTAATCCCCATTTTACAGATGAGGTAATTGAGATAGAAAAATTAAGTGACTTGCCCAAGGTTTGCACAGCAGACAAGTGGCAGAGTCAGGATTAGAACTCAGGTCCTCAGACTCCCAGGCCCATGATGTTTCCACTAGGCCCCACTGCTTCCCAGAGACAAACAAGGATAGATTCTCCAGGGAGTGACACAAGCACCCTGACATGGAACTCCATACCAACCCAGCTTCAAATGTCATTGCTTCATTTTTTTTCCTCTTGCCCTGGCAGCAGTTCATTCAATCAGCAATATTTATTTAGTGCTTACTGGGTACAGAGCACTGCACTAAGTGCTTGGAACATCATAGTTCAATAGACTTGGCTGACAAGGAGCTTGCCTTAAAGGAGCATATGTTCATATGGAAGCAATGTTGAAGCATGTTGATAACCATCATTATCCCCCGAGACAATGCCAGCTGGGAAATGGAGCTCAGTCATGCCACCAGCAGCAGGGTAGTAACATTTACTGAGTACCCCTTGGTGTGGAGCACCGTACTAGGCCTCTGGGAAGAACAAAGTGACAGTGTTCCTTGCCCACAAGGAGTTTGCACTCTAATGGGGGAGGCAAATACATAACTATGGAGAGCACTGTCAAATTAATTGAGTGGGCATATATCTAAGTGCTAAGGAGGGAGTAAGTCAGTGCATGGGTAATATAGTTAGCGGAAGGGATAAAATGGCTCAGTGTGGGGAATTTCAGTTGGGAGAGAATGTTGGAAGAGGTGGAATTTTAGAACAAAGTAGAATGTGGGGAGAGCTGTGGCCTCTGTGAGAAAGGGTGGGGGTTTCAAGCTGGGGAAAAGATGTGAGGTAAGGGGTGGAGGTGGGAGAGTCGAGAGCAAGGTACAGCTAGAAGGTTGGATTGGGCGGAGTGAAGATGGCAAATTGAGGAATAGCAGATAGAAGAGTGAAGATATGTAATATGGCTCTGGACGGTGGCAAACCTCTGAAGCCAATTGTGAGGAGTTTGTGGTGAGAGACATAGGACCCAAAGGGTAGTTTTGAGGAGAGGAGAGACATGGGCCGAGTGATATTACAGAAAGAGGAACCCTACATGGCATATAATAAAAAATTGGAAAGGGGAGAGGGTGGAAGACCAGTGAGGAAGCTGATACTATAAATTGTCTGAGGCTTTTATCAGTGTGATAGCAGTTTGGGTATAAAAAGGAAGAAGCAGAGCTGGAGGTGATGTACAAGACAGACTCTCAGATTTAACAGTAATCTACTCTGTAGAGGAAAAGGAAGCAGCTGGACAGCCTCTCTTCTGTTCCGTCACCTCCTTGCTTCTGTGAACTGTCATGGCTGTCAGATCCTCTCCCGAGTTCTCCCTGGACCAAAAAGATGGACCTTAGAAAGTCCTCTATAGAGACTTTCAGGCGATGGGCAGAAACCAAAAATTGTGACCATCCTGCCTAGTGAAAATTGTGACCTTCCTGTAAAGATTAATGTCACTATTTTCATGGCACCTTCTGGTGGCAGGGTTTCAAGGTGACATCTACTCCATGCCTTTAGCTCCAAACCGAACTACATTCAAACTAGCCTGATTGGTGAAAATCGTATTTGTTTCTGCCAGATATGGGAAAGTTCCCACAACCTTCCTCACTGATAGTCGGGATTTACCTCCTCTCACAGCCAACTCTCAATTATTCACATCAAGGGTGGAGCTGGGATTAGGGCAGGTGTGTGACCTCAAGATCCTGTGACCTCAGGGGAAAAAATCAGGCTTGGGCCATTTTCTCCCTTCACCTTCCTTTCCTCCAGCCTTGATTGGCAGTCAGAAACATCATGGTTAATAGAACCTAAGGATCAGTGAATCAGGGATGGAGACTGAGTGCTTACTTTATGCACAGCACCATACTAAGCACTTAAGAGAATACAGTACAAAAGAGTAGGTAGATATCTCTGTCCCCAAGTTGCTTGCATACTAGAAGGGAAAGTTTCCCATACCCCAGTTAGGTTACAATTTCAATCTCCTTTCTATCAAATATGGTGCTTTGCACACTGATGGTGCTTAATAAATACTATTACTATACTCAAGTTTTGGCTACAACTGTGCTCAGTTGCAAAATAGACCTGATGTGTTTTTATTCCTGTTTTCTTCCTGTCCCATCATTGAACAACTAGGAGAAGACAATCACTAAGAATAGAATTGCTCCCTGAATCCTTGAACATTAGCCAGATCAAATCTTAGAGAAGTAGCATGGCTTAGTGGAAAGAGCACGGGCTTGGGAGTCAGAGGTCGTGGATTCTAATCCCAGCTCTGCCATTTAGCTATGTGATTTTGGACAAGGCACTTAACTTCTCTGTGCCTCAGTTACCTCATCTGTAAAATGGGGATTAGGACTGTGAGCCTCACGTGGGGCAACCTGATGACCTTGTATCTACCCCAGTGCTTAGAACAGTGGTTGGCACATAATAATGGTATTTGTTATGTGCTTACTATGTGCCAAGCCCTGAAGAAATGGGCTAAAGCAGTAGCATAATAATAATGGTATTTGTTCTGTGCTTACTGTTATTATTATTATTATAAGCACAGAACAAATACCATTATTATTATGCTATTGCTTTAGCTCATTTCTTCTTTCTCTGTCCTCAGTGAACACAGGGACCAGTTTATACAGTGGAATTATTTGGCTGAGAAGGCCTTTTAAATATGATTCCCAACACTGGCAGTGAAGATATTTTGGTGGCAAATTAGAATAGAATACCTGTTGGGCAATAAAACTACTACAGCATTAAATTGGTAAGTAAAGAGAGCAACTCTCTTCTGAGGAGTTTTGGTCAGGTAGTTGCTCTAACACGGGAGATAAATTTAGTTCATTTCCAAGTAATGACTGAAACAGGGTGTGATTGAACTGATTATCAACCAGGTGCACTTTAAAGAGTTGTTAGTTCAATGTAAACCTGCTAAGTGCAAAATCTTGTATGGCTGGAAAGTTTAAGCAAATGGGTCAGGTGCCAGAATTCTGTAAACTGTTGCAGGAGTCTATTGACAATGCATTACATTGCACCGCTTGACACTTAAATTGATATAATTATATTTGTGATGGTGGCAGTGATTGGGAGGGCATTGGGTATTACTTGTAAGGAACAGTGCTTTGCACATGGTAAGTGCTTAATGAATGCCATAATTAAAATTCCATAATTCAGTATAATGTAATATCCTTTTACTGTGGAAGTCAAAATTCACTCACACTCCTACTAAATGATGGGATCCTGCTGTGCACATACCTATCAGCCCAAGAAACCGATTGAGTGCAATTCTAAATATTGGCTTTAATCTCTGAAGCTCCATATAATTTGGGAGTTAGTTACCATAGAGATTCCCTTCCTCCCTAAGCACACCCCCAGCCAATTAATAGCCAGGGTCCCCCAGATTGGACCTTTGGGAACCATTGATTGTTATTGCTATTATCTGATGGTTAAGAGCCTTACTTATTCAAATCTACCCTGCCCAGAAAAACGACCTGCTGACCGCAGACTTTTCTTTCAGGTCTGCTATCATCTAGCAACTTGTTCCTGGAATCTTCATTTCAGGGAAGTTAAGGTTTTAGAGAAATGGGTGGGTTTCTAACAGAGAGGCCCAGCCATGCTTATGGGATCACCCCTAAAGGGGTACACAGCCCCACTAGCTGGGGTTGAAGAGGGTAAAGGAGGGTAGGCTTTAAAAATGGAATTTTACCTTTACTTCTTTCTCCCTGAAAGAGACCAGGACCATAGAGAATCACACCTCGTGATAACCATAATGACAATAATAACTTGTGGTTGTTAAATGCTTACTGTGTGCCAAGCACTAAACACCAAGGAGGATACAATACAATCTGATGGGACACAGTTCCTTTACCACCCGGAGCTCACAGTCTAACAGGGAGTGAGAGCAGTTATTTTAATCTCCATTTTACCAATGAGAAAACTGAGGCACCAAGAAGGTGCGACTTGCCCTCGCTCAGGCAGCAGGCAGGCAACAGGGGCAAGAATCCAGGTCTCCTGACTCCCAGTGGCAGAATTCAGTCCAGAATTAAGGGCTCTTGAATCCCAAGTTCCAAATTCTACTAGGCCATACACTGTAGCTGTTTGATCTCAGTGGGATGTCCAGTTATTTATTTACTACAGTAAGGTAGTTCAAGAAATAATTCAGTATTAATAAGGAAATAGATGGTATTATGGTATTATTTCCCCCTTCTTTTCTGAAGTGTAAGGTGCTCGGAGAACAGAGCAACTTGGCTTTTACTGAAAAAAATTAATTATACTGAACTTTCCCATAGCAATGGTTGTTTCAAAGGGACGAAGCTGCTCAAGTGTGGGAGAAAAAATGAGGTGGTTAACAAGATGACAGTAACATAAAAAGGTCTTGCATCAGAGTAAAAGGATCTAATTAGGCATTGATTATCAGCATGGAGTTGTATGATGTAAACTCTCTTGGAAGTGTAACATGCTGTGCAATTTTAAGAGTGAATTTATATCTTTGATTTTCATTTACATCATAAATGAGACTTTTTTCTAATTAACACTAACAGACTACGCTCGCCTAATATCCAGTATAATAATTTCTTATACTCTTGGTAGCCCTTTGGCAGAAGAAATGAATTTCATCCAGTTGTTACATATCTGGCCCCTCCAAGAAACACTTATATTAATAGTGAAGGAATCATGAAACTGATAACAACAAAACCAGTTGTTTCCATGTCTTCTGTGAATTCATTTAATTTAAATTTTATACTTTTCATAAAAAATTAAAAATGTTGGCTACAATCCTCTTTTTCTACATATAAGCTAAGGGAGGCAGTATAGTTCAGTGGAAACAGCCTGGGGCTGGATATCAGGAGATATGGGTTTGACTGCCAGCTCCACCCTTGGCTTACTCTGTGACTTTGGGCCTCAATGAACCTCTCTGGGCCCCAGTTTTCTCATCTATAAATGGGATGATAGCTTGTGAGCCTAGGGCCCAGCAACTGTTTCTGACACCATATCCAAGAGTCTACCCCAGTTCACATCACATAAATACTTAGTGCAATGCAATGATTATCAAAATAGCAAGGTAGATTTTTTTCCACTCTCTGAAGTGCAATAAACAAGCAAACAGAAAACCTATCCTCAACACTTTTAACATAATGTACTACTTTCCCCCCATCCTATGAGTGGGAAAGGAGAGGTAGCATGACCTAATGGAAAGAGCCTAGGCCTGGGAGTCAGAGGACCTGCGTTCTAACTCTGGCTCTGCCATTTGTCTGCTTTGTGACTTTGGGCAGGTCACTTGACTTCTCTGAGATTCAGTTCCCTCATCTGGAAATTGGGGATTCAATATCTGTTCTCCCTCCTATTTAGACTGTGAACCTCATGTGGAACCTGATGATCTTTATCTTACAGTGCTTGGCACATAAGTGCTTAGCAAAAACCACAGTTATGATTATTCTCAGAGAAGCACATTTAATTTTTTTGGTAAGACTTGACCCTTAACTAATGTAATAGCTTTGCAAGCTTCATAGTAAAATACACAGTCAATCTCTCTCTCTCTCTATTCTGGATACTTATGTTGAAAGTAACTTTTTTCTTTTTCCATTATACATAAAAATGTTCATTGTGACAGGATAGTTTTTTATTTAGAGTGAGGAAATCTGACCATACTAATGCATTCTCTCAGGTGTGAAGAGGTGTTTATTGTAAATATCGCCTAGTGAAATTGCTATTCTGTTGACACCCAGAATGTCTCTTACTCCATAGATTAACCCAATCACTCCATTTTCCTTATGCACCAAATCTCTATTCAAAACATCAGAACAGTGGTATGTATCTTGATATTAAACTAAGTAAAAATATTGTTGAAATCAGTAGTTAAAAGCCATTTTTCTTTCCAGAGAGAGATGAAGAATGTATATGTATAATCCAGGCTGCTTGGGGAATGAAGCCTCAGATCCATGTTCATTTAGTGTTTGGTATACAGAATTTAGGCAGGGTGCTAGCACTTCTGATGAAGATGTTCTCATTGTTGGGGAAGGCCTTCGTTCCTGCAGACAGGTTCTGGGCATTGATTGCATTGCCCTGGGCCCTCATTGTACTGCTCTGGGTGCTCATGACATTGTTTTGGGTGCTTATGATGTGGCTTTTAGCTACAGGATCCACTGAAAGCAAAGTGGGGCTTCAGACAACTTGCTGGAGTAGAGTCCCCACCAGGGTAGCATGTCCTCAGGTAGCGTCTTCCTCCAACCCCAAGACTTAAAGTCCCTTGATGTGTACCTTGAGTTCTTGGGGGACTGCCACCTTTCAGGCACCTTTCCAAATTGATGAGCTCTCCTGCAGTAGAAAGAGCACAGATCTGGAAGTCAGAGGATCAGGGTTCTTATCCCAGCTCTTGTCACTTGGCTGTTGCCTGATTTGCCCGTGTGACCTTGAACAAGTCATTTAACTTCTATGCCTGAGTTTCCTCCTCTGTAAAATGAGGATTCTCTACCTGTTCTCCCTCCTACTAACACTCTGAGTCCCATGTAGGACAGGGACTTCAACCGATCTGATTACCTCGTATCTAACCCAGTGCTTGGCATGTAGCAAGCGATTAACAAGTACCATTAAAAAGCACAATTATTATTATTAAAGCCATCATAAAATTGAAAAGGTAAGTTTTGGTATCAGTGAAATGAAGCCATGCCTCTCAGAGAGGCAGGGAAGTGTAGTGTATAATCTTTACATCGAGAGAGAAAACTCTGTTCCCCAAGATAATGACTGAGGGACCATCCCATCATATAAACACCAAAAATTATTAGCCCCCCCCCTTTTTTGGGGGGGGAATGGCGTGGTCTCCTTCCCCTTTTCACAAACATTTCTTTTATTGAACCTCACAGGCAGCTATGAACCATGTGTTTTAATGAACTTTGCTTATGAATGAAAACTCATTGCCATTATAAAGAACCACTAATCACCATTTAAAACCTCAGGTTAATGATTACGATAAGGCTAGGCTACTGTGATTTCAGAAGCTAAATAATTAAAAACTTTAAAAGGCCACTTAACATATCTTTGACATGATGCCCAGAAAGCAAGCAGCAGTCCTACTTTTAATCACTCAACAACAATTTAACAAATCACACAATGGAGTAAACTTAAGGAAGTTAGTAAATTACTATGTCAGTGGTTCTGGATCACTCATTTGGATGGAAAAACTTAACCTCAGTGGGGTGCTGGAGAGTAGTGGTTATAGATGGGGGAGAAGAAAATGGTTGATGAATGAAGAATAGTTGGGATTGGGTTAAACTTTAAGTATCCACTACAGGCCTCACTGCAGGTATTAGCTTGAGTAAATCTGTGCTTTTAAAGGAAGACAAAGAGCTTTCTGTAAATGTTTTACCTGGTGGCTTCGACTGCCCTTGTCCAGTGTCTGACTGTAAACCTGTCCAGTGTCCGAATGACTGCCTGGGAATTTCCTTGTTCCAAAAGGATTGCTGTATTATTATGGCACATCTCCTTGCAGATATCTTAATTCTCTAGGAGCTGACATCGGCCGGCTTCAGGATCTGGATGCCGTGTCCCCAGATTTAGTTAAGATTGTATTGCCACCCAGTTCAAGACTGAGCAGGAGAGGAGTAGGTAGCAGATGGAAATTTGAAACCAGTCACCCCAATGTCAAGTACCAGTTAGGAGAGCAGAGCAGTGGGAAGGGCCGTTACCTCCGGGAAGAGGGGTGGTAGAGGCTCTGAATGAAAGCAGAAGGGTGATGGCTAAAGGAGAGGCTGGATTGTTTTACACAGAGTAACTGTACAATGATATCTTTTCCCATCTCTGCCCATGTCACTCTTTCCTTTTGTAGCCCAGTCCTTTCCCTTTGCATCATATGTTAAGTATATTTAGTCATCTTGATCATTTTCATTCATTCATTCATTCATAGTATTTATTGAGCGCTTACTATGTGCAGAGCACTGTACTAAGCGCTTGGAATGAACACGTCGGCAACAGATAGAGACAGTCCCTGCCGTTTGACGGGCTTACAGTCTAATCGGGGGAGACAGGCAGACAAGAACAATGGCAATAAATAGAGTCAAGGGGAAGAACATCTCGTAAAAACAATGGCGACTAAATAGAATCGAGGCGATGTACATTTCATTAACAAAATAAATAGGGTAATGAAAATATATACAGTTGAGCAGACGAGTACAGTGCTGAGGGGATGGGAAGGTAGAGGGGGAGGAGCAGAGGGAAATGGGGGGAAAAGAGGGTTAAGCTGCGGAGAGGTGAAGGGGGGCGGTAGAGGGAGTAAAGGGAGAAGGGGAGCTCAGTCTGGGAAGGCCTCTTGGAGGAGGTGAGTTTTAAGTAGGGTTTTGAAGAGGGGAAGAGAATTAGTTTGGCAGAGGTGAGGAGGGAGGGCATTCCAGGACCGCGGGAGGACGTGGCCCAGGGGTCGACGGCGGGATAGGCGAGACCGAGGGATGGTGAGGAGGTGGGCGGCAGAGGAGCGGAGCGTGTGGGGTGGGCGGTAGAAAGAGAGAAGGGAGGAGAGGTAGGAAGGGGCGAGGTGATGTAGAGCCTTGCAGCCTAGAGTGAGGAGTTTTTGTTTGGAGCGGAGATTGATAGGCAACCACTGGAGGTGTTTAAGAAGGGGAGTGACATGCCCAGATCGTTTCTGCAGGAAGATGACCCGGGCAGCGGAGTGAAGAATAGACTGGAGTTTCCAACCTGGTAGCTATTATTCAAAAGTAGACAGCGGTGAGGTCATTTCACAGAGGGACCTGGGGAAAATGAGTTAAATCAGTGAGAAGAGTTGATGGCGAATGGAGATTGTTTAATCCTATGTTTGGTAACTAATGTCTCATGAAGTCCAGCCTAGAGGCCAATTCCAGAAAGACACATGGAATCAAGATCCAGTTGGTTTCAGGCAGCCTGGAGGTATGGGTCTGGCTTTGGGAGGTTCCAGTTGGTTCTCAAGTCACTGATCCTCTAGCCTGGAGGAACAGGAGGATTGGGGCAGTTCCATGTCTGACCTAGGGGTCCTCACTAGGCAGAGACCTCGGGAATCCCAGGCTAAGTTGGGCCAGGGAGTCAGGGCTACTGCCCCACAACAGACCACCTCCTCATTTGACTCAAGAAAGCTGATGTGGGAGTCAGGGGATCTGGGTTCTAATTCCACTTCTCCAAATTCAGTGGTTTGGATCACTGGTTGGTTCATCCAGTACTAGATTCTGTGTCCAAAGGTTGCAGTGAATAATGTTTGGAGGAAAAGTGCAATGGAAAAAGCCATCGCTGATGTCCTTGTGATGCCTAACCGGCCTTTATTAACCCTTTATGTTTCAATCATCCTGAGTCTAGCTCAGCCCTTAACTTTTCACTCAGTTCTAACTTTGCTCTCTCCGTTTTTACTCCTCTAAAGGTTTGCCCATGTGACTCTCTGCAGTAACTCTCCCCCATTTCATTGCTCTGACCATCACAGCTTTCCACTGTCCATTTCTCCCTCCCCCTCCCCACCCCCATCTCGACCGGACCCCTCCTACTCCACTGGGAGATTGAGTCTGGGCTTCTCAATGTTAGCCAGGAGCCCAGCTGAAATGGAATCGTTCCCAGGCACTATGATTAAGTGAAAATAGCAATTACATCATTTTCCGATTTCTGTAATTAATTTTTTTTCTGCTACATGCACTTAATTCATAATTAGGTAAATTTAAGTAAAATGATTAGTATTTTAAAACAAAATCAGTATTTAAAACTTAATAGAATAAAATTAAATATGTTTTTTCATTTTAAAAATATTCCTTTTTTGTTCCCACTGAGGAATTCAGATCTTTGATAGAGCATGTCTGTATCTCTAGAGGAGTGCTAGTAACAAATGAAAAATGGTCACATGCATTGTGCACACATGTAAGCAGATGAGAATTGGAGATAATCATTGGGGAAAGAGTAAAGGTTTTACAATAATTATATGTGACTTGACCAGCCATCTGTTTTTTTATTTTGTTGTTCATATTGAGACACTCAGTGCAGCCAAATGGTTAAGAGTCTATATTTTTAAAAAGAAGGAAGTTTTCAAAGGAAAATATATTTTTTAGTGATATTAAAACAGGAAAATAGATGCACCCTTTTGGAAATGAGTAAACTTTGCTACTATTCATCATGCTATAAATGTTAGATATGCCAGGCTGAGATAGATGAGGTTGAGAAAGTAAATGATGTTCTAAACCTCTAATAATCATAAATCGAGTTCTGCAGCTCAGAGATGTACTTGAAGATAATTATCACAACTCATTTTAAACAAGTTTTTTTGCAACCTTTATTTTATTAACTATATTAACTATTGCATATTCCCTGTTGGAATAGCTTGGGGTAATTTAATTTTCCTTCAGAATTTTTTTTTTGTTAGCTCTACGGATGTATTACAAACAAAATATTCTTGAAGAATATTCAGTTTGGTATGGATTACCACTGGGAATTGCATCATCATATAATAATATTTTTCCTTGACATTACATCTATCAATTTAAGACTAAACCCGAAAAGCAGAGCAAGTAGGCAGTGTAAAAAATACATGCAGGCTGGCCTTTTTTATTTAGAAACATATACATTTGACCAAGAAAGAATTTTATTAATTTAATAATAATAATGTTGGTATTTGTTAAGCGCTTACTATGTGCCGAGCACTGTTCTAAGCGCTGGGGTAGACACAGGGGAATCAGGTTGTCCCACGTGGGGCTCACAGTCTTAATCCCCATTTTACAGATGAGGTAACTGAGGCACCGAGAAGTTAAGTGACTTGCCCAAAGTCACACAGCTGACAAGTGGTAGAGCCAGGGTTCGAACCCATGACCTCTGACTCCAAAGCCCGTGCTCTTTCCAGTGAGCCACGCTGCTTCTCTAATTTGCAATGTGTGCAACAAGCTTGTTGTGTGCACCATAGATCTTTGCTAGGGATTTGCAAGCACTAATGAAAATTGAGGGTGAAATTTAATCTTAGTGGATTTACATGGGCCAAAGGTGTTGTAAACATAATCTCAACACCTTTTCATTCTAGTTCATGAAATCGTTGCCACAAGTAACCTCTTGCACCTGAATTTTCCCATCTTTGAAGTGTGAGAGATTTGTGGTGTTAATTACTTGGGTAACTTTAGATATCTTAGAAACTGGCTCTACCTGAATTTTAAAGAAATACTAACAAGCTTTAGGAAGTTCAGGTAAATACTTCTGAGATTGAATTAGTTAAAAATAGGTTAGTAGCTTTGGTTTGGAATGTGGTAAATGAGAAACTTGGCTATATTTTTTCACCTGAAAATCTAATTTACAACAGTGCTTTCTTTGACATGGTTCTATTATGAGGGTTAGATTTCCATACAGAAGATCTATCCTGTTCTCTTCAACTAACATGCTACCACGGTGATCCAAGCACTTAGCAATTCCCGCCTTCACTTCAGCATCCACCTCCTCACGGACCTTCCTGCCTCCTGTATCTCCCTTCTCCAGCCCATACTTTGCTGCCTGGATCATTTTTCTGAAAAACTGTTCAGTCCACATCTCCCCACTACTCAGAAACTCCCATTGTTTGCCCATCCACCTCCTCATCAAAATGAAACTCCTTACTGTTGGCTTTAAGGCATACAGTCACCTCTCTCCCTGCTACCTTACCGCACTGATGATCTATTATAATTCAGCCTACACACTCCACTCCTCTAACACCAACCTGCTCACTGTACCTTGATCTCGTCTCTCCCACCATCGACCCTTTGCTCACATCCTCCTTCGGGCTTAGAACTCCATCCCACTTCGTATCTGTCATACCACCAGTGCCCTCACCCCCCTTCAAAACCCTCCTGAAATAACATCTCCAAGAGCAGATTGGCCTAGGGGGAAGTAGTGTGGCCTAGTTGATAAAATATGAGCCCAGGAGCCTGAGGACTTGGGTTCTAATACCACCTCCACCACTTGCCTTGGTCAAGTCACTTAACTTCTGTGTGCCTTAGTTTCCTCACCTGCAAAATGGTGATTCAGTACCTGTTCTTCCTCCTACATGCCTCTGATCCCCATGTGGGCCAGAGACTGAACCACCTTCATTCAATCATATTTATTGAGCACTTTGTGCAGAGCATTGTACTACACACTTGGGAGAGTACAATACAACAATAAACGGAAACACATTCCCTTCTTCCAAATTTACAGTCTAAGGGGTGGGGGGTGGGTGGAGGCAGACATTAATATAGATAAATTACCAACTGGTCTACTTGTATCTATCCCAGTGCTTGATAGAAAAGGCCTTCTTTGATTTAGCCCACATTTCCCCTATCTGCCCTCTCCTCTGCAACAACTATTCACTTGACCTGAATGCCCCTCAGTCTCTTTAGTACACACCCCAGTCCCACAGTATGTATGTAAATATCCTTATTTTCTATTTCCCCATTTGTAATTTACTGTAATGCCTGTATCCCCCTGTAGGTTGTAAGCTCCTTGAGGGTTACTTCCAACTTTTTGTATTGTACTTTCCCAAGCGCTTAGTATAGTCCCCTGCAAACAGTAAGCACTCAATAAATTCCATTGACTTTTAGGTTCGTAGCTGTAAACTCAAGAATTATGGAATTCCCTATTCTGTAGTCCTTTTTCTCTAAGAACTGGTCAATTTATTTCTCTCTCTTCTTTCTCTTGGTGGGGAGCATTTCAAATTGAGAATGATTTTAAAGGTGGTAATTGATAAAAATTTTCAG